>NW_024424119.1:34848350-35159196 GCF_017311325.1 Ursus maritimus
CACATCACTCTTTCCTCTCCACTGTTTACACTCCAACTACCCCAGCCTTTCTTTAGTTCTCCCTCAGGCCTTTGCAGATACTATTCCATCTGCCTGGATTGTTTATTTCCATGCTTGTCACATGGCTAATTGCTCTCATCCCTTATAACCATTTGGTCTTCAAATGTTTCTGATTCTCTGTTGTGGGGGAAAACATTTAACATGAATTTCCAATATAGGTATATTTATTTATTTGCAAATTATATATAACTACTTCTTTGCTAATATGTACATTATGAGATATATGTGAATATAGATTTATAAGGGAAATATTAAAGATAAAATAATACTTGAAGTAAATAATCATGTCACTTTATTAATAGTGCATTTTTTTATTTTCTCCCTCAGCTTTATTGAGATATAATTGACAAAAACATTATGCAAGATTAAGGTAGATCATGTGTTGATTTGATTTACATGTATATATTGCAAAATAATTACCACCCTAGCATTAGCTAACATTTCTGTCCCATCACATAATTACCATTTTGTGCGTGTGTAGTGAGAATATTTACTCTTTTAGCAACATTCAAGTTTATAATACGGTATTATTAGCTATACTCACCATGCTGTAAAGTAGATCCCCAGAACTTGTTAATCTTGTAACAGGAGGCCTAGGCCTTTTGACCAGTATCTCCCCATTTCCCTTACCTCTCAACCTCTGAATAGTGCATTTTAATAATAGTTGCTATAAATCCATATTTCAAGTCATTTTAATAACTTGTGTTTTGGAGAACATTTTTGTTATATCTATTTTTTATTCTAATTATATTTAACTCCATAATGAAGCAAACACAGATTTTATGCAAGGAGTAGAGGTATCTGTTGCTGTTTTCTTCATGTTGCTTGTATTTTACCTTATTACCATAATTTCCCATCCATGGTTTCTTTGGAGGAATCTTTTAAAGGCACTTGATAATTTTGTCATTTATTTAAATGTCATTTATTTAAATTTCGTCATTTATTTATTCATTTATTTAAAACTAATGTCATGTGAAAATTTACTTCATCAGGCACTCATGAACTGTAATGCATTACTATCCTTGGGCAGAGAAAGGACAGAAAAAGGACCCCATTGTCTGTTCCTAGACATTGTGGGATTCCATTTTCCCTCTCAAGAGTTCTAACCTACTGTGTGTGACATGTGGTCATCCGACAAATGGATGCGGGTGGGGGAGGAGGAGGGGGGAGATATCATCAATAGATATGAAGGGAACAGAAGTTTTTAGACTTAAAAATTTTTATTGTTAGATTTAAAATTTTTTAATACTGTTCTATATATATTTCTATTTTTTCTATATCTCAGTAGATCTCTGGCACAGCATTTTGTCTCTGGGTCTGCACCCTGGAGACCACTACTTTATATGTTAAATCTCACCTCTTCTAAATTCCTTCCATGGCCACCTACCTAAAGCAGATCTCACTACCCCTGGCCCATGTGCTTCCTTTAAATTATTATATTTATACATATATTTTTGTATAAATATGTACATTTGTAATTATATATGTACAATGATTTTCACATCTGAAGTTATTTATTAATATGTTACCTTGATTTGAAATCTTCACAAGGACAGAAACAACTGCCCATCTTTTTTCAACATTTATCCCCAGCCATCTATACAGTTCTGGGTTCTGTAAATATGTATGAAACTTCAGCAATTCTCAAGTGTAATTCAATGATACATTGATGTGATATGAATAATTGTAAGGCAAATGACAAATCATTTTTATTAATATAATTAAAATAAATATTTGCATATGGCTTTTAAATTAAGAGGAGCCAAATGTATCCCTATAATAATATTATTTTGGGTTGCATTTGCTTATAATTTCTTAATTTTTATTTTTAAAATTTTTTAAAAGATTCATTTATTTGTCAGAGAGAGACAACACATGAGCAGGGGGAGTGGCTGGCAGAGGGAGAAGCAGCCCCATGTGGGACTCGATCCCAGGACCCTGGGATTATGACCTGAGCCGAAGGCAGACGCTTAGCTGACTGAGCCACCCAGGCGTCCCTGCTTATAATTTTTTAAATGGAGGGGAATAAGTGGAATTTCCCCTGTTGTCAAGAGAACTGTGCATAATCACATAATCTTGTGTATGTCCCATCTCATTCTTACTTATCAACATGAACGTCATCATTCCTGCACATCATGGGATACTCTAGGTTAAGAATTAGTGACGTAAGCAGGGAGAAACGTATGAAGATGTACAACATGGTGCACGATCTGATATAGGAACAGACCAAGTGCTGTGGAAAAGACGTGTGCCCTGATTGCTTTTTGGGTCAATAAATCTCGGTGGAGAAAAAAATGCCTTAGAAACAGACATTAATTCTGGTCTTGCTTCTATAATTTACTAGTGGTATGACGGTGCACAAGGCTTCTGCACAGGAACCATCCAGTGGGAGGGACAGGCACATGCACAGGTAAATACACAGAATGTGGTTTATGCAGTAATAGACATGAGACTGTTCTCGTCCAGAAGAAAAAGCACAGAAATAGGACTGGTGAACTCTGTTGTGTTGGGAGAGGGTATTGTTTGTGACGGAAATCAAGCCTCAAGGGAAGTTAATAGGGGATGAAGTTTGAGTGGTGTTTCAAAGACATTTGAAAATAGGAAAGGGTTTTGCAGGCAAAGGAAATAGTATGTATAAAGAGGCACAGAAAGCCCTGTAGCCTTGGACCAGCATCTCCTCTCGTCGTGTGCGTGTGTGTGTGTGTGTGTGTGCGTGTGTCTGTCTGTCTGTCTGTCTTATCTGTGTATATATTGACAGGAGAATGATGGAGAAGGTGGCAGGAGACCCTAAGAAGTTCTCTGTGGTTCAAGAATAAAATAAGGGAGAGAGAGGCAGTTGATAAGGCAGGAGCAATAGGGGGAGTTTGATTTGAGAGGTCTAGAAAAATATCCCTAGCTTATAGACGATGAATATTTACTCTGTAACATGCTTTTCCATGCACTGCCTCAGCAAATATGGTCCCTTTTATTATGAACTCATTTTACAGATGAGGAAACAGGTTGAGTGAGGTTAAATGAGTAGCCCAAGATCACATCACTAGTGAATTGAGGAGCCTGGATTCACACCTGGTTCGGGGACTGCAGGGCCCAGGAGCTGATTCTCCAGAGAAGACTGGCTTAACTAGGGCCAGCATTTAGAACTTGCTTTGGTATGTGGTGAAAGTCATGTGACCCCCACATAATTGTAAACAAAGCAGCCGAGTCCCTTTTCACCTCCAACATGCCAACTTCCGGAAGTATTTTTCTACCTTGATCCCTGATCATGGGCCTCTTAACCCTGCATTACAAGGGCATGTTTCTTTGTTCAATTCCAAGTGGAGCTGGAGCCTTTCAGCCAAAGACGAGATACCAAGTTTCTTTCCTGCAACAACATGCCCACAAACCAACTTGCAAAAAGCTCCTTTCTCCTTCCCACTGCTTACTTTGCCTGACCAGGGGACGTTCTATGGAGCCTGAGTTTATAAATCTCACTTCCTGTAACATTCCCCACCCCACCCCCCTACCCTTGCAGGAATCAGCCTGGCGCTTGGAGCCCCCTCCCCTCGGAATCCAGGCAACCTGAACTGCAGAAACCTATATAGAGCTCCTTCTGAATCTGGTCTTTGCACAATAGCAACCTCATTGGGTCGCAGCCCTGCCTGCAAAGGTCACTGTGTGATGAACCCATGATTAACCTTATTCTCCAATCAGAATTTTGATCTAATCTCTGGGACAGCGGGGTTAACACACGTGGTCTTTTTGTTTCTGTAGTACTGGAGACCTGAAATGTGACCGCGTTAGCAATGCCAAGTGCCAGAGGAAACCCCAGAGTTCATATTACATATATTAGCCTTTGCTTTTTTTTTTTTTTTTTTTTTTTTTTTTTTGAGCTGTGATTCTCAACAGACTCAAGCAGACCTTGGGTGGTGGAATAGCTTCTCCAAAGAAGGCTCTCCCCTTCTGTGGCCTTGCCATGCAAAGGACACTGACACAGCAGTGTGTATTTTGCTTGGCTGTAATGTAGCACCGTCGCATTTTGTAGGCAGGCTGGAAGTGGCCACCCTGGAGCTCGGAGCTATGGAGAACATTCATTTCTGCCACCGCAGACAGCTCAGCCACAGACATGGATGATGAAAGGGAAATTGGCATTGACCTTATTGCTTTGCAAGGAGCAGATGGGACCTGGAGTCTGGCTAGCAAAGAAAAAATGAACTAAGCCTCTTCGGTAGTGTTTGAAGAGAAAGATCTAGGCCCAGCAGAATTCTTGGGTCTCTTCCTCACTGTGTGTGTATGTGTGTATGTGCACGTGCATGGACATGCCCACGTGCTGTGTCTGACATGAACAGGAGAGACACAAGTACCCTTGTCCGTGCTAGAGCTCCCTTTTGAACATTTAGCATTCGACTGACAAAATTCGCGTGGACATCAACAGGACAGTAGCTCAGAATGGAGAGGAGGTTTTTTGCTGTTGGTAAGACAGTTGAAGAGAATGTTACTGAGACTACTTTCCAGTCCCTCTGGGGTCCTCCTTCAGAGGGGGTCTCTCTTGAGAGAGTGACACCAAGAGGAATAAGGGATGACGTAGCCAGGCGCACGGTGCGCATCACCTCAAGTCATATGAGGCGGCGGTGTCCTTTTGCTTTGACTCCTGCTGGTTTTCTGCACCAGGAATGTGCTCGCCCTTCCACTTCCCACCTGGTGAAATCCTTTTCATCTTCCAAATCCCAACTGGAATTTCACTTCCTTCAAAAAGCCTTCTCTGCTTTTTCCCCACTTGGCACAGATGATCCCTTCCTCTTACCTGCAGATCTCTTGAGAGAAGGGAGGCTCTGCCCCGCGCATACATCCCAGGAGCTCAATGGTGATGCAGTGAAAGAGCACAGACCTGGGTGCAGTCGGTCCTGAGTTCGAACCAGGCTCTCCCACACGGGAGCTGTGAGACTTCGGCATAACCTGTCCAAGCCTCAGTTTCCTCATCTGTAAGCTTGGATGGAAATAGCCCCTTCATGGAATGAGTGAGAGTATTTAATGAGATAAAGTGTTTGAAGAGCCTAGCATATAATTCAGTACGTGGGTTTTCCTTGCCCAGACTCTGGGTTTGATTTCTCTTTGTGTTGTGTTTTGTACAACTCTTAACAGGTTTGAAGCATGAAATAAACCTTGATTAATTAAAGTAAGTAGAATATTTTTTCTACTTAAGTATTCTAAGACATTGATACAGAATAATAAAAGTAACACTGTTAAGGAAAATAATAGCACTAGTACACAAAGGCTTTATCTTTGCATGTGTCATTTTATCTGTATTAAAAACTGGAGGTAGATGTAATACTCCCCCTTTGCAGATGGGAAAACTGAGGCTACACAGCTGATCGTGACAGAATAAGATTTCAAACATAAACTTAGTGCTTAGGTGTGAGTGGTTCTCAGTGATTACTGTGCAAGAGTATCATCTGTGGAGCTTTTAAAAATGCCAATGCCTGAACCATACCTTCAGATTAGACTCAGTTGCTCTGAAGTGGAACCCACAGATTGTTTTTAAAAGTTCGGGTGATTTCATGTGCAAACAGGAAAGAGAACGTCTGACTTCAGATAATGCTGCAGTGAGGGTGAAGTTTTATATCTTAACATAGCTTATGTGCTCCAGCTTTATCTTGCCCAGGGTAGGTGGCCATCCACTATCCAATTTGGGGACAGAATATCTCAACTTCATGAAATTGCTCTGATAAGCGAATTCTGTCAACCCCCTCTAGCAGGTCTAGATTTCTGAAATAGGAGTGTGTGATATAACATTTGTTTCCAGTCATAACTCTTGAATGGTTCATTCATTCACTTATTCATTCATTCAGTTGGTCATTCTTTCAATCAGCAAGCACTCGGAGCTCCTATGAAGAGCAAGGGCCCAAGCTTAGCACTGGGAAGTTAGAAGCAGGTAGGTCAGAGGAGCAGTGCTGGACCTTCAAGGTGCTCAACGTCTGATGAAAGAGAGAGAAATGAAAGCAAAGGACTGGGGTTCAGTGCACTTGGTATTGGGAGAGGGACATGGTAGTTGTGGAAAACTGTAAGAAACTGTGAAGGACTTCCTCTCCATCCTCTTCTCCTGAACTTCCTCTCTTACCCCAGCCCCTAAATCCTGTCTACATTGAGTTTACAGTCAGCCACTAGAACCCCAGAGTGTTTCCCAGAGTCCATAGTCTCTCATGGTTCATTCCCCCTTCTGTTTACCCCTCCTTCATTCTTCCCTTCCTTCTCCTACCAAACTGAGGGCTTCAGAGGGGAGAGGGGTGGGGGAATGGGATAGGCCGGTGATGGATATTAAGGAGGGTACATATTGCATAGAGCACTGGGTGTTATACGTAAATAATGAATCATGAACACTACATCAAAAACTAAGGATGTACTTTATGGTGACTAACATAACATAATAAAAAATTATTATTAAAAAAAAAAAAAAAGAACCCCAGAGTCGTAGATGTCCCAGATATTCCACAGAAGTAGCAGAGCTGATTGTAGGCCTGAGTCCCTTTCTAGGGTCCCACTGTGAAGGAATAGAGGAGCCCCCAGGGCTGTAGGCCCTCACCTACCTGGCGGGGGAGGGGAGGGGAGGGGGGAGGGAAGGAAATAAACTTCTGGGGTGCGTGAGGCCTCTGGGAATACTCTTTGGGACTTTCACTCTCACCTGGACCTGGAGGCTTCAGCCAAGTGTGTAGGTCCTATGTTGAGTTCTGCAGCGCAGGGCTGGAATGTACTGTTCCTTATCCTGAAAAGGCAAACATGAATAGGTAGAGGGTGAGGGGAAGCCATGGCACAAAAAGAGAGCACAGATGTCAAAACCAGAGATGTTGCATCCTTCATTGGCTACAAGGGGCAAGTATGGCCTAGGGTATTGATGGAACCAAGGTTAGGAGCTAGGACCAAGGAGAAATGGAACCAGGTGCTAGGAACAATGTAGGAGTGAAAAACATCTGCCAGAAATCAGATTGCAGTGTACTAAGCTCATTTTGGTGGTCACTGTCTCTGTCATATCTGCGTAGAGCAATCCAAGCAGAGGAAACAGCATGAACTAAGTCTAGGATTCACTTTCAAGGTAGACAATAGAGTGTCAAGCTATTTCACCCTCAGAGATCTGAGCTTTATGAGGATTATCTCTATTAGTCTTAAAACATGAAACTCAAATTGCTAACAGCACCCTAGGTGTGTTTGAGTCAATCACAAATTGGCAGGCTGGTCCCTTCCTTCCACATTCTAGACTTTGCACCCATACAGTGCCCTTTTGTCCATTACTCTTCAGCTGCATTCACAAGATTAGACTGTGCGAAGGCCATTTAAGTCCTGAGCCCCAGCTAATTTTCATGTTGTTTTTTGTCTCAGTGGTACTATGATTCTGGACTCCTTTACGACTACTTCTAAATCCACATGATATTCACATGGCATTGGTAGGACAGGCACATATCTCCCAGAGGCTCAGAGAGGTCATGACTGACCCAAAGTCCCAAAGCTGGACCTAGGTCTCAGATCTCTGGCCTTATGTTCTAGTGTCCTTTTCATCACTATGTTAATTTTTTTTAGAGAGGTGGCCTATTGGCTTTAGCTGTGACCACACTTTCTAGAGGAGGTCCAATCTAGAAGGATCTTGGGAGATCTATGGGGCAACAGGGGAGTTCTAGGATGAGAAAAATCTGGGTGCCCTCCTGCTGAAGGTCCCTCCTCCCAGATTGCTCTGTAAGGAGTTTGGTTCACACCACCTGTCACAAGATATCCAATATCTGTGGACTCCTCAGCCCTGCCCCAACCAGAGTCGGAGAGCAGATGCCTTGTCCCAAGAGCCTGGCCGGATGTGGGGCAATGCACTCTGGCCCAAATGCTGTGCTTGGGAGGGACTGCCAGGAACCAGAAGGGGGAGTGACCTCTAGCCTCCAAGGAGCCCAAAGGGTCTGGGAAATTGACACTGGTGTCTTACCAAATCCCGGGGTGATGTGTGGACAGCTCCAAGCTTTCTCATACATTTTCTGGTCATCAGTGGCTTAAACAAGGTAGAATGGTTTTTGTGCAGTCTGCCTTGGTGGCCATGTTGGTTTAAGTGAAAAAGTAATGCTATATTGTTGTAACCAAACCATCATGAGTTAGCTCTGTGGTGAGTCAGAAACTACACTAAGTTGAGTTGTTGCACAAAGAAAACTTTATTTGCAGTAAATAAGGAGATCACAGGAAATGGCTTCCAAAGCCATGACTCCCCTCGGGTAAGGATGAATGGGTTCCTTTTATTTAGGGTTAGGATGAATATTTAGATAGGGGAGATTTGTCATCCTATGTAGAGGCAAGCATAAGGGGGTGCATGTGCCTTAAGGAAACATGCCTATACACACACTGTATGTTATGTAATTGAGGCTCGTGTTCTTCCTTGGGTGGAGACTTTACTATTATAATGAGGCAGAGGTAGTTGTCAGTCACTCTAGAGGTCACTCCATGGTCCTTCTGTGCAGTCATGAGTCTGGAGTGACACTCAAGCTGGTCTGGGTGGTCTGGGCTGGCTGGAGGTCTTGACAGGGCAGTTGCCATTGCTTGAGGCATGGTTTCAGTTTCTGTCTGCCTGAGTTAAGAGAGAAGCTGGAAAGAAGAGCTTAAGGAAAAACGTGGGAAAGTGGTCAGTGAGTCCAAGCAGGTGGGCAATAAAGGTCACGTCTTGGGGTCTAGCTGATGACATTGTGACATGAGTTTCATGACTATCCGGGTAATCCCAGAGCAGCAATGAGGGCACTAGGATTAGAACCAGCAGATTCACACTTGAGTCCTAATTCTGCTGTCTTAGTTAAGGGACCTTGGGCAAGTCATATAACTTCCCTAAATCTCACTTGTCTTGACTATAGAGTAAAACCTCTTAAGTATAATTTGTAAAGCTAGTGGGCTGGAGAGGGTTGTATAAGCCTTTGAGAACTATACAAATGTGGACACTTTTAATACAGACTCTAAAGCCAGTCTGGATTAGAATCCTCACCTAGCTTAGGCAAGTTCCTTTTAATGCCTCTGTGATTTGGTTCTTTTTTTCCCATCTTTTCATCTGTAAAGTGAAGATAATAATGAATGCTCACAACCATGGACTTGAAATCTTTAGGTTTGAATAAGATTTGGAATGTAGAATTTTTCAAATTTTATACACATAATAAAGCATGTCTACTGTCTAATATGTAAAACCCTTAGAAAGTTCTAGGACAACATGTTATCATCAAACACATTAATTTTTTTCAGTGACACTTGACTGTTTATAAGTAGGATAAATAAAGACTGTGAACAGCCTCCTGTCAGATCAAATGAGGTTTTGCTACCAAAGGAGTTAGTACCAAACTTTACCAAAACATTCCTATTTTCAGAGCTTTTTGGACTGTGGAATTGTAGGTAAGGGATTATGGACCTGTAGTACCTGCCATTTAGGGTAGTCATGAGGATAAAATAAGTTAATATGTATAAAGGGCTTAGATCAATGCCTGGCATATAGTAAGCACTGAATAAATATTAGCTATTATTACTTTTATTACCTTAAAGAGTAAAACCAAGAGAGAATGAGGCTTCACAGGCCTTCACTGACATTTCTCAGATTTCTAATAATTAATGAACTAATAGATTTGCCGGGGAAGTAATCTCCTATCCCTTTGCCTGCTGAGAAAATATATTTCCAGGTCTGAGCTGTAGTCAGCACTTAAAGGGACAGTATTGTACTCTGAGGCTATGTGAGTGTATGTGTAGATCGAAAGAAAAAATAAAGAAAGGCCCAGAAAAATGCTCACAGGTTGCAAAAATGAAGTATTTTAATTTTCTTCTTACTACTTTCATACATTTTCTAAATTTTATGTTTTGAGCTTGAATTACTTTTATAATGGGGGGGAAGTATATTCTCTTTTAAGCCCTCTCCTATTTCCTCTTCCTTAGAGAATTGGTTCCCACACTCGGGCTCCCATTTACAAGACAACCATCAAGCAACAAACTTGTATTGATTTCCAACTATAAGCCAGACACTGCAGAAAGTGCTAAGAAACAAAAGGACAACCCAGAGACATTATGTGAAAAATCTTCAGCAAAGTCACTTCCTTTCTGTAGAGCAATTTATAGTTCATCCTATGCTTCAGTATAAATTCAGTTGGTCCTTATCTCTAGATTGGGGCAAGTGTATGTTTTGATCAGTGTTTTGTGATGAAGAAACTTACCTGAAGTCACTCAGTCTGTTAGGGATGAGGTTGAACTCAAACTTCTGACTCATGTGAGTGGTACAACAGGGTAGAAGCAATATTCCTAAAAACTTGGAAACAGTGACACCTTTAGAAGGTAAGTATTGGGAAATCAAGTTGTGAGTGAGTGAGCAACTATCTGTAAATACTCATGTTGGCAGTAAATGATAATGGAAGCTAAAAAGATTTGGGGGCACCAAATGATATCCTTAGAGTGCCCTCAGAATAGTTCAGCTTTCTAAAGCTGGACATTATCAGATGTAAGGGAAAAAGCTTCAACCAAAGACAGATGTTTGGAAAAGAGTAGTAGAAAGAGGAGGAAAGAGGATATGGTCTTTATATATTTAACATAATCGAAGGGGCAAAGCTGAGGAAGAGGCACCCTTCAGATTAGGGGGATTAATAAGAAAAAAAAGTCCCTTTCTTCAAATTCTACTCACAGGGAACCTTTGGATTATCTTTTGACTTCCCAAAGAATCAGAGCATGGGCTGATGGGCTGCTAGCAACACCCTGAACTGCTTGAAAATTCTTATTTTGAATTTGTTTCTTTTGACTTTTGTTAGGAGTTGGTCCCTGAATGGCTGATTGGCATTAACTGCACTGCCCAAAACAAATTCGGAACCCAGAAAGCAAACCTCAGATCCTGTCCAAGTAAGGTCCTATTCACGCAGACCCTGGCAAAACTTCCTGCCCACCTTCTTGAGGACAAAAATGACTCCATGCTCTAGCCCCCCAGAATCCAAGTCAACACTCCATCCATGTCTTCAAACCAGATCTTCTAATCTCATACAGCTTTTTCTGGGCAAAAGGGGGTGGGTCCGCCTGCCCTTGTTAAAAGGAAGGGAATCATTCAGCATTTTTGTTCTGCATTCTTCTACCCCAGATAACCCTCTCTAATTCGAGGTTGGCTAGAAATCTGGAAATCCTTATTCTTATCAGAAGAATTTCCATTGCTAAAGGGGAGGGCGCACTAGGCCACATCCTGTGTTCTGGGAGAGGCTCAAAAGAGTCCGTTGCAATGCTTTGGACTCAAACAAAGTCAGGGACTTTCTTAAGTGGATTCAAAAAACAAGCTGGGACAACAGGCTCACTGTAATTTTTCTTGTTCCTTCCTCCTTTGCTTGCAGGAGTCCCATTGCCCCAGGCACCATAGTGGACAAATTATCCATTTGCAAAGTTCCTCCCATGGACTAGCAAAACTCCTGGCCTGGCTCCTGACTTGAAAGTCTTTGGAGCCTCAGGTGATCAGACTAATACTTTATAGACCTGGAGTCCTCAGTGTCTACAGAGCACAGCCGCGGGGGCCTAGGAGATACTTGCTTGTGTTTCGGAATGTGTAGAGGTAGACTGCACTCAGGGGATTTGTTCATTTTAGCAAACTTGGCAGAACTTCCCTGCGTGACCTAAATAGAATATCTTCCTCTACATAAAGCATGCATCAGGGTATTTCCTGATTTATTCATGAAAGGTTTGCTTTACAAAGGCCTCAGGAACTGTGCAATCTCAAAATACATGATACATAGAGCTGGATACTAGAGTGGCATTTGCACAAATTGCTGTGATAGATGGGCTGTGCTGTGTGGCGGCAGAGGTGGGTTAATTTAAATACTCACTGTTGGGGGTTGCTTTTTCAGGGGAGGAAGTGAGACCCAACCTGCAGATTGTTAGCAATAACATCAGAAGGTGTTCTCTCTCTCTCTGCAAGGGAGAGTGATTGATCAAGGAAGAGAAAAATAAGTGTATAAAATTCATGTGCACTTAGTGGGGATATAGAACTTTTATCTGCTAATCTTCACAGCTTCATTCATTCATTCCCAGCTATAGAATCAACCTGTCAGCAGCTGATAGGCTGAATTCCATTGAGGGTACGTGGGAACAGATACATATGGGCTCATAAGGACAACAGGATGCGGTATTTGAAATCTGATCAGTCTCGGGAATTTGGCGGTTCTTTTGTTACCATGGAGGTGGAGAGTAATCAATGTCCCACCTAAGAGAAAGAAAGATGGATTTTTCCTGGTCAAAGGCAGGCATTTTCAGGTGAGTCCACTATGATATCTCTGATCATGGATTTATCTAATGCCTCAGTATTTTCATGCTGGGGTATTTTTAACAGAGCAGCAGATGGACCTTGGTAGTTTGCAAAGAAGTTTTATTTTGGAGCCTGTGAAGAGATTGGGGTTAATGTACAATAAAGTGAAAGTGACATTTGTAAAGATGGTGCGAGCAGAATGCCAGGATCCATTACCCTGATAACCCCACAAACAGACCGGCAGCCTCCATTGGTGAACCGCTGCTCAAATCCCATCAGCGTTACCTGCAGGACGCATCACCACTTTGTGGCAAATTTCCAGGGCTTTTCACATGCCAGGCAACTTGTTCTAACTAGGACAAGGAGATCCTGCTCGAGAAACTTTGCTTTGGGGCCCAGAGCTTTGGTGAGGGCCTGACTTCATTCCTTCTTCTTGTTCTGTAATCATGGACATTCTGATGACAATGAGAAGGGAAACCCAGGTGCAGGCTCTTGAATCCAGTGCCCCAGAGCTGAGGTGTCAGAATGAGGTGGTCTGATGATGCCGAGTGCAATGAGTGCGGGTTGTAATACACGGGCTGATGTTTCTTTTTTGAGGGGGGCAGGCATTACCCAGGACAGTTTGGATCCCTGATGAGAAAATAGAGGTTTTCTGGGAAGTATCTTCCTGGAAAGGAAAGCAACTGGAGGACAGAATTCAAATGAATTAACCTTCAGTGATTTCCCATGACCCACAGGATCAAGTCCAAATCCTTAGTGCAGTTTCTGGTTCCTTCCCCATCTGGTCCCTGACTAGCCTTGGGTCTTTCCACTGTCCCCAGACAGCATGTTGTTTCGACCATTCCAAACTACCCTTTGTTCCCTGATGGTAATGATAGCCAACATTAATCCAGGACTTGAAAATGCCAGGAACTGAGCTAAGTGCTATATGCATTTCATCATTTACTCTTCAGAGCAATCTTGAAGGTGGACACCAATATAGTCCTCAGCTTACAGATGAGGAAACAAAAGCAGATGTTATAAAACGGGGCCACAAACTACTGAGAAGGGCAGGGTTAGGTATGATTCCCCCACTTTGCCACTTCTGCCTCCTTTTCTGCAGAAGAAAATACTGCTAGACCTTGTACACACTGCTTCCTCTGCACAGGATTGATTTTTCTTCTTATCTGCCTGATTTCAAAAGCATCTCTATGCTCATCAAGACCTTCAGGGCCAAATATCCCTTCCTCCGAATGCCATTCCTGGAACCTCCAGGCAGAGTTAGTAGTTTTCTCCTTGGAGCTCCCATACCCCTTGCACAAATGCACAATACACACTGCAGTACAGTGCCCTCCTCCCATGCATTCATTTTGTGCCTGGTCTGTGCAGACTCCGTAGACCGTTCTCCTAGATGAATCAAAGCTCTGAGAGCTGAGCAGGAAGCCAGGAGATGCTAGTTCCATGAATCCCAGAGGTAGCTCAGTCTCTAGATGAGTACACCCAAATGCTATGTGACATTTCATGAACAGCTCCACAGACAGGTCTAGACGAGTGCCCGCCTGCCACATTCCTGCCTTTATCGTTAACCACACCCCGTGGTGACTACCTTCAACATGTGAGGCCGCGCCTGCCTGTCTGATAACCCAGCCTCCTTCTGGAAAGGATTTCCTTTGGCCTGGGTGCATACCTGGCCCTGCAAGAGTTAACCACACGGCAGCCCAGATCAGGAGAACATGAGGTTTCCATTAACTGGTGGTATGCAGACAAGTGGCACAAGCATGGATTATGCAGCAATGAAAACACACTGCACAGTATTTATGTCAGGGGCCTCACTCCTCTCCTTCCCCTGCCTCCTGCCCCAGTACAGAGTGACCAGGCCCTTGCTGCTCTGGTGCAAGATTAGAGCAAAAGTTGGTATCTGACTTCTCTCCCAACTTGCTTGAATCCTGCTGGGAGAGCTCATGATGTCTCCAAAACACACAGATGGGAAGAAAGAGTGCCAGAAGAATTCAGTCCTTTCCCTGGGATGAATCCTAAGTGAACCAGTTGCAAGACAAAGTAAAGAAGTGAAGAAAGAGAAAAAAGGAAAAGGGTCATGGGAGGGGGAAGAAGTGAGGAAAAGAAGGAGGGAAGGTGAAGGGATGGTGAGAAGGATCACAGAGATTAAGTTCACCTGGTAGCAGACAGTTGGATAGAACATTGGGGGATTCTGAACCCTATCTTCGGGAAGGAAGGGAATTTGCATCTATGTAAATTTGCTATATGACTGGTATGATTACTAATTCTATGTGTCAGCTGAGCTGGGCCATGCAGTGATTAGACATTTGGTCAGATGTTATTCTGAGTGTGTCTGTGAGAAGGTTTCTGAATGAGATTGGCATTTGAATCAATGGACTGAGTAAAGCAGATTGCCCTCCCTCATGTGGGTGGGCCTCACACAATCAGTTGAAGACCAGAATAGGACAAAAAAGCTGAGGAAAAAGGATCTCCTCCTGCCTGACTGCTTGACTGACTCATTGGCTGCTTGACTCATTCTTCTCTTGTCTTCGAACTCAAAGTGAAATATCGGCACTTCTTGGGTCTGGAGCCTGCTTGCTCTCAGACTGGATCTGAACACCACTGGTTTTCCTGGATCTCCAGCTTGCAAGCTGCAGATCCTGGGACTTCTCAGCCTCATAATCACATAAGCCAGTTCCTTATAATATAATAAATCTTTCCTTCTCTTTCTCCCCCTCTCTCTGCCCTCTACTCTCTCTATAAATTTTTTTCTGTTTTTCTGCAGAACCCTGACTAGTACAGCAGGCAATGTGCTGAACTCCTGATATATTATTTCATAGAGGTTGAGACACTTTCAGTAACTTATTACACAAGAGAGGAAGTTTCTAATCCAAGGCCTCTCTGAGTCTAAATAATCTCATCTCCCTTTTTTTTAGTTATTGAGTTGCCCAGATACCTAAAGGTGAGATTAGCCTCCCATTTCCAGGTGCAGGTGAGTAGAGGCTCTTTGATCATTTCCCTTCCTCAGAGACAGATGTTGTAAAGGACTAATTATACTAGGACACAGTCCCCTCAGGATCTCTCAAAAGTTTTGCCCCATGACTCAACACTGTGGGAATGTAGGCAACTTTGTGAGCAGAGGTCATTCTAAATTCTTAATTCAGACCACACTTATTTTCTAAACACCTACTATGTCAGGTCCTGTAATTTTGGCAACAAAGAAACATAAATAGAATTGTCTTCCTTGTGAAGAACACAGTCTTTTAAGGGCGCCCAAAACAAAGAGGCTAAGTGTTATGGTGGAGGTGTGTGCAGAGGTCCAAAGCAAATGGAGAGATTCATCTTGGCAGTGTAGGGGAAGAACCAGGTGGAAAAGTGGGAACAAGGCAGAGTAAGGAATCCCTGCCCAAAGCCCTGGAGAGGGCAAGGCAGATTTGGGTAACAGAAAGTAATTATTTACTTTCTGTTCTCCACTCGGGTTGCTCCTTAGAGTTGCATGGGGAGATGTAAAATGTACAAATGCACGGGCCCACCCCCACGTCAGGTGTCTGGAGGTGCAGTCTCAGTCTCAGGATTTTTTGTAAAACTCACCAGTGATTCTGGTATGTTGCCAGGACTGAGACCCACTGGTGGGCTGCCCAGGGTGATTCTGGACTGGAGAGATGAGTATGGAGACTAAGGAACTACATAAACATGAAGGCCTTGGATGCCCCTCTCAGCAGTTTTGAACTTCCCCTGTGGGCATGCAAGGTTTTTAAACAGGGAAGTGACCTTACTTAGAGGAAATGAGTCAGCACAATAGTCAAGTCTTAGGAGGCCAAGCCTCAGGGGAAATTCTGGCTTCATCTCAGAGAGCTTGACCACCTGTGCTTACTAAGACACAATTGATTTCACGTTTCCTTCTGTACACACAGCCAGAGGCCTTCTGTCACCCTGGGGAAACCAGTTGCCTGGAAGTCAGGAGATCCAGGTTTTCATCGTGTTATAGGTACTAACTTGCTGAGGGACCTTAGCCAGATCCTTCCCCCTCTCTTGTCCTTAGCGTCACACATCAAGCAAATGGATTAAACAAATCAGTCGTTTTCTATGAGGTTGGTAGTACCGGATTGCTTTGATTTGTTTTTAGTCAAAATGCTATATGCACTTTCACATTTAACAGAGCAATAAAGGAGATAGCAAGGTTTCTGTTAATCAAAGAAAACAGGTTTAGGTTAGGAGAGGTGGGAAGCGTGAGCCAGGGAATTTCAAACCATCAGTGCTTTCTTATTTCCTTTGGCCTCTGACAGGATGTCAGTTGTTTTCCTGCTATATTCCATCTGTAGGGATACTGCTTAGGTCAAAGTGTTCCCCATATAATCTGCTTGTCCCTCATCAGGATCTCCATAAGTCAGTGACCCAACCTGCTCTGTTGAGCTGGAGGAGAACACAGATTTGGAGGTTCCCTATTCATTCCTGCTAACCTCAAGCCAAGAGTAGCACCAGCCTGGAGAAGGCCCTCTAACAGGCCTCCCTACTTGAGGCATTTCCTGCCCCAATCCACCCACATCAAGCCTGGCAGAATCTTTCAAAAGTTGCTATGATGTACTTTCAATGCTTCCTCACTGCTATACATCAAACCCAGGTTCTCTGACATGGCACTGAAGATTACTTGCAATCCTCTCTCCATCAGATTCTCCAACCTCATCTCCTATAAGTCTTTATGGTGCCCTGTGCACCAGGCACACAGAATTGCATACTCTTCCCAAGGATGGCTAAGCTCTTTCATGCTTGTAGGTCTCAACCCATATAGTTCCCTCTGTTTGAAATGATTTTCCCTTACCTTCTACTCATCCTTTAGGCCCAGCTTCCATGTCAATTCATTCATTTATTGAAGACCTAACCTGTGTATTTTAGGAAGAATGTCAGATACTTGGAGGATGAAAAAAAAAAAAAAGAATCATTTAGTAATGACTCTGGTGTCTGACTCCTTTTCACTTTGCTCCTAACTTTGCCACTGTATGATGATTATCCATTTACATTTCTGGATCTCTATCTAGAGTATAAACTCCCTAGGATTTCTATATCCATAGCACTGACACAGGGTCTATCACAGAGTAGGGGCTCAGTGGATATTTACTGAATGAATGAATGATTTATTCGCTAAATGAAGGAGTGTGTGTATGAATGTTCCAAGTAGAGTGAGGATTGCTTTAGCTCTTGGGACCGGCACAAGGGGCTGTAACAATGAAGAAACTCCTTAGATCCCTTAGTCTGGATTAGAAGAGCCTAGAAGGGACCATCAGGGATCACTGACATCTTATAGAACGGAAACAGACCAGACAAGGAAAGGGGTTATAACCCCGTCATCCTAGCACTATGGGACTCCTCAGTTCTCTCTAGCTCCACTCACAAACAGCATGCAGTCCTGGCATCAGTGCCTTGGAATCTGATCGCCGGTTTGGTTGCTTTCTTCCTCTGTCTATTTGATATGGCCAGCCAGGAAGACAGTGCTGACGAGGCACTCTTAAGCCCTGCACTGACAGAAATCAGGTGTCCTCGCTTCATAAAAGAAACATTAACCGATCCGATGGGAGCTGGAAGCAGAAGTGCTGACAAAGATGTAACTCCCAAGGATTCTATGGGGCAAGGAGAAAGCATCCTTCTCTCCTGATTTAGAGGCATTCTGGGGTTTGCAGACAAGACAGAGAAGAATGGGAGATGCCAGGGAGGAAGGCCACTAGGGAGGAAGTCTCAGTTGCTCAGCTAAGGGGATCAAGAGAGAAGGAATGATAAGGAAGGCCACTGTCCCCTCCTTTCCATCCCCACTGTACCATCCAAGTCCTTATGAGCTCTCTCCTGGACCCAGCTCTCTCCATTGATTCCCCACAGTTTGCTATCTTCAGCCTCAATCTGTCCCCGGCCCAGTCTCCACACTGTCATCTTGTGTTCTTTCTAAATTACCCAACTGTGATTTAGATACCCTTGATTAAAATCCTTCAATGGCTCCCTGTTACTCAGATAACATATAAGATCTCCCTAAACCCTTTCCTGATGCCTAAAGCCTGCCATTCCCCCCTCACCCCAAGAGAAGATTCTGTTTTTACCATGGCAGTCAGAGAACCTCTGGCAAGGAAAAGATGCAGGAGGGAAAGATGGTGGTTTGATGGCAGGAATGAGCCCTCTTTATTCCTGTACACACACATGCACCCCCATTCCTCGCATGGGAAAATCAATTATAGGGAAACTCAGTGACTGAGACACTCCACTCTATGCCCAACCCTATCCGAGGCATGACTGAGAACTTGCAAACCATCAGACAGTCCCTTTTTTCAAGGAGCACACAGTCTGATGGAAGAAAAGGAAGTAGAAACAAATAATTATGGCAGGGAGGACAATGCTATCCTGGGAGTCTGCTCAAAGTGATCTGAGAGGGAGAGGGACTGGAGACCAACTATATGTGGTGGGATTTGGGAAGAACATTTTGGGCTAGTCCTTGGAGGATGATTAGGCATTTTCCAGGAACAAAAGGAGGGAAAGAAGTAAAAAGACTTTTCCGATGTTATAAACCATGTTGTGCAAAGACTCATAGAAGGCAGTTGTAGAATGTTTGGAAACAAGGTATAATTGAATAGAATGGGTGGTGCAAGGTAAGAGACTTGAGTAGATGTAAGACCTCACATCGTGTCATCAGACTTCCCCCCTCCTCCTCCCCCCTCGTCTCTTCTTTCCTGACATTGGTATCATTTTCTCTTATTTGAAAGAGCGTCTTCCATGTAAAGTGGTAGGGAGGAAGGTGGCATGTACTGCAGCTTCAGACTTCGTTATCCCAGCTGAAGGAGCTCAGAGGGAAAAAAGCTTCTTTCTCCAACTTCGGTGTATGCTAATCCCAAGGAAAGTCCCAGATGGACAAGTCTGAGCCATGTGCCCAACTCCAAGGCAGCCCCCTGGTCTCTGCCATGGAGGATGTATTTGAGCAGGCCTGGGTCATGTGACTAGGGCAGAGCTCTAGTACTGCTGCTGTCTCCAAAATCACATGCTTACAGTAAGGGAGGAGCAGTTCCCCCCAAAAGATGGGTTGCTGTAACCAGAGGACAGGAGAAGGTTTTAGACAGATAAAACTGTAGCTGTCTGCTTCATTTGTGGATTCCCCTCCTCCAGGGATACCTCAGTGACTCTCTGGGAATACCAGGGATTTCCTGACCTTCTCTTTATCTAGGGGGACTTGTAGATAACATCTCTTCAAGGAAGGTTTATTGATAATTACTTTGGCACCTCTAAAAAGAAAAAATAACAAATAGATTAAAGAAAAAGAATATAATGTGGCAAGCTGGGAATTTAGACACTATATTGGCTTTGAAACAACTTGTTTGGACGAAATGTCTTGCTGCCCTTGGTGAGTCTGAAGAAAGAATAAGAAGACACTCAAAGAACATGTGGAGTGTGTGCAGCTGCGTTTGCACCAGGAAGCAGAGCTCAGCTGAAGAGCTGCAGTCAGCATCCGAGATAGGAGGAGCCTGTCCTGGCTTTGATGCTGTTGGGATAATGGAGCCACAGTGCAAGCACAGGGCCTTTTATTGACAGGGTAAAAAGAGGCCAGCTGGGGTTTGTCTATAGCTGAGCTTCTGATTCTATCCCATACTTCTGAAGAATACCCTCTTTGTTACTTTGCTGCAGGTGGCACCTGTCATTACAGGACATGGAAATAGGATAAACAGCCCTGAGCTCCTTAAGAGATGCCCCTTCCTCAAATGAGTCTCAAACAGCTCTCCAAGTTCATCTCTTGCATGCTTTCTCACTCTGTCTCTTTCTCTCAATTGGAGGATTCAACTGAACAAGGAAGATGGTGGTGGATGCAGAACTCTATTCCAATAAAGGGTCACGAATTTTTGTTACAAGGTGACAATCTCAACTTTGCCGCAGCTCCTCTCCCATAACAAATCCCTAAAAATAATAGGAAATAAAATAAAATATAAATTCAAAATGAGGCCCCAGATTAAGAAATGAAGCCCTCACTGGGTTCAGAAGCAACGAAGATTTCTTTAAAAGCAGAGAGTAAGTGGGATTAGAATGAAATGGGAAACTATAAACCAAAAGGCATAGAAGAAGTTCTACTGAAAAATACCTACTTATCTGGAAGGGATAGAAACAGGAGAAGAGACCCAGGGTGACTGAGCAGGTGCCATCAGGTGACTCCCATTCCCTCCCCTGATGGTGACCAGCTATTATTGGGGTGATTGTCACCAGGAAAAAGCAATGTTGTGGGAATCTGAAATGGAGAAATAGGCAGGACACGGGTGGCTGAGAACAATGAGAAGGAAGGAGAGCAGCCATGCCCAGAGGAAAATTATCTCACAAAGCTATCAGAGGCAAGTCCCATCACTTTCCAAACCTCACTGAAAAGGGCAGATCAGTCCAGGAAGTGGGTCCCATTCCTGTTCTAGGACAGGCTATGTAAACAGAGCAGAGCCAAACACAGAAACTCAGCTACAGGGAGGGGCGCACAATCCACTCCCACCAGTAGTTTGAGGAAAGCCAACATCATGAAAGAGAAGCAGCCAACTTAAATCCAGAACCTATACCTGGTGACTTGAAGGGACAAGGGTAAACAGAACAGAACTTTAGAATAAGGAAAATTAAAATCACACAGAGGTAAAAGGACTTTTATTGGTAAAATGCCAACTGGAGATCATGAAAATTAGAAACTTAGTGACAAAAAGAAAAAAAAAACACAATAGATCAGTCAAATGATAGAATGCACACAATTGAAAATGGAATTAGTGAGCTGGAAGATTGAGCCCAGGAATTCTCCAAGAATGCAACAAAAAGGACTAAAGAGGTGAGATAAGTCAGAGAGAGAAAGACAAATACTGTGTGATCTCACTTATATGTGGGATCTAAAAAAATGAACTCCTAGAATCAGAGAGCAGACTGGTGGTTGCTGGGGCAGAGGAGGGGGCGGGGGAGAAGGGAATGGGTGAAGGTGGTCCAATAAGCTTCCAGTTGTAAGATAAATAAATCCTGGGGACTTAGAGTCAACAATCCTGCACTATTCATTTGAACGTTGCTAAAAGAATAGATCTTAGAAGTTCTCATCACAAGGAAAAAAAATTGTAACTATGTGAGGCGATGGATGTTAGACTTCTTGTGATGATCATTTCACAATATATACGGATATCAAATCATTATGTTTTTAAAAAATCATGGGAAACTGATAAGAAATCTCTAACATCCATTTAAAAGTTGTTCCAAAAGAAAGGAATATGTAAAGAAATAATAAAAGACCCCAGAACTAGAGAAAGATAAAACTCTGCTGATTTAAGGTGTTGAGGAAGAATCAGCACAACACACCCAAATTGCAGAACATCAAGGGCTCAAGGGGGAAGGAGAATCAGAAAAGCATCCAGAAAAAGAAAAGGAAATCCATCTACAAAGGGGAAAACGAGTCAGAACGCCATCAATGTCACTTTAACTACAAGAAAAATTAGAAGTTCTAGTGAAAATTACTTCAAGTCTAAAATTTTGTAGCCAGACAAAATTTCACCCAAGAGTGAAGGCAAATGACATTTTCAGGGATACATGGCCTTGGAAAAATGTATAGTTCACATTCTCTAATAAATAAATAAGTAAATAAAATAATCACTAGATGATCTTATAAGGAGAAAAATAATCCGAGAGGGAAAGGTGAGATGAAGCAGTGATGAGTACAGGAAATGAATTGGTAAAACTTACATTAAACCTGTTGATTTTTTTTTAAGATTTATTTACTTCCTTACTTATTTAGAGTGAGCAGAAGTAGGGGGAGTGTGAGAGGGAGAGCGCAAGAGAGAAAATCCCAAGCACTGAGCACTTAGCGCCAGACAGTGGGGAAGAGGTGGGGGGCGATGGATCTCAGGACCCTGAGATCATGACCTGAGCCCAAATCTGGAGAAATCAGGAGTCTGCTTAACTGACTGAGCCACCCAAGCGTCCCCACTGTGTTGTTTTAATGTAGATTATAGATGGGAACATGGAGTAAGAGAGGGAGCAGGAAGTCAGGTCACACTAATACTCTTGTTTTCAAAGAGGCAGGATGTAGATATTCATATATGTAGTAGTACTTTAGAAAAATATGTTGATTTATGTTTTAAAATATCTTTAAAATATAATGCCTAACACCAAAACTATGGAGAAACACCACAAAAACACAACCGACCAATATCCCTCATGAATACAGCTACAAAAATCCTCAAAAAAAGATACTAATGCACTGAATACAGGAACATTTAAAAAGGATTATGCACCTTGACCAAATAAGATTTATCCCAACAATGTAAAACTAGCTTAACATCCCCAATTAATATAACGTACTATATTAATAAAATAAATGGCACAGATTTTGTAATAATATCAATAAATGCGTTAACAGAATTTGAAAAAAACTAACACCGTTTCGTGATCAAAAAAAAAAAACCACTCAGAAAACTAAGAATAGAAGAGAAACCTCCTCAATCTGGTAGAGTATCTGAGAAAAACCAATAGCTGACCTCATACTTAATGGTGAGAGACTAAATCCTTTACCCCGAAGATCAGAAATAAGACAAGGTTGGCCTCTCTTGCTATTTCCATTCAGCATTATACTGGATATTTATTATATTAAGTAGTCTGAATAGACAAATCTAGAGAGAACGAAGGTAGATTAGTGGTTCCTAGGGCGGGTAAGGGAGAGAGAGAGATTGCCATTGGGTGCAAGGTTTCTTTCTGTGGCGGTAAAAATATTCTGCAATTAGATTATGGTAGTGGTTGCACAACCCTATAAATATAGTAAAAAAAAAAAAGCATTGAATTATACACAATAAATGGGTAGCATTTAGGGTATGTAAATTATGTATCAATAAGGCTATTAAAATGTAATGATAACAACTAGAAGACAAATGAATCAACAAATTAGAACATATTTTTTAAAAAGTGGAGTAAAGAAAACTTGCTGAAGACAAGAGGGCAAGAATTGGAGAGAAGAAAAAGTGATTAGAAATCATGGTGGATTGAAAACACAAACCATGAAATAGGAACAAATCTAAACTTAGTAGGCACCATCAATATTAATGCACTAAATTCACCTGTAAGACAGACTTCAGTTGTATTTGAAAAATATAGCCTCTTGTCGTTTTCAAGAAACAGACAAAACAAAATTTCCTCTAAAAACAAAGCAGTGGAAAATACTTGTTTAGAAATAGCTAACAAAGAGCATATATAATTGTATAAAATAAAATCATGTAAAATAAAATTCAAGTTGAAAACCGTGGAAAGAAGGATGTACATACACACCGTAGGGATGAATGCAGCCAAGAAGAAACTGTTACGCGCCTAAAATACAGCCATGGAATAGTTGAAGCAAAACTGACAGAATTACAAGAGGGAGCTGAAAGATTAAAAATCACTGCTGAAAACCTTAACAAACCCCTCCAGAAAACAAAATCAAACAGACAAAAAACAAAATATGAAGAATCGTTGTAGTAATGTATCAATATGCTTGATAACACTACTTAGAGAATTTTGTACCCAATAAAGAGACTCTCCGTCATTTTGTAACACATGTGCAACAGTAAAATTTGTCTTAGACAAGGCCACCAGTGAAATACCAAACAATTCCAAAAAGTTAACTTTATAAGCAAAATTCACTAACCATTATGCAACAAAAATAGAAGTTAAATAAGAGTTAGATGTCCAAAAACAAGAAACAAAAATGAAACAGACATCCATATATACACACACACACCTATTTTTGTATCATTTTTTTGATTAGAGAAATCAAAATGGAAACTTTTTAATTATTGAAGTACAAAAAGAACATTAAAACAAATTCAAAGAAAAAACATTTTTTACATTTATTAGTATAGTTGACATACAATGGTAACTAGTTTTGATAGGTTAACATATTGATTTGACAAGTCTATGCATTACTAAATACTCACCATGATAAGTATAGTCACCATCTGTCACCATACAAAGCTATTACAATATTATTGATTATATTCTCCATGTTGTATTTTACATTTCCATGACTTATTTATTTTATAACTGAAGCTTGGTACCTCTTAATCCCCTTCACCTATTTCACCCAAGTAATTACCAGTTTGTTACTTCTATTTAAGTGTTTGTTCATTTGTTTTGTTTTAGATTCTACATATAAGTGAAATCAAATGGTATTTGTCTTTGACCTATTTCACCTAGCATAATACCCTCTAGGTCCATCCATGTTGTTGCAAAGGGCGAGATTTCATTTATTCTTTTTATGGCTGTTAATATTCATATATATATATATATGAATAAGATTTATCCCAACAATGTAAAACTAGCTTAACATCCCCAGATTAATATAATGTACTATATTAATAAAATAAATGGCACAGATTTTGTAATAATATCAATAAATGCGGTAATACACACACACACACACACACACACACACACACACACACACACATATCTTCCTTATCCATTCATCTATCCTCGGACATTTGGGTTGTTTTCACAACTTGGCTATTGTAAATAATGTGGTGATAAACATAGGGGTCCATATATCTTTTCAAATTAGTGTTTTCATTTTCTTTAGGTAAATACCCAGTAGTGGAATTACTGGATCATATGGTAATCCTATTTTTAATTTTTAGGGGAAAACACCATATTGTTTTCCACAGTGGTTGTGCCAATTTACATTCCCCCCAGCAGTGCACAAGGGTTCCTTTTTTTCCACATCCTCATCAACACTTGTTATTTCTAATCTTTTTGATACTTGCCATTCTGACTAGTGCGAAGTCATATCTCATTATAGTTTTGACTTGCATTTCCCTGTTGATTAGTGATATTGAGCATCTTTTCATATGTCTGTTTGCCATTTGTATGTCTTCTTTGGAAAAATGCCTTCTGCCCATTTTTTAATCAGATTATTTTCTTGGTGGAGAGTTGTATAAAATCTTTATATGTGTTTTGGATATTAGCCCCTTACTGGATATATCATTTGCAAGTATCTTCTCACATTCACTAGGTTGCTTTTTGATGGTTTCCTTTGTTGTGTAAAAACTTTTTGTTTTGGTATAGTCCCAATATTTTATTTTTGCTTTTGTTTCCCTTGCCTGAGGAGACATATTCATAAATATGTTACTGAGGCTAGTGTCCAAGAGATTAATGCCTATGTTTTATTTTAGGAATTTTATGGATTCAGGTCTCACATTGAAGTCTTTGATCTATTTTGAGTTTATTTTTATGTATAGTGTAAGAAAGTGGTCCAGTTTCATTCTTCTGCATGAAGCTCTCCAGTTTTCCCAGCACTACTTACTGAAAGACCATCTTTTTCCCCATTGCATATTCTTGCTTCTTTTGTCATAGATTATATGATGCATAGGCATGAGCTTATTCCTATGCTCTCTATTCTGTTCCACTGACTTATGTGTCTTTTTTTGTGCCAGTACCATACCATTTTGATTACTTTAGCTTTCTAGTATGTCTTGAAATCTGGGATTGTGATACCTCCTGCTTTGTTCTTCTTTTTTAAGATTGCTTTGACTATTTGAGGTCTTTTGTGTTTCCATATAAATGTTCAGATTATTTGTTGTAGTTCTGTGAAAAATGTTACTGATATTTTGATAGGGATTGCATTGAAACTGTGGATTGCTTTGGGTAGTATGGAAATTTTACAAATATTAATTCTTCCAATCCATGAGCATGGTATAGCTTTGCATTTGTTTGTCTCGTCTTCAATTTCTTTCATGTCTTCTGGTTTTCAGATTATAAGTCCTTTACTTCTTTGGTTAAATTTATTCCCAGGTATTTTATTCTTTTTTGGTGCAGTTGTAAATGGGATTGTTTTCTTAATTTCTCTTTCTGTTACTTCATTATCAGTATATAGAAGTGCAACAGATTGCTGTTTATTGATTTTGTATCCTGTAACTTTTTTGAATTCATTTATTAGTCTTAATGGTTATTTTGGTGGAATCTTTAGGGTTTTCTACATATAGTATGTCATCTGCAAATAGTGACAGTTTTACTTATTCCTTACCAATCTGGGTGGTTTTATTGTCTGACTTTAAAAAAATGTGCAATGAAAGAATTTTTAAAAATAAAAGCAGAAATTAAGGAAATAGAAAACCTGTTTGGTACCACTGGTGGGTGCTCTGGCCAGTTTTCCCCACATGGAATCTGGGACTCAAATGAATCTGGGTACATGCTTTGTGATTTGATATTGGGAAAATGGCATATTTTAAATGAACACTGCCCTTGATCATCTGAACTAGAGAAGCCAGACTTCTAAGGATATCTCAAGCAGGTCAGACTTTTACCATAATTCCTACAGCACAAGTAGTATAGTCTCTCATTTTGGGCAATTCTGTAGATTGTCTTCTGACCTTGAGTTGACCTTCTCCTTAAAATAGACATCAGAATATCTCTCATTCTGAATGTACTATCTGGCTTTTCTTTCTTTTAAATTGCCTTTGTCGAATAAGATATTTCACGACCTTCTCCACCACTATGGTAGGTTAAAATGATTTGAAAGTATTAGAAATAGAATATGTGTGAAGGAGTGCCCCCCTTTCTGAAAAACGGTTTTCAGAGTAAAGAGTTGTATGCAGTATATTAGAATGTGTAGATTGTTTAATCACATTTTGTTCATATTTATTATTATAAGAGGATAAGCCAGTTCTTCCTGGAAGGGCTTGTTAGGATTGCTGAAAATGTGTGAAATTATATGACAAATATTGAGTGCCCACTACATGCCTGGCACTGTGCTAGGTGTATAACACATGTACTTCTAATCTTCTGGAGCTTCTAGTCCTGTTTCCTGGAGCATTCCTACCATTAAAAAAAGTATTTTTTCATTGTGGATTGGAAAACTTGAGAGATTGCATTAGGATTAACGTGTAGCCTATTGAAGTCTGAATACAGTGAAGGGGCATAGTACATGATGAAGCAGAAGCAATGATCCTGAGGTAAGACAGACAATGAACCCCCAGAGGAGTGTAATTGTCACAAATTCACCGTGGTGTAGGGGCTTGGATCCACAGTCTTCCAAGTCCAGAAAATTATCTTATCAGTACACCTAGAAAGGAGAGATTCTCGGTGACATGCTGATAGTAATTTCACATAAGATTGATTTTAAAATGCCAGTTTACCACTTTCCTGTGGCCAGAGTCATCCTGTTCTCTACCTGCCACACTGTTTTCCCAGTACTAAGGTACCTGGAAAGTTGAATTAGTCCTCAGAAGATTGCTTGGAGGGCATAGAAACATAGTGAAGAGAGATGACTAATTTTGACATTGTCATCTGTGGAGAAATTGCCACACAACAATGAATGCTCTTGGCAGAATAAAATTTAGTTTATATCCGCTATGAGCCATTTCATTTTTTTATGTTTTATCAGTGTACAAATGTGTCTTTTTAAACTATTACTTCTATGTCTTCATTTCCTGGTATTCCTCTACTATAGCTAGCAGATACGGGAGCTACCAGTCTTCAGGCATGGTACTAATAAACTTTCCATATATGAACTCACTTAATCCTCAAAACCTCCTTATGAGGTACATATGTTTATTAGTTCCCTCAGTTTTCAGTTGAGGAAATTGAGGCAGGAAAAATGTATGTCAGTTGCTCCAAGTCACCCACTGTTAAGCAGCAGAACCAGAATTCAAATCCAGGTTTTCTGGCTCCAGATCTTGATTTTTCTATCTTGTCTCATAGTCTCTCTCGTAGTCATCTTTCAGGACAGATTTAATCAATAATTATTCATGTGAGTTGTTAGACTTCCTAGATCAGAGACAACTAAGAACAGCAAGATGAAAAAAGCCAGCTTTCTTTAAGCAGCTGTCCTTTTCCTCTTTAATCCCTAGAACCTCAACTGGGGTAGGAGAAGAGTTAAAATATATATATATATATATATATGTATGTATATATATATATATAACCAAATGCAAAGAGGAACTGAAATACTTTCTGAAGGTCACAGTCTAATACAAAAGGTGATTCATGGTATTCACAGGTCTTATTCCAAAGGGAAAGTTTAGGGCCCATTAAATGTCTGAAGAACTTTCCAGAAACTTGGCCACATGTGAATAAGAAAAGTCAGGAACCTAAGCACCTACTGGCACCATGGAAAGACACTGCAGATACAAAGTCCCTAAAGAACTTGTGGCAGCAGGGGTTAGGGTTGGGGGCGGTGGGAAAACCACAGGTAAACCAAAAAATGCAATAAAATATTATAGCAGAATACCTGGTAAACAACTAAGACTTAATAAATGCTCACTGAAAGAATGATACTAAGTCATCAAGTCCCTTGGATACTGTTTTGTTCAGTGGCCTTCCCTAGGTGATTGTTCAAAAGCTTACACGGGGTCTGCTTCAGATAACTATACCATTTTCTGTGTTTGCTGATTTAGGAAGCAAGAAATATTTCAGGATATTTCAACTCTGTAACAAATCAGATTATAATTCATCATCATGCATTTACCATCTTCAAAATGAACTACTGAGCCTCAAATGCCTTTTGAATTAAAAGTTCTAAACTGAAATATAAAGAGAAGTGGGGGTCCTAATATCTGAGAGAGGAGATGAGAATGAAGCACAGAGCCACCTATGAAAGGGCTAGGCCCCTGGGAGACTTGTGTAGGGTGCCCTTTGATGGAGTGGGGACATGAAGTGATGGTGAAAATGTAGCTCCATTCAGATAAACAGACATTCTTTGAGTCCCTGCTATGTGGCGAGTCACTGGTAGGTGTGGAAGATACAAATATATCCCTTGTTTCACTGACCTCTAGTTGCCAAAGATTCTGCCATGATTCCTTCTGGACAACCCAGGTGGCAGCTCATATGCTCATGAATGCATCTTATTCTAGGCCAGATCAGTGAAATGTTTTGACAAAGTCTCCTCCACCTGCTACCTTGTGAGAAGTATGTTTTCTTTCAGTGTCCACCACTGAGTGACCCCACAAGACTTGGGCATGACCACTCATCTCTTTTGTGGTATGTGATGTCTCTTGAATTTTATGAGGGACCATTGTTCTCTGCAGCCTTCAGCATACCAAAGCCATTGCTTTCCATTTAAAAGTGAGGACAGGGTCCCCCTCCAGAGTCATCTTTTGCCACATCTTTTAACCTAGGACCCAAAGAAGTCTCATGAAGTTGTAATTGAAGATAGCTCCTTCACCTCCTGCTTGTGATGGGCTCTAGAAATTGGCCGTGGGGAGGTGTTGGAGGACCAATCTCTAGGACAAGCCTTATGCTCTCCTAATTGTTGTTCACACTTACACATGTTCTTCTCTGTCCTTCCTTCATTTTGCTTGTGCAAATTGTCACCAACCCATTACAAATGCCTTGACCTGTCCAAATTTTTCTGTTAGAGACCTCTTCGGTCCCACTAGAATTCCTCAGTACAAAGATAAATAAGTCCTGGTCCCAACTCTCAAAGCAGCTGGTGCACCCTAGGTGAATTTCTGTTGTGTCACTACTTGTCTGAGGGTCAGGGCTACTACCAAAAAGAGGCAACAATCCAGTGTGATGGAGACACCATCATACCAAACATCCAAATGGCCCTTTTGCACTCCTTGGATCTGTTTCTTACCAGCTGCGTGTTCTTCAGAAAATCACTTTACTTTTCATGTTTAGTTTCCTGATGTAAGAGAGGAAACAAACAAAACCTCTTCTCTACCTCATGGGAGGGCTGTGACAATCAAGAGATGAGGCATGTGAAAGGGTTTGGTAAGCAGCAGACTCCGTTTGCTGCTTACCTGGGCAGTTAGTACCTCCTCTTCCACTCATAAAGCATTTGGAACTGCTCTCTAACATAATGTTTATCACACTGCAGGGTACCTGTTTATACATCTGATCCCCACAGTATCCTTTCATCCACTAAAAGGCAAAGGTGTCCTCCTATTCATTTTTGGATTTCTGCCCCTGGTGTGGTGTCAGTCATAACACATTCACAAAATACATGTTAGCTGACTGCATGAATTAATGTATTGAGTGCAAAAAACGATAATTATACCTTGGTGTTCTGAATAATTTTGGACAAATCACATCACCTTTAGAACTCAAGTTTTCCTAATTGCTAGTAGAAAAAAAATATATTAGTGAGGGCTAGGAAGATATATGACTTTCACATCATATAATTTTAGCCCAGAGATTCCTTAGAGTGTTTGAGTTTAAATTCTTCCATTATATGGATGAGGATATCAAATCTAAGAAAATGTGTGTGGTGTGTTAAAGGGCATGTGGTGGCCATCTGAACCAGAATCCAGATCTCTTGACCACCAGTTCAGTGTTATTTATACCAAATTTTGAGATTCTCAAACAAAAGTGACACAGTTAACATAGGGTGATTTTATCATCCAGAGCCCTGTGTTGTGTTCCAGATAATCTGTTCCTGGAAGAAAATAGACATTCTGGTCAATGGGGAGATACTCCTTAGTGAGAAGGAGCTGTAAATTGGGAACAAAACTACACAATGTTGGTCAATGTGGGTATTAGTTACTCTGAATGACTCAGACTCGAAGAGTGGCAGATGGATTCCCATGCACGACAGATCCACACTGAAATTAAATGACTTTGTACAGCAGATGAATACTTAAGAAACTTAACAAAGCTGAGTGGCCTGTAAAGCACTGTATTGCAAAGAGAAGAGATTGAGTAAATTAAAACAATGCCCTGAAGTAGGTGTCAATTCCAGAATCAGTCATCCACTCAACATTCATTCTTCAAGCTCTTACTATAAACCCTGCTGTTTGGTGCTGGGCTGCCAAGGGGGTGAGGTGTGGTCTCTGTCCCCCAGCCTCCTCAGCCCAGTGTGCACCATCTAGTTGAGAAGATGCAAGGTGGTTGAATGGATGAACACATGGAAGGGTTGGACTGGCCGACAGACTGTGGGCATAATGCCCTGAAGGGCATGAAGGAAGGTATGGCCTGTCATACCTGTGGGTCAGGTAGGAAGATAGTAAGAAGTTGGTCAGGAAAAGAGCAGATTTTTAAAATGAGTCTGCAAGAATGAATAGCTGTTTGCCTGTCGGACAATGAGAGTGGAAGGAGAGAACTATACCAGCAGATGAATAACATGGAGGCTTACATTGTCTTCGCATATTTGGGCAACTGAAAGGGGTTTGGTGTGGCAGAGGGAATGATGGGATTTAAGAAGGATATGATGAAGAAATAGGCAGATTCTTCCCATTCTTCTCATTTCAGATGAAGGATTTATATTTTATCTTTATGACCAAAGTGTCTTATACTTGAATCCATGGATGATCTTCAAGAAAGCCACAAACCTCTGGAAATTACGCATAAGTTCTTGGGTGTCTGTGTGTTTATAAATGTTACTGGGAGGAGTATCTCCATATTTATGTATCCTTCAGTGCATCCCTACCACCTCATCCACCCTAAACACAGACAACATTACAAACCAGCAGTCTAGGAGATGCCAGATTATTGAAGGATTTTCAAAAGGTTGTTGTGAGACCAGAAACATGTTTAAAACTGAGCTTTCTGCTACCAGTGTGGAGAGTGCACAGGGGAATGAGGCTGGGGGCAGGGAGACGATGGGGAGAGTGCTGTAACAGTCCAGGTGAGAGATAGTGAAGCCTAAAATGATGGTGCCAGGGGGGAGAGCAGGTCCCTTAAGTAGCTGACTTTTCAAAGAACTTATTTTCTTTAAGCTACTCTTTAGACTTTACAATATAGTGAATAAAATATAACCCTGTATTTAAAAATAAAATGTAATCCTATATTTAAAAATAAAATAGCTTATTTAGTATTACTTTCAGACTTGAAGATGGTGCAGGAATTTCTATTGCTGCTGTAACAAGTTACCATAAACTTAGTGGTTTAAAACAACACACATTTGTTTAGAAGTCCAACACGAGTGTCAATGAACGAAGAAAAATATGTCTGCTGGGCTGCATTCTTTTCTGGAGGCTCTAGAGGAGAATTCTTTTCTTGTCTTTTCCAGCTTCTAGAGACTACTTAACATTCCTTGGCTTGTGGCCCCCTTTCTTTGTCTTTCTTTGTCTTCAAAGCCAACAACACTGCATCTGTTTGCCCATTCTTCCACAGTCACATCTTTCTCTGACCACAGCCAGGAGCGGTTCTATCTTTAAGGGCCCATGTGATTATGTTGGGTCCAGCTGTGTAATCTTCCCATCTCTTAATCACATCTGCAAAAATCTCTTTTGCTGTGTAAAATAACTAATTCTATAATAACTAATGTAATTCACAGATTGGACATCTTGGTGGGGTGGGGGGGTTACATTATTCTTCCTGCCTCAGATGGAGACTCAGAACCAGAGAGGGGGAGTGTATTGCCTGAGGCCGGAAAACATGTAAGCAGTAGAGTTGGGATGAGGATCCAGATCTCTTGAGCCTCAGTCCTGGACAGATTCCAATTCTGGGTGAAATTAGGCTATATGTAGATTAGTTGTCACCACACTCAGTAGAGAGTGACTGAGTGGATGACATTTGCCTGGTCCTCTCTGCTCTGTGATGCATAAGGGATGTGCTGATTCCCATTTATAGGCCAGGGTGGCTGTGATATGGTCCATAGAGGGGAAATAGGCACCATTTCTGTGTTGCCTGGTCTTGGTTAGCACTGACCATATTTGCCAATCCCCATCCTGAGACAGCTTAGCCTTTCATCTATGCATCACATTTCAATGATCAGAACTCATCCAGGGTGAGGCTATGATAGGTACATGGTGTGGTGCAAGAGAAGAGTTCCAGAGCTGGAGTTGGGAGCCCAACTCCAGGCTGCTGTTCCTCTTCCATTGACCTGACATATGTGATTTCCCCTCATTTGAGATTCACTATCCTCCTTTGTGAAATGAGATGGCTTGGGTTCAATATAAAAGTCCCTCTAACAGCCCCTAAGTGTAGAATGTGAGGATGATTTCTGCATTGATTGTGAAATAAAGTAGAATGGGTATATGGCAATCCTAGTAAGAGATACTTCCCTTCTTTGACACTCAGTCCTTGATGCAACCTTGGAAGTTGGCATTCAGCACAACTGCACTGGACTATAGCCACCAGAAATACCATATTTCAGGTCTGTGCAGGCTCAGAAGAAGCATTGAAACCACAGGCTATGATGGATTGTACACACCATCCATGTCAGATCACCAAGAATTTCTGGATAAGCTAAGAGATTTCTAGTGTCTCTACACTACTAGAACAGATTTATGCATATCTGTATGTCTCTGGATGGCAAACATGAACACAGTTTCAAAAATCTAAAAATAGCTGTTGCAGCTTCTCAGTTAGCCCATCAATCTCAAGAACCAACCAAAAGGGAAGTGGAAGGAATAGGAAGGGACTGAAATAAACTCTTTGGGCCTGTCTTTGTAGTAACAGACTGGACACTCAAGAATTGAAAAAGTAGAGATTAGTAAAAGGTGGAAAGGGATTAAAGAGAGGGAGAACATTAAGCTTTTCAAACACCTATAAGTCCAAGAAGATGAGTAAACTCCAAACAGGATAAAATGAAAGAATTTCATCCCAACATTCATTATCAACATCAAACTTCTAAAGACTAAAGACAGAGAGAAAAGTTTTCAAGCAACAAGAGAAAATAGCACCTTACTTTCAAGGAAGAAGAAAAATATGCATGAGAGCAGATTTATGTTCAGAAACCATAGTGACTAGAAGGAAAATGACATATTTTCCAAGTACAGAGAGAAAGGAACTTTCAATTGAGAATTCTCTATAACCCAAGAAAATGTCCTCCAGGAATGGAGGATAAATGAAGACATTATCAGATGAAGAAAAACTAAAAGAATTTGAACATTATTATCTCTTTTAATAAGAAGAAACTAAAGTTCAGAATTCTTTTGTACCAAGGACACACAGCCAGAAAGCAATGAAAGTGAAATTTGAATCCAGGTTTGTTTGATTCTGGAATTCACATTCTTTTTAAGATAATGTTTCTCATAATTTCCATACATGTCAATAGTCATTATTGAATTTGAAGGTTATCCTCTCATTTTGTTTAACACTTACCATGTATGAGTTTATTTTCATTGTTTGTTTCATGACAGAATATAGGAGAATCATTCATTCTTTTCTTCATTTAGTATTAAGGACGTCTCTACGCCTATGATGAAGGACTGTCTCTATGCCTATCATTTGGTAGAGGAGAATCTGGCAAAACATAGAGCCAGGATGTATATGACACATGTCCCGTCATCTTCCTAATGCATACTAGTGGCGGGCAACACAAATCAATCTAGCACTCACCCCTCTCATCCTAGATACCTAAGCAGGAAATCACAATCTGTCAGAGCTGCTGTGTCAAGTGATATTATTTGCCATTCCCAACATAATCCTGCCCTCCAAGAACCTACAGTCCAGTGAAAGAAATAATTTTCCTAACTTCCAGTTCCAAGATTTTTCTATAATAGAGTAGAGGCAAAATGCATAAAACTAAATGTTGAATAATAGAGAAACAATATAAGTTTATTGCATATTCACTCTTTATCAATACTGTTAGGTCTTTTACATTTATTATTTTATTTAATCATCACAACTACTTTATGATATAGACTATTTTTTAACAGCTAAGGATGCCAGAAAGTTCAGAGAAGTTAAGTGTGGTACAGGTAGTCCATGACAGAAAAGTAATTTAGATCAAGGTCTGCTCAAATTAAAAATCCATGTTTTTTTTTCTTTTATACCTACTATGCTGATTCTCTTTGAAAGGTTCAAATTCATAAACTAGTTGTATTTAAACTACTTTCATGCTATTAAGAATGTATCTAATTTATGAAGGTAGAAACTTCGAGAATATCTCTCCTAAAATGTAAAAAAAAACAAACAAACAAAAAGAAAGAAAAAAAAAAAAAGAATTTAGAACCAAGGTAAATATTCAAAATCAACAGCTCTTTTCCTGACAGCCTGTGAAAGGATATAATGGATAAAAAGATGATATGCATAAGAACAGCATAAAATGTAAAATGCTTAGAAGTTACCTTAGTGAGAAATTTGTAAGGTGTCTATAAGGAAAATATTACCAAGATATAATATATCAATGTCTGTCTATCTATCTGTCTATCTATCCATTTATTTATCTATCCATCTATCTATCCAGTGGAGGAGAAGACATGTTTCCAAATACTCTTAAGATTTTATTTTTTCCTTGTTAAATTATAAGATTAATACTACCCTTCTCAAATTCTTAAAGATGATGATGTGTATGTATGTTATGTGTAAAGGCTGACCAAAACAATCTAAAATTAGGTAAATATTTAACAGACAGAAAGTTACCAAGGGGCGTTTTGATCATTAAACAACTAGAGAAACCATAAAGAAAAAGAGATCATAACAAAAAACTTACACATAAGAATTTTTCATATATAAAACATCAAGTTTAAACTCATAATGTGGAAAAATAAATCCCATCTATATAGCAACTAATATCCTTAATTTATAAAGAGTATTTGCAATTCACTGAAAGTGGTAAAATGATACCAGCAGCCTTTGATCAGTTATGTATGTAAATTTTAATACCCAGATCAGAAAACTTTACCAAATGATACATTCAAAATCATATGGATAAATCAAAATGGATTCCTAAAAAACTGTTCATGTAACCCATAGGAACAATATAACAGAGAAACAAGGGAAGCAGAAAGAGAGAATACAAACAGAAAACAAATTATAAAATGGCATACTTAAGCCCTAATGTAGCAATAATTATCTTAAATATAAATGGTCTAAATATACAAACTAAAATGCAGAGATTGGTGGAATAAATTTAAAAAATTATCAAACTGTGGTTTCTAAAAGAAACTCACTTCAAACATAACTTAAATAAGCTTAAAATAAAAGGATAGAAAAAGTTATAACATGGAAATATTAATTTTAAAAGATACATACATTGCCATATTAATATCAAATAGAGTATACTTCAGACAAAACCATGGCTAGAAACAAATAGGAAGATTATGTAATGATAAAAGGACCAATCCATTAGGAAGAAAACAATTCATAATTCTAAATGTTTATGTTCCAAGGAACTGAGCCTGAAATACATGAAACAAAAATTAAATTGGGCCAGAAGGACAAATCCACAATTAAAGTTGGGGACTTCAATTCCCCACTGTCAGCAATTGATAGAACTAATAGTAAATCAGCAAGAATATAAAACTGAACAACACAATCAACCAATAGGATCTAACTGACATATGTAGAACATTCAACTGACAATAACAGAATACATATTTTCTTCAAGCACACATGGAACATTCACCAAGATAGAACACATCCTGGAGCATAAGACAAACCTCAAGAAATTTAAGAGAATTAAATTCATACAGATGGTATTTTCTGAACACATTGGAATCAAATAAGAAATCAACAGAAAGTTAACAGGAAAACCTCCAAGCACTTGAAAACTAAACAACACACTTATATTTTTTTAAGATTTTATTTATTTGTTTATTTGAGAGAGAGTGTGCAGAGCAAGAGAGAGAGAGCATGAGTGGGGGAGGATGCAGAGGGAGAGGGAAAAGCAGGCGGTGAGGGGGGAGAAGCAGGCTCCTCACTGAGCAGGGAGCCCAACATGGGGCTCAATCCTGGGACCCTGGGATCATGACCTGAGCTGAAGACAGGCGCTTAACCGACTGAGCCACCCACGTGCCCTTAAACAACACACTTCTAAATAATTCATGGGTCAAAGAGGAAGTCCAATGGAAAATAAAAGAACTATATATTAAGCTGCATGAAAATTAAACTATGACATATTAAAATTCATGAAACAGAGCTAAAGCAGTGCTGAGAGGAAAATTTATAGCACTAAACACTTACGTTAAAAAAGAGGAAACGTCTTGAATCAGTTATTTAGGCTCCCACCTCAAGAACCCAGGGAAAGAAGAGCAATATAAACCTGGAGCCAGCAGAAGGAGGGAAATAATAAAAGTAAGGGTAGAAATGAATGAAAATGATAACAGAAAAACATAAGTGAAATAAATAGCTTGTTCTTTGAAAGGAGCAATAACATTGACAAAACCCTAGCAGAAATGACAGAGAAGACACAACTTACCAATAGAAGAAATGAAACTGTCTATCACTATAAACCCCTCCCACATGCAAAGAAAGATAAGGGAATGCCAAGAACAGTTGTACATACATACATTTGACAACTTGGATGAAATGGACTCTGTCCTAAAATATACGAACTACCACAACTCACTCAGTATAAAATACATAATTTGAATGGCTTTGTATCTAAAAAAAGTTGAATTTGGAATTTAAAAACTCTCCCCCCAAAATCTTTAAGTCTAGTTGGTTTTACTGAGGAATTCTACTGAATGTTTAAAGAAGAATTAATATGAATTCTTCTACACCATCTCTTCCAGATAATAAAAGAAGGAATACTTCCTGATCCATTTGATGGAGCTAGCATTACTCTGACACCAAAACCAGCTAACAGTGATACCCTCTGCCAAAAAAAAAAAAAAGAAAACTGCAGACCAGTATACCTCATGTGTATACATATAAAAATCCTTAGCAAAATATTAGTAAATAGAAATCAACAATATAAAATTATTCCTAAATACTTTGTTGCCATTTTATGGTTTTATATTGTATTTTACATTTTATTATTTCTGGTGTATCAGAGTGAGGTTTTTTTTTCGTACTAATCTTTTATCCAGTTACATATGCTAAATTTTTTATTAGTTCTAAAAATTTATGGAGTCCTTATGTTTTTGAAATATGAGAATATCATTTTCAGGTAACCTTTTCCTTTCTCTCTCTCCTTGTTTAATATAACTCAGATATGAGCCAGCAGTGTTACTGAGATAGCAATATTCCATCCACACATCTAAAAGGAAAGGCAGATTTGTGTTGTATATCCTGTCCTGAACAGGGTTAGGGACCATTACAAATAGAATAAGACAGAGAGAAGCTACACTTAGAGTCAGGGTCCTGGGTTTGAATCCCTTTCCTGCTTCTGGTTATATTTGTTTGCTCATATGGGCATAACAAAATACTATAGACTAAGTGGCTTAAACAAAAATTGATTTTCTCACTGTTCTAGAGGCTACACTCCAAATTGAGGCGTCCGCAGGTCTGGTTTCTCCTGAGGCCTCTCTCCTTGGCTCGCAAGGGGCTACCTTCTTGCTGCGTCCTTACGTGGTCTTTCCTCTGTGTGCAAATGTGTCTGTGTCCAAATCTCCTTCTATAGGGACACCATCCCTATGGATCAGGGCCCCCCTAAAGACCTCATTTTAACTTAATTACCACTATAAAGACCTTATCTCCAAATACAGTCACATCCTGGAATATGGGGACAGGACATCAACACATCAATTCTCAGAGGACACAATTCGGCCCCTAACACTGGCTGGTCATTACCATCCTGCTTAGTTCTCTCTGTCTCTCTGTGTTCTCATTTAAAGTGAGTGGGTAGATTATATGACCTCTATGTTTCCTTCAGCGCCAGCTTTTCAAGATTTCATCATTTTCAGCTTGCTCGTAAGCACCCTCTCTTCACAGATCTCTCCATTCCCCCCACCCCTGGATTAACATGGATAATACTATGTAGTATCATTACGTGAATAGCTACATTTTCCTGGCTCAAAGGTAGAAGTCAGTTCATAGACATGAAACAAGTCTTCTGGAGGTTCTGGGACTAGAAGTTGTTAATTTGACTGAAATTCCTCACTGAGAGAGAAGAAAATAATTGAAGGTGCAGAAAAAGTAAAACTGAACACATAGGGAGAAATCATTGGAGAGGGGCTTGCAGGCGGGAGGGAGACATATATAGAAGAACCTCGAAGGCAAAAAAGAAGGAAAACCTGCTCCAGTGTGCCCACAACCACCGTCAAGCGAGTGATACAAGTCAGTTCTCCTCTTTCATACATTTTTTTAAATGTAAAAGATGTGTGCTTGGTGTTCAGGGACCATCCTGATTTCATGTAACCTGATTCTTTTCAATAAAGAAGGTGATTCATTAAATGTGTAACTAAATGTGATTCCATTTTTATAACCTTGCTAGGCTTATATAAAAATAGTCACAGCTCAGGAAAAAAAACCCTTTTGTCAGATTGAGTATATAAATTCTTGGTTCATAAACCACAATCAGCTGTGGAAAGGCTTGTGGAGAGACATCTGAGGGCAGCTTTAGAAAGAATGGAGAATTTGCTCTCTGGAGACCAGGTTTATGTCCCTGTTCTGAAATTTCCTCCCAAGCAGGTGCACCTCTGTAAGCATCATCTGAAATGAGTTTAAAAGACCCCCCACCTGACCAGGGGGGCATCCCTCCTGGCAGAACTTCTACCAGAAGGGAATTTCAGAACCAAAATACAGCTCTTTCTTCTAGAAACAAAATCAGAGTAGCTGGTGAAGGTGAACCATGTCCAGAGCATAGAGCGATAGAGCCCAATGTGTGGTGTTTGCATGACCACTCCCTCTCCCTCACAACCTGTCAGACATCATTCACCAGGCGTGGCGGTCTCTACCTCTGAGTGTGAATGTGTCTCACCAGTCTTCCAGCCATCACGCTCCAGGCAGGCACTATCCATTGATTAGAGAGAACATGTGAGGGGAAGACAGTGTGCTGTCTCTGGCCTAGAGTTCAGTCAGAATGATGGAACCAGATGGACTGAATTTTATTGAAATAAATGTCAGAAAAATTAACAGGGTGGACTCAGAAAAGAGAGCGGTCTGCTGAAAAGCAAGGAAAAGTTCAGGTCAGATGTAAAGGATTGCTGGCACAGTGGCCCCATGGTAGGAGAAAACAACAGAGGAGGTGGGGTGAGGTCAAGTCACAGGTACCACGAAAGCTCAGAAAGAGAGTAGACAGAGCGGGGGCGTGGGGAGGTGCCTTGGAATTCTGACCCAGTTGCAGGGACTTATGTTTGGTCATTGCTGCCTAAAAGAGGCAATGCTAGGCCTGTTGTTTGGGTACGCAGTGTCCACGAGCCTCGGGTCCTGTGGGCGCAGTCGGCCGAGCTGCACTGCCATCCTGCCTGCCATGTTGGTGAGGGCCCTGGAAACTGGCAAGCCAGAAGGTGCTGGTCCTGTGACGGCCCAGGCTCTGCAGGCACACACGAGTGAAATCTGATTTCTGTCACGTACTTGTTTTGTGGCCTTGGGCAAGTTATTGAACTCTGAGACTCCGTTTTCTTGATAGATAATTGGGACTGTAATGTTATGTCTTTCACGGAGTAACAGTAGGAAGGACTGATACATAGTAAATGCTTACTGAATAGTAGGGAGCGCTGTTATTTTTCTCACCCCACCTCTGCCTCTGGAGAAAGCAAAGCTGTAGGATCCAAGGAAAGGAATCTTCACAGTCCAAACTAATATTAGTTAGGCTGGGAATACACTTTATTACAGTCAGATGTGAAGCTGATTTGATGGTAGTTTCAGTCATTGGGATGGCTGATTTATTTCGGGTGTACTCTTACACCTCCAGGCCTTCTGCAGTCACAGCGGAAAATCCACGGTGTTCACGAGGCCTCAAACTCTGACTTTCTGTCTCGTCGGCCTGTGAGACTGCTGGGATGTTCTGATCGACCCCTGCCACCTGTGAACTGGTAAGTCCCTCAAGGGGCAGATTGTCACAGAATGTCTCTGTGCACCTCTTTTCTTTAGGATCCTGGACCCATAAGTCCTGATTTTGGAATATTTTTATCTGGGCGACTGGTTATTCTCAGTAGCAGAATCAGTCCATAAAACCTAGTTCATCATAATCTAAAGTGGAGACAAGCCCTTATTCGTTTAATGTGTATTTGAAAAAAATAACACATAAAAAATATGATAGACAATTTTTTATTTAAAAAGGAAGCCATTTTTAAAAATTTTGAGTAAAAATGTTGTCAGTGGTATGAGATGATGTTTTCAGATTACCGGTTTAGTGTATAGTAGGCTTTCAATGTATATGTTTATTACTTTTGCTTTGATTACTGAAAATTTCCTTATTGGTCTTTCTGCCTTCTGTCTCTCACTCCGCCATTCAAAATATATGTCATACCCTAATGTGGAATCTTTAAAACACCCAACTGGTCATATTCACCTCTTGGTTGAAACCCTTCAGTGGATCTTATATTGGTAAAACTTCTTTCAGAGTAAAAGTGGCTTGAAATTAAATATATTTGTTTTCTCACAAACAATGGAGTAAAGTTAACCGGCTTGAAAGTTGGTAAGTTCATTTAGTAATGTCAGAGCCTGGGTTGGTTTCTCTGAAATTCTTTTGGTTTTCTATTCTTGGACTCAATAAGGCTGCCATGGCTCCTGAAATCACATTTTGATGCACTGACAAAGCATGAGCGAATCAAGGAGGTGGCATAGCTCTCCTTTTATCATGGAGGAAACCCTTTCCCAGGAGTCCTCTAAAATCTTTCCCTTAGGTCTCAGTGTCTAGACCTGAGTCACATGACCCTTCCCTTGCCGATGTATTTCTGGTTTACTCTGAGTTACTGAGGCTGGGACAGTGGGTGTCTGGAAAGCTCAGCCTCCACAATGGGAGACAGTCTGTGGCTGCAAAGTTGCAGCAAAGAAGAATGGCTGTCTTCAGATGAGCATTAGTATCTGCACCAGCTACCCATTTTTTTACATGATAAAGTCCATACCTTTTATCATGGTGTGTTAGTAATTTTTCAGGTTGCAAGATACCCACACCACATTCAGGTGTGTTTAGATTTATTGGAAGAGTTATACTGGGGAATAGGGAAGCCCAGGAAAACAATTCAACAAGTCTGCAGGGTAATTAGACATCATCGGCCTATCCTGCAGCAGTTCTCAGCTTATCCAGCACAGATGAGCTGGGGAGAGAGACTCATGACCCTGCTCAGGTGTACCGGTCATTGCGTTGAATCAGTTCATCTCTGATACCCCTCAATGTGTCAGCCATTTCTTTCCCTTCCTCCCACTCCTAACCATTGACTGTATGCATCTTACATTCACACTTCCAGTGACAAAATTGGGCAAGTCAGTCTCTTTCCCAAAGAGGCCATATCCCATGCAGTCCGCAGGATTTGGCTCAAGCATCATGGGAAGTGTCCGTTGACGTTTTAGCAGTCCTTGCTTATGCTTCCTGGCCCCTTTGCTTGCCATACCACAGAACCGACATCTCTCTATTAAAGTTGCCTCGCCCTGGGAGGCTTATTAAGAGAGACTTGGGGGCCCTGCTCCCCAAGATTCTGACTCCATAAGTCAGGAATGGACCTGGGGATGTGCATTTTAATTTACATGACTCTGTATGAGGAAATAGGGCCCCCAGTTTTAAAATATCAATCCTATGTAGTAGGGCCTTTACGTAGCAAGTTTTGTGACTCCCCTCAAAGACATCTGCATAGTTATTTTTAAAAGCCTGATTTCACAATTGGGGAACCGGAGGCTCAGAGAGGACAAAAGCACACAGTGAAGAATAATGAAGCCAGGATTCAAACTCAGTTCTGCTTCTTCCAGAGCACCTGTTCTTGAGTCATACCCTGCCACCTCATTATAGTTCAGCACCCGGGCACCCCCAAGGCTTCCTCCTTTCTCTTTAGCAAAGCTGGGCCAGGTCTGGGTCTCAAAATGGCTGCTAAGGAGAGAAGCACGTGGCCCCTCCGTGAGAAGGCATTGATGGAACCCCAGTGGCCCTTCTCTAATGAGTACAGGCTGTGCTGGGAAAGCAGTGGGACCCAGTCCACCGAGGTTTCCCGAGCGGGTAGTCTGAGAAAAGGAAATTATAAAGGATGATGCTGATTCCCTGTTGGCAGCTGCCCTTTCTACGGCCACGGGAAGTCCTTGGAACACTTGACAGCACCGTACATGGGATCTGGGCTTTTTTCTAATTCAGTCAAATTGATGGCATGGTAGGAAAGCAGGGCCTACGTAGCTGCAGGTTAGAGTAGGAAGGAGGGACTGTGAGCAGGGAGGAGGAGAGATGAGGAAAAGCCCGGAGGTGGGGCTGGCTGTCTCACTTAAATGGGAGGCCGCACTGTTGGATTCAGAAGAGCTGAGTTCAAATCTAGACCCTGCCACTCAGCTGAGTGAGGTTGGGGAAATGATGTCACTAATCTGGGCTGTAGTTTGCTTTACAAAATGGGTATATGATCCAAGCCTTAGCTTCTGTTGTGGGGATTAATTGAGATTCTGGACTTGAGCGTGGCGCTCTTTTTAGTGTTATCAGGAGACCCCTCCTCCCTGGAGATGGAAACCACCCACTTGTACCCAGGGAGGTGCTAGAACAGCTCCCTGCCCACTCGCACTCCCCACACCCCAGAGCCCTGTGCTGCCACTGGCTGAGAATTGAGGACTTTTTAAAGGATGGTTCCGGAATAAAGGTTGGAGTCCAAGGGAGAAAAAAGTTCACTAGCCTTTTCCCTGCTCAATTTCCACACCATCCACACACTTCGTGCAACAGAAGCAGGCCCCGGCACATCTAGGTCCCAGGGGACCCCGCAAGTGGCAGAGACTCATACAAAGGTTCCCAAAACGTCATTCTTGCACTTAATATTTGGGCCTTCCTCCTGCACCTCTGCCATGTCTGAGCCTCCTCATCGCTTGCTTGGAAAACCCACCAAGCAGAAAAAGGGGGGACCTGTCCTGTTCTGTAGCCAGTGTTGATGAGGCAGACTTCCAAGGCACGGAGATGGTGGCGGGAGCCTGAGGGAGAGTGTGACAGACAAGGCCAGCGGACGTGTGTGTGCGTGTGTTCAGTGCTTTTGTCTGGGGGAGGAGTTGGCAAGTATTACTGTTTTTAAAATTTGTATATCCAAGCATAAGACACATACAAAGCAGTGCACGATCATCCATGCGGAGCTCCGTGATTTGCAGAGCGAACGGCAGGCAGAAGATCAGCAAGCAGGCAGCGGCCCCGCTCCAGAACCTCTCAGACTCTCTCCAGGCACTCACTGCTCTTCGGCTCCTACAGCATGGATTTGCTTTTTTGACTTTTTTTTTTTTTTTTAAGATTTTGTTTATTTATTTGACAGAGATAGAGACAGCCAGTGAGAGAGGGAACACAAGCAGGGGGAGTGGGAGAGGAAGAAGCAGGCTCATAGCAGAGGAGCCCGATGTGGGGCTCGATCCCACAACGCCAGGATCACGCCCTGAGCGGAAGGCAGACGCTTAACCGCTGTGCCACCCAGGCACCCCTGCTTTTCTGACGTTTTCACAGTGGGAATCAACAGCTGCCTTCTTCCATATCTCCCTTCTGTTGCTTGAGCTTATGTCCACGAGATGTGTCCGGGTTGTCGCGTGGGGTTACAGAGTCTTCTTTCTCGTTGTGCTGTGTTATTCCATCACGCTGCTGTTCCATGGTGAAGTAGGCAGTAGGTTCCCAGCATGAATAGTGCTATTATGCACATTCTGGAACATGCATCTCTTTCGGTGGACGTCTGCACTCTTCTTGTCTGAGTGTGCGCTCAAGGGTGGAAATGTTGGGTCAGAGTATGTGTGTGTGGGATTTCCAGACCGGTTGTACGATTTACATTCCCACCACCCATCTATGAGAGATTGAGTGGCACAGCTTTGACAACACTTGGCATTTTTCTTTCTTTTGTTCCTCTCTATTTTATCCCTTCTGGTGGGCATACTGTCAGGCCAGTGACTTTGAAAACATAGGATCTGATGTCTTCGGAAGCCCTCTTTCAGGTCTCACAGTCCCTGTCAGTCCCTGGGGTCTTACATGAGGCCAGCCCACATGTTTATGCCACCTGCCATGTTCTGAGAGGCATCTGACTTTGAAAACCCTGACATGTACTCTCTCATCCAATGCTAAAAATAAATATATTATTATTCCCATTTTACTGAAGCAGAAACTGAATAAGTGGCCCAAGGTCACACAGCAAGAAAGTGACAAAATCACAGGCCATCAAAGGCTGGACTTGTGCACCTGTATACCTTTTCCAAGAGGTTTAATTAGCTTATGACAAGGAAAGGTGGGAAGAAAGCAACACCCTCTATTATAGAAACCAGATTCTACTTCCTGGATTCATTTCTATCTAATTGTACCACCTTAAATTGATACAATTCTTCCGAACCTCCATTTACTTGCCTGTAAAATGGGGATGCTGATAAATTATCTTAAAGGGATATTTGGTGGGTTAAATGAGACCACTAAGTGAAAGTGACTGGCACAACGCCTAAAAAAACAATAAATATAAGTTAAAGACTTCAGTGGAAGATGGTGACTTGAGTACAGGTCTCTCCTATCCATATTGGCATGACCAAAGGAATATAAAATTACCAATAATTCTGCACTGGCATGGCGAACTCGGGAAAGTTGTTGACCACCTTCCTCAAACCTTGCAGGCTTTCTCATGGGAAGAGTAGAGTTGGACAAGAGTAAGGGGAGTTGTCAAGCACCGTGGGAAACGCTGGTAGAAGTTGTCTTGATGAGACACAGGAGGACCGGAGACATAGAAAAGCAATGGTGCAGAGAGGAAGTGCTGCACTGGGAACCCCTGTTCACAGCAGCAGCCCGACAGCCTTCCCAAGTGGGTCTGCAGAGGTGCTGCCAAGAAGTCAGAGTGAGTCTTCTCCGGGGTGCACAGAAACAGTACAAGGCAGGAGGCAAGATGGGCACATGTGCCCCTATAGTGGCCAAGAAAGAGAAAGCTGGAGCAAACGCTGAGCTCTGGGTATGGCAGGAACATCACACACAGAGGAAGTTCCCTCAGGAATGACCCGTGCTACTGGCCCCGCCTTCCCTGCGTAGGGAGCAACCACACAGAACTAGAAGATCGCTAGCTCCCTGGTCTAGGATTTGAGATAAGCTTCTAAAGGAGAAAACAGACGAGGGGAAATCAACAAGGATCCACCCATCTTATTTTTAAGAAAATGTCAGTTTTGTGTACGATGTGTCCCCTTTCTACTTGACCGAACATAGAACCAAGATGGAAGCAGTGAAAAGATGCTGCAAAATAAAAAATTAAGAAAAAAAAAAAGGAGGAAAACCTATCAGTCAGGAATCACGAAAAGAACTTATTTTTGAAAAAACTTCACGAAAACATACAGAAAAAAATGAGGGAGAATCTTTTTGGAATTTAAAATGTTGACTAACAGCTTTTTCCAACATACTCGTAAAGACAATTAGAAAAAAAAAAACCCGAATTCTCTAAACAGCGTTAAAAACTGGAACTGAGAAATAGTGTATCAAAATATGAAAGATATTGAACCTGTAAGGCACAAAGAGATGGATTGAGGAAAATGTATCCAAGTTTAGGGCACAGACACTGCATTACACAGACCAGAATTGCTTCTTGTAAAATAAAAAAAAATTAAAAAAAAGTAGGGAGATATTTTGTGTCTTTTCCAAAGTGTTATTTAGAATAAGTCACTCAAGATCTCAAGCAAACAGGAAAACAGGAAATAGCCAGGGTGTCTGTCTGCTCTATGTGTGTTAAGAATCATACATTATATTCCTTCCTCTATGTTGATTAATCCACCCATATCGACCATGTCTGTCCCTTCATGGTCAAGAACAGGGCAGGAATGGAGAGGTAGGTAGGAGCACTGTGTGCTGGAAGTGCAATACTTATAAGTAAAGCACTAAAGGCAGGTGGAAACAGGAAGAGCCCAACAACGCAGTAGGGAACACAGGTGTGAGGCATGTGGAAAGGGAGCTCTGTGTGGTGCTTAGAAGAGTGAACACAGCAACCAGACTGCCCTGAATCTGCCACTAACCAATTGGGTGATCTTGACGGTCCCACGGTGCCTGAGTTTTTCAGTCCATAAAACGGGCATAATAATAGTTCTTATCTACTTAGCAGAGTTATTGGGAGGATTAAAGGAGTTTGTATGTGTCATGTGCTTAGGCAGGACCTGGAATATAATTTTAATAATAATGGTTATCTATCTATCTATCTATCTATCTATCTTTGTAAGGAGAAAGGTGGTTGGAAAGTAAAAGATAGCACTCCTAGAAGAGAGTATATTGGGTCTGGATTTCTGGATTTCATACATCAATAAAATTTCAGATAAAATTTTGGAAATCAACATTGGGTTGCCATTTATTTTACAAGTAAAAACTTTTAAAATATAAGAGCAAAGAGGGTGCCTGGGTGCTGCAGTCAGTTGAGTCAGTTTGGCTTAGGTCATGATCTCAGGGTCGTGAGATCGAGTCCCATGTTCGGCTCTGTGCTGGGCATGGAGCCTGCTTGGGATTCTCTGTCTCCCTCGGCCCCTCCCCACTCTAAAAAAATAAAAAATAAATAAAATAGATGTCAGGCTCTGCTCTCAGTGGGGAGTCTGCTTGAGATTCTCCCTCCCCCTCTCCATCTGCCCCTCCCACTCATGGTCTCTCTCTCTCTCTCTCTCTCAAATAAATAATTTTTTTAAAAATTTAAAAAAATAGGAGCAAAGGAGATTATTTAGCAAAAATATAGAAAAATTAATCTCAAAGAATTGTCCCTTCAATAAATTATTCTGAATACATTGCCTGCATTTTTCCCTGTTTACAATAGACAAGTGAACACGTCATCTGAAACATGCATTGGTCTAAAGACTGTAGTTTGGAAACTCTTGCAATAGATGATAAACCGCTAATAACTGAGAAGTAGACTAGGAATTGTGCCCATCAGCTTGCCCACCAGTTATTGATATGAGGAAGGATTATACCTACCAGACGAAGGCAGAAAGGGAAACAAAGGCAAGTCATTATCCTGATCTCCATAAGGCCTATGTATGTCAAAGACTCCTAATAGCCAAGAAAAGTAAATTTATACCCTGGGGAAGAAAGGGATGTCAACTAAAGTGAGCTGATTAGTCTGAACGTATACATAAAGCAAGAGAAGACAAAGCATTGCAGAGTGAAAAGCTGAGAAAAGTCACAGAAGGACAATATTTCTGAAACTAAAACCTCAAAAATAGCCAGGAAATGGGGCACCTGGGTGGCTCAGTCAGTTAAACATCTGATTCTTGATTTCAGCTCAGGTCATGATCTTGGGGTTGTAAGCCCCCCCAGAGTCTGCTTGAGATTATCTCTCCCCTCTCCTACTGCCCCTCCCCCCACTCACATGCGCTCTCTCTCTTTCTCAAATAAATAAATAAAAATAAAATCTTTAAAAATCATAGCCTAGAACTACTTTAATGCAATGAGAGGAACCCAGCCTATCAATATTTTAGAGATAATATTATATATTCTCACACACAGAATCAACCCTTATTATTTGCAGATCCTGTATTTGCAAATTCTTGTACTCACTAAAATTTATTTGTAACTCAAATCACTGCTCACAGTCATTCACAGATGAGTTGCAAAATCTTTGAATTGCCTGATTTGCATGTTCCCAACTCAGTTCAAATGAGGCACTGCTCTGCTTTTTGTCGCATTTCTCATGCTGTTAACAAGTATGCTTTTTGCCGTACATTTAGTGCCACTTTTCACATTTTTTGTGCCTTTTGTTGTTGGTTTCACTGTTTAAAATGGCCCTAAGTGTAGTGCTGATGTGCTGTCTGATGTTCCTAAGCACAACATGAGTCTACTGTTAATGAATCATATACATATTAGAAATGTGTGTGTATTTAAACAGAAATACACATAAAACAAGGTTCTCTACCGATCGGTTGATAAAAGCCTTGTGACCAGAGTCTTACAGGAACCTAATCCTGTATTTCTTTTAGGAACAGTGATTCAGTATTTGCTAATTCAGTGTTTGCAGTGACTTTATAGAACGTAAGTGCCATGAATAATGAGAATCTAATTGTGTGCATGTGTATGTATATGCACACACACACATGTCATGTACATATATGTGCATGTATCACAATGATATTGAAACAGTAATTGAGAACAAATCAAGGAAATGAAATCGGAGATCCAGAAACAGACTTTAGCACAGCCTCATGCAGTGTAGTATTATTCAGTGTACTGTTATTTTTTTTACTGTTATGTAACTTACTATGATCTCATTTTTTTACTATTTAACTTACTTTAATGTGATATAATGCAATATAATATTTAGGCACAGGAAAGCACAGATAAGAATAATATATATGATAAAGATGGTGACTCAGATTAATTGATGTTATATAAACTAAAGAATTGGCAAAACATTTAAGTTTGATTTCTATCTTCACTGACAGAATTACTACCCCTTCTTTGAATTTTTAAATAATAGAAGGTTGAGGGTATTCATCTGTATTTTCTAACGTTTACCATAACCATAAAGTGTTTGTATAATAAATAGGAAATAAAAACTTTGAAAGATTATTAAAATTCATAGTCAAGGGGCACCTGGGTGGCTCAGATAGTTGAGCGTCTGCCTTCGGCTGAGGTCACAATCTCCAGGTCCTGGGATCGAGCCCCATGTCAGGCTGCCAGCTCAGCAGGGGGGCTTATTCTCCCTCTCCCTCTGCCACTCCCCCTGTTTGTGCTTTCTGTTTCTTTCTCTGTCTCTCAAATGAGTAAATAAAATCTTTAAAACAAAAAGATTTAGGAAAGGATAGATAATGAAAATGGGGCTCTCTTGTCTCTCTCAAATAAATAAATCTTTTAAAACTTTTTAAAATAAAATAAAATTCATAGTCAAATTGGAATAATACATAATCTTGAGTCCAAAATTCTAGGTAATACCAACCAAACTGAAAAATGTGTTGGGGAAAAGTGGAAAGAAATTAAAGCGTGCTAATTTCCTTATTTGATAGAGTGGAAATTCAAAAAATACTATTTCATTTTTTTTTATTTTAATGGTTTTTTTATTATATTATGTTAGTCACCATACAGTACATCCCTGGTTTCTGATGTAAAGTTCGACTGGTGATGGGTAGTAAGGAGGGCACGTATTGCATGGTGCACTGGGTGTTATACGCAACTAATGAATCATCGAACTTTACTATTTCATTTTTTACTTTGAAAATTAGAAAACATAGGTTCAGGGATCAAAAGTAATTTTTAAAAATGGACACAGATGTTCTCAAGTGTTTCCACATAAGTATGACTAACATCAGAGAAAGTGAAGGGATCTGTGAACATAACCCAGAATGGCCCAGCCCCAGACAGAAATTTCAGAAGTGTCATGTGAATTTTGTATTTTATCACATTATATATCAGTATCAATTTTAATAATACAACTTTTTATTTCTTTACCATTTAATGCAATTGATACTTCAAGAATATGTATTTATCCTGTGTCGTGACATATCCTGAGTGCATTGCTATATATCCTCCCCAGGAGTACATGAACTAGTGGAATAAAGAATAGGATCTAAAACTTCTAAGTTATTAGAGAAAAATCAAATATGTATGCAAGTATGCATAATACTGTTGAAAATATAAAATATAAATCAAGATAATAGACAAAACAGCAACTATGATTATGACTAGACAGGATGATTCTCTAATCAAGAGACAAAACTCTTCAATGTGGACAGGAAAACCAGTTCTAACTACAACCACTGGATATGCAGAAAGAAAAGTGTTTTTGATAGGTTAATATTTAAAGGATAGTCCAATATCAGGCAAATGCAAATGAAAAAAATTCCTAGGGATAGGATGTTAAAATAAAGTAGAAATCAAAGGTAGGGTGCCTGGGTGGCTCAGTCATTCAGTGTGCAACTCTTGCTTTCGGCTCAGGTCATGGTCTCAGGGATGTAAGATATCAAGCCCCACATCAGGCTCTGTGCTGAGTATGGAGCCTACTTAAGATTCTCTCTTTCCCTCTGCCCCCCTCCCATGTACACTCACTCTCTCTCTCTCTTAAAAAAAAAAAAGAAAAAGAAAAAGAAAAAAAAAGAAATCAAAGGCAAAATCATTAAAAAGATGGAAAAAATGTTTTATGTTGATAAAGTACATAAGCCAAGCTAAAATATAGAAGCCATGAGTCTTTGAATAATAAAGCACTAAAATATATAGAGCAATAATAGTTAGAAACTTAAGAATAAATTAATAGAATTTTTAATAGAATTTAATAGAATATCTAATTTATGGGATAAAAGTTTCCCTTACAGGCACATTTGAAATCTAAGTCTCCAAACAGAAAATGCAACTCTTCTCATAGGTTTATGAAACATTTACAGATGTTAGTTATGATCCTCCAAGAAGAGCTTAATAAACTGTAGAGGTTTTATAGGTCAATTCTATCTTAAGAGCACAATAAAACTGGAAATCGGTAGTAAGGGAAAATCATTAAAATCCAATCACCTGGAAAAGTAAAAAATTGTCTTGTAAATAATTGTTTAAACAAAGAGAAAAAAATTTTAATATTATTTTGACATATTCTTTAAAATACCCAAATAAAAGCATTAAATATAAAATTTCAGAGGATCCAGTCAAAGTCATATAGAAGATAAGTTATTACTTTTCATGCTTTTATCATTGTACAGGAAAGAATGGAAATAAATAAATTAATTATTTAACTCAAGAAGCTAGAAAAAGAACCCACTAATCAATAAAGAAATCTCAATGAAAATTAGAAAATATTTTGAAGTACATGATAATAAAAACTCTCTAGAGCAGAACTTACAGGGTGCAGCTAAAGTTGTTCTCAGAAGGAAACCCATTGCCTTGAATGTATATAATAGAAAAATTTAAATAACCATCTCAAGAAGTTAAAGAAAGAAAAGTAAAATCAAAAGAAAGTAAGATGAAGTAAATTATTTTGAAGAACACAAATTAATAAAATAGAACAGAAGCGAGCAATTGAAAATCAACAAAAAGAAATGCTGATTATTTGAAGAAAAATTAATATTTACAAAGTTCTAACAAGATTAATGAAGTAAAAAGGAGAGAAAGAATATATTGCCAAAGTTGGAAATTAAAAAAGGGCCTGTGGGGCACATGGGTGGGTCAGTCAGTTAAGCATCTGCCTTTGGCTCAGGTCATGATCCCTGGGTCCTGGGATCAAGCCCCATGTTGGGCTCCCTGCTCAACAGGGAGCCTGCTGCTCCCTCTCCCTCTGCCCCTCCCCCCACTCCTCTCTCTCTCTCAAATAAATAAATAAAATCTTTTTAAAAGGGGGCCTAATTATAGATTCTATGAACCTTAAAAAGAAACTAAGAGATTACTTTGAAAAAGTTGGTCAACAAATTTGAAAATAAGATGAAATTGACAAATATCTAGAACAATACAACTTACCAAAACTGACTCAAGAAAAAATGTTAAGAACTAAATAACCAGGGCACCTAGGTGGCTCAGTCAGTTAAGCATCGGCCTTTGGCTCAGGTCATGATCCCAGGGTCCTGGGACTGAGCCCCTCATCGAGCTCCCTGCTCAGTGGAGACCCTATTTTTCCCTCTCCCTCTGCCTGCTGCTCCCCCTGCTTGTGCTCTCTCTCTCTCAAATAAATAAATAACATTAAAAAAAAAAAAAAAAACACTAAAGCAGGGCGCCTGGGTGGCGCAGCCGTTAAGCGTCTGCCTTCGGCTCAGGGCGTGATCCCAGCGTTATGGGATCGAGCCCCACATCAGGCTCCTCCACTATGAGCCTGCTTCTTCCTCTCCCACTCCCCCTGCTTGTGTTCCCTCTCTCACTGGCTGTCTCTCTCTGTCAAATAAATAAATAAATAAAATCTTTAAAAAAAAAAAAAGCACTAAATAACCTATGTACAAATTACAGAAATTGAATATGAAGTCCTTCCTATCAGGTGTTCTCCAGCCCCAAGTGCCTTCACGGGTGCAGAGTTCATACCTGAATGTTTTTATAAGTATTCAAGGAATAACAATCTTATTTTTAAAAAATTCAGAGACTAGAAAAAGAGGACATACTTCCAAGTCATGTGTCCTTTATTAGTACTTTTATATCCTTTGGATAAATAACTAGGGCACCCCAATGTTTAGAGCAGCACTATCAATAATAGCCAAATTATGGAAGGAGCCCAAATGTCCATTGACTGACGAATGGATAAAGAAGATGTGGTATATATATATATATATATATGTATATATATAACGGAATATTATTCAGCCATCAAAAAGAATGAAATCTTGCCATTTGCAACAACGCAGGTGGAGCTAGAGTGTATTATGCTAAGCAAAATAAGTCAAAGAAAGACAAATACCATATGATTTCACTCATATGTGGAAGTTAAGAAACAAAACAAGGGTGCCTGGGTGGCTCAGTCAGTTGAGCATCCAACTCTTGATTTTGGCTCAGGTCATAATCGCAGGATTGTGAGATGGAGCCCCGCGTCGAGCTCCACACTCAGCCTGGAGTCTGCTTATGCCTTTCCCTCTGATCCTCTCTCTTTCTCTCTCAAATAAATAAATAAATAAATAACTTAAAAAAGAAAACAAACAAACATGGGAGTAAAAAGAAAGGAAAATCAAGAAACAGACTCTTAACTAAAGAGAGCAAACTGATGGTTACTGGGGGGGATGGGTGGGGAGTTAAATAGATGATAGAGATTAAGGAGGACACTTGTGGGTGTTGTATGTAAGTGATGAATCACTAAATTCTACACCTGAAACTAATATTACACTGTATGTTAACTAACTGGAATTTAAATAAAAACTTGGAGAAGAAGAAAAAATACTTCCAAGTCATTATGAGTGCAGCATAATTTGGACAAAAAATCTAACAAGAACATTTTAAGAAAGCAAAATCACAGGCCAATTTCTCTTCTGAGCATATATTCAAAAATACTAAACCAAACATTAGCAAATTTATATAGAAAGAATAGTTCATCATGTCAAATTTGTTTGTTTCAAGAATTGCCATTCAAACACCAGTAACTTTCAAACACCAGTCCATGTAAGAATAACCATATCATTATCTCAGTATAATGCAGAAAAAGCATTTGCTAAAATTCAAAACCTGCTCATGAGTTTAAAGACAAAAACAAACTGATTTTTAGCAAAATCCCCACAAGTCTTGAGGAAATTCACAAAATCGATCTAAAATTTCTTTGGAAATGCAAATAACTGAGAATAGCAAAAATAAGGATGAAGCAGAAAAACTTTCAAGGATTTATTCTATTAAATATCAAGGCATCTTTAAAAAGCTAGAATAAGACAATATGCTATTGGTATTAAGGGTAGAAATTTGATGAATAGAATAGAATAAAATGTATAGAAACAATGTCACACATATATGGTCTCCTGATTTATGACAAAAATGCCAGAGTCCAAGAAAATGATGGTTTTCTCAATAAAAAGTGCTGGTCAATTGGATATTTATAAGGATAATAAAAACTGGACCCTCACCTTGTACCACACATAAAAATTCTAGATAGATTATAGGCTTAATTTGAAAGTTAAAGCAATAAACTTTTAGACAATACAGTAGAATATTCTCATGGGATAGGTAAAGATTTTTTGAAGTGGATACAAATAGCATTAACGGTAAAAGAAAAGATTTATAAATTGGACTGTAGTCCAATTATTTATAACTTCTGCTCGTGAAAAGACAAGTTTCAGAATAGGAAAAGATATTTGCAGTACATCTCTATAAGATATAAAAGATACATACAATATATATGATATAAATCATATATCATAGACATATGATAAAAGATTCATATCCAGAATATATGAAGAACTTTTACTAAACAGTAAGAAAAAGAAGAAGAAAAACTAGGCAAAAGATGATCAGGAACTTCCCAAAAGAAAACATTCAAATGGCAAATAAATGTGAAAAGCTTATCATAGTAAATCACAAGGGAAATGGAAACTAAAAACCCAATCACATACCACCAAACAATACCCACCAGTATGGTGACGTTAACTGACGCTACCAAGTATTCGTGAGAATGTGTATGTGAGGATGTGAACCCCCACTTACTCTCAGTGAGTGTGCAGAGTGGTACCAGCCCTGAGGAGAACTCTGTGGCACGGATTGTCTAATCCTGAGCATGGGTGCTCCCTGCCCAGAAATTCCACTGCTGAGATATACAGTCAGCAAAACAAGTAAAACTTCGGTGGACTTACCCCACCAGATATGCTTGTGTGTCAGTATATGGTGTACACAGGAATGCAAGATACAGGAACAAGACCGTTCATAGCTGCATGGCTCTAATATCCCAAATGCGCATCAATAATAAGAGCAGTTCATTATTGTTGAGGTAGTCCTACAATGGGATAGTAAGCTAATGACAGAGCAAATATTTTATATCTCTACATGGATCAGCTTCCAAGAGCATGAGGAAAATACACCAGAAATGAAAAGCGTAACGTGATTCTCTTTAGATAAAGCTCAAAAATAGGCTGAAACTCATAATTATGACCTCTGGCAGAAGAGGCATGAGAGAGCCTTCTAGGGTCCTGGTAATGTTATATGATCACGATCTGGGCGGTAGATACATGCGTGTGCAACTTTCTAGAATTACATCACGGTGTGCTCTTCTCGTATATGTAGTTCTTTGATAAACAGATGCGGCAAAATGTTTACGGTATTTATAACTGAGTTGTGTCATAAGTGATACTTAATTCTCTTTACATTATACGTTCATATACTTTTCAAATAGGTAATATTTGAGCTTTTGGGAGTGATTTGCATTTTTTAATGTTTTTTTATTATATTATGTTAGTCACCATACAGTATATCAGCTTTGATGAAAGCTTCTCCTCTTCATCTCTTCATCCCCATTGCCCTTTTGCCAGTGCACGCCTTCAAACTATCTCATCTCAGCTGTCTCAGTGGTCTCTGGACCAGTCTTCTTCCTTCAGTTTTGTCAACAGGAGGCAAGATTATCAGCCAATATTAATATCCAGTACTGGTCGGTTTTATGGACTGCAAGAGAATCCCTTAACTTTGAAGTCGTTGTTCTTGGCAGCTCTTTTTGACCACTAGCTCTCTCTCTTTTTCTGACCACAACGCATAGGAGTAATGATATCCTGCAAGCCACATACACACTCCCATAAAAGTGAAAATGTTATGCTAAGTAAAAGAAGCCAGACACAAAAGGTCACATATTAGATGGTTTCATTTGTATGAAATATCCAGAATAAGTAAATTCTTAGAGACAGAATGCAGATTGTTGGTTGCCAGGACCCGTGGGGATAGAGAGAAATTGATCAGTGGGTGTAGAGTGGGTCCAGGTAGAATTGTGACTCCCCCAGCCCCAACTCATATATTGAGGTCCTAACCCCTGGGACTTCAGAACATAACTGTATTTGGAGATAGGGTCTTTAAAGAGGTAATGAAGTTTAGATGAAATTGGTAGGGTGGGTCCTAATCCAATATGCTGATGTCCTTCAAAGAAGAGATTGGGACACATGCATACGGAGGAAAGACAGTGTGAAGACACAGGAAGAAGACAGCCATCCGTAAGCTAGGGAGAGAGGTCTAGAACAGATCCTCCCCTCATGGCTCTCAGAAGAAACCAACGCTGCTGACATCTTGATCTCAGACTTGCAGCCTCCAGAACCATGAGAAAGCACATTTCTGTTCTTTAAGCCACCCTGACACTGCTGCTTTGTGATGGCAACCCTGAGAAACAGACACAGGGGTTTTGTTTTGGACTGACAGAAATGTTTTGGAACTCGAGAGAGGACGTGGTTACACGACATTGTGAATGTACTAAATTCCACTGAGTTGTTCACTTTAAAATGGTTAATTTTATGTTATGTGAAGTTCACCTCCATAAATTAAAATGATCAGATCCCCAGATCCCCTACCATACGCTGACTGGCCAGGCCATTTTCCTTCTCAAAAGAGAAGAGGTTTATTCTCCAGAGAAGGAAAAACAGAAACTCTGAGGGGGAAAAAAGAAATCAGAAATTTTGTGAGCCAGTTGTTAAACTGAGAGGACAAAGATAAGTGCTCAAAATTCTCACTTATTACTATTTTTTACGATTATCTATGCTCTTAAGGTTATTTGTATCTCATATATCAGTGGTGGAAATACTATGTAATGACGTGCTCCTACTGGCACAGCTCTTTTCAGCGTCATCTCAGTGAGATCTTGGTACCTCAAAAGTTTCTGCAGTGTGAGTTTTCATGTCACGGAAATTGGCAAAAACAACAAATAAGGGGTTTCCCTTTCTTTCTTTCTTTCTTTCTTTCTTTCTTTCTCTCTCTCTCTCTCTCTCTCTCTGTTTGTCTCTCTCTGTCTCCCTTCCTTCCTTTCTCCCTCCCTTTCTCCCTCCGTCCCTCCCTCCCTTCCTTCTTTCCGTCCATCTATCCATCCTTCCTTTCAAGAGCTAGTCATTAAACCCCTACCAGCATACACCTCTCTAAAACGCTCATAATCATAGAAGCAAGTCTCAACCCTGGACAGACAAGAACCCCCAGCAGAATCTGCCTTTGGAAATGTTCGGCCACATTCCTCAGTATATTCTGGCTTCCTCCTTGTTCACCATGGCACTTTTGCCCCCGGACACCACCTGCCATCAGCCAGGAAGAGCCAGGGCCCGTGAGAGGGTCCTGTTCCTACAGGTGAGCTCCTGGGAGAAGCTGCATCCACAGCTGTGAGGCTGACAGCAGAGGAGACTCCCCACAGCCAGAGCCAGCAGGACTCCTGCTCAGGGCCCTGTCACTCCTGCCTGCCACGCTGGCAGCATCCTCTTGGCTGCCACTCCCTGGCCCGACGCTCGGCTTCCTGTGTGTCAGGGCAGGAGCACCAGGCACTGAGCCACTGTAAATGTTTGCTGGAGATGGAGCAACCTGGCCTGGTTGCAGCTGCAGCCACGCTTGCTGCCAGAGCCTCTCAGAGGCTCCGAGTCAGTGGGTTCATTGGTGGTATGGGAAGAGCAGCCACGGAAAGGCCTCCCAAGGTGAGACTGGCTCTGGCAGCCAAGCAAGGACTATCTGTACGCCTAACCTGTGGAAGACAACGTACAGGTCAAAGGGCAGCCTTCATCATTGCCACAATCACTGTTCCCTGCTGGGAGCCATCAAACCTGCCTCTATTCCTGGGATAAGGTATCTACCTCTTTCTGAGCAGGGAGTGACGAGCCAAAACCCTGTGGCTTCTTTATCACGGATCCCATCACTGCCAACCACTGATGCCAGCCGGTACCAAGTGCTTAATACATTACCTTTAATCCTCTCATCCACTCCCAAAGGTAAATGTTATTATCCTTGGTTTACAGATGAGGAGAATAAGGGTGAGGAAAGTACTGGAAGAAGTTTTGAATCAGAGTTTGCAGTAGAGCCTGGATTCAAGCTCAAGTTCCCTGGGCTCCACAGACAGTGCTCTCCTTGCTATTCTCACAGTCCTCCTCCTGTTCAGGCCCTCCCATGTGGACTAGTTCAGGGCTTTCCAACTTGAATGACTGATACTTACTCGTCCCCCATCTTGCTTCAAGCATCCTACACACCACTGCCAGGTTCATCTCCCCAGAGCTGTGGATCCCAGTACAGGGTAGCCAGTTGGGTGGAGGTGTGAATGTAGACACAGGTGTAGGCACAGTGCAGGCATAAGCACAGACGGAAATGTAATTTAATGGAAGGTTCAAGAGGTCCTGAAACATGCCTGATTCAGTATGTGTCTCTAGATCCTACCAAAGTACCTGGGTCAGAGCAAGGGCCCAGAAAATACTGGTGAAATTAAATTGAATGGACTTTCATTTCCCCCAATCAAAATTTCAGTGACTCTACCAAATCATGGAAGTGGGTACTAAGGCCTCACATCAACCTCTTCACCATCCAGCTCCACTGACCTTTCCAGTCTTAACTCTACCCAGCCTCTATTCTAAGCATACCTGACTCCTTCATGGTCCCTAAACCCCCGTAGGGGGTTCCATGCCATTGTTTGTGCTCTTCCCTCTATCTGAAGCGTCCTCACCAGCCCTGCTGTGCCTTCTGGAATGTCATGGCCCATTTTAAATACCACTTCCTCCTTGAAGTGTCTGTTTTACCCCTTTAATGAAATGTGATGTTTCTTTCCTCTAGACTTCTTAGAGCTTTATACCTTTCTGTGGCCTAACCTTTTTATGCCTTAGTATTTTAATCACTGAAGTAATAACTCCCCCTGCCTGGGATGCCCTTTATCTCTTTTCTTTCTCATGTTCGTGATCCCATTTAATAACACCTCCTGTGCAAGGCCTTCCCAGCTCTCCTAGGCAGGTCTCATTCCCTCCCCAACACTTCTGGAGCATACGAATGTCCTCCATAAAAACATTGGCAATTGGTATTACTAAGCGCCCTCCCCTCAACTCTCAAGTCTGTTGAAGGTACAGATGATATCTCTTTGAGCTTTCTTTTTGGCTCTTACACAGTGTTAGCTACTGAGCAGGAACTTCGTAATTGTTGAATGAATAAGTGCAAGATGAGAAAGACACTGTCCTCCCTGTGTTTCCTACCTTCTTTCTCTGCCATTCTACCTGTTTTGATTTCTGCTGTCAGTATGCCATTTCTAGGATCACAGATGTAGTCATGGAAAACTAGAAGAGAAAAGCTAATTCCGCACTCACAAATGGAGGAAAGTGTGACAATAGATTGCTGATCTAAGAACCCAGATCTCATCAGTAGGATGAGAATAAATCGTTTCCACCAAATGAGTCAATGAGAATAAGATTGCTAATTTATTTGTAAAAGATTTTATTTAAATTCCAGTTCATTAACATACAGTGTAATATTAGTTTCAGGTACACAATATAGTGATTCAGCACTTGCATACATCACCCTGTGCTCATCACAAGTCCCTCCTTAATGCCCATCACCTATTTAACCCCCCACCCACCTCCTTGAAGGGATACTTTTAATGTTGCTCTAAAAAAAAAAAACTATACTGGTTTATAATGTAACAATAAAAACAATGAGGATATTTTGAACCTATGTTCTAGATCAGAACTATGCTCATTATGAGGAACATCTTAGCTGACTTAGGACATGTGGCCAAAGAAGTGTGTATTTTTACCAGGAAGTCATCCCTGGGCAAAAACTGATAAGAAATAATCAAATGACTCAATCAAAAGAGAAACACGAAGGCCTTACTTGCAGACATTTCTGCATCTTACCTCCTACCACTTGGGACAGGTTGTTTTCTTGACCCATTTTAGAGACAGGCAATTAAATATCCAAACATTTCAGTGATAAATTCAAAGTCACTAAACAGACAAATGTCAAATTTGTGGTTATTGTCTCTAGTTTTCTATAGAAGAATCCTAAGTTTCAGGCAAACTGGCCTTGTCACCAGTGTTCAAATGTCTTTCTTCTTCTGACTTCTGTGCCTTTGCCCTAGGATTCCTTGCTTAATGTAACTTAATGAGCATTTTGGTAAATATAAGCTAAGTCCTCCCCGATATCTTTGAGGTTGGTGTCACCATCCTCATCTTGTAGGTGAGGTTCTTCGTTAAGACCTCACAGTCCTGTAGCTATTGAGCCAAGGTCAGAAGCCTTGAAGCCCTCCCTCTTCCAAAGCTGTTTCCACCACCTGCTTTGTAAAACCCATTCCCAAGGCATAACTCAAGGATCTCCTGAAAACATCTTGATCACCCGTGGAAGAAGATCTTTCACTCCTCAAAATGTCCATGGACTGTGATTACAACACTCTAATCATAAGCTTTATTAATTGGCTTATCACTCCTTGTTCCACATGTCCATGAGGCGGCAGCTTCTTGTAGACAGGGCTTGTGCACCTTACTATCCTTTATCTACTAATTCAATGACATTTTCTCTGAGGACTTCATATCAAGTATTCAAGGAAGTCCAGGAAACCTAGGGTCATCTTCCATGTTTAAAGCCCTGGTCATAATTTGATTAATTTAAACTACATGAAAACAGAAGACCCTTAGAGTGCTTTACCTGTATAATGTCCTAATTATTGCCAAACAAGAAAATCTAGCTTTCATACAAAGTTCCAGTTGATATTAAACTCATGGAGGAAATTTAAAGACCCAACTTGGCTAAACTATGTAATCTGTGGCCCACATTGGGCAGGAGGCATAAGCCAAAAGGTTTTCCTACCCCTGTAATTTAACTCAGTTCAGTCCTTGGCACACAGTCATGCTTAAAAATATATACTTGACGGGTGGATGGGTTGATAAATGGAGATATAAACACACGAAGAATATATAAATAAGTATAAGAACAAATAAAACAATAACGCTTCTTTTCAGTAATGATTTTTGAGGAATATTAATAATAAATTTTTAAACCAAACAAAATAATCTGAACAATGTCATCCCTGTTTAAGTTGTCTACAAACAAAGCATAGTTCTCATGATCTCTATAATTCTGTTTTGACAGTATGGCTGACAGTATGCTATGTCTGAAATGTCTGCAATCCTTTTGTTTATAATAGCACCTTAACTGGATGACTTAAATGAGTGGAGATTGCTTTTAAATTTTTCTACAATTATTTAAATGCACATTTCAATTTTCCCGAATTGTGCAAAAGTAATTTGGAAGATTAATTTCTGAAAATACCTGGTGGAATTTGCATACACCAAGCATAATTATTACTGATATTTGCATAGTTCTCCCTGCCCACATGCATGCACTATTACCAAATGCTACACAACCCATGAAATTATTGAAGAAGTTGCTGTCAGTACAATATGGGTTCATCAATAAATGTTCGGCTTCACAGAAGAAAAACAAACTTTAGTGTTCCGCTGTAGAAGTGTGGCATTCCATTTTGTTTATTTGGGGCAAAATTTGGCAAGATAAATCCATACTAAAAGAATGTGGCAGCCTTTTGCAATGAAGATTAATGTTATTGCAAAAGAGTCTTTGAGGTTCAAGAAAGATTGAAAGCACCACTGAAAAAGCTAGAAGAGTGGGAGGGATTGGGGAATGATGGTGGGAAAAGAAAGTACGTATAGCCATGCTACAGAGGGGTGGGGTATCAAAATGTATGCAGAGAGTTCCACCATACGTAGCCAGGAAGAGAATTTGCAGAAATTTGGATTGTGGGAATCTCAAATGTTTGATGAGTGTTTGAATACGTTGACTAAGTGTTTATACTAGTTTTTATGAAAAAATGTGAAAGACATAAAAGACACGTTTCTTTCCTTTAATCTGCTTGGATGACAAAGGAACTGGAAAGAAGCATTGAAAGAAATTATGCAGGAAAAGAATAATAGCAAATACATAACACCCATCTAAGTAAAACTATGTGGTTAGAAAACAAGTCGTATAGTAGAAAGAGCCTGGATGTGGGACTCTGATGACCCTGCATATGATTTCCAGGTCTGCTCCTTTCCAGCTGTTTGATTTTGAGCAAGTTACATACTCTTCTGAGTTTTAGTTTTCCCTTCTGTAAAATAGAGATAACAACAAACCACAGAGGGTTGTCTTGAAGATTCAATGAGATCATTTGTGCTAAATATTTAATACATGGTATGAATTTAATAAATGATCACTATTGCAGTTCTCATTTTTATCACTCTCAAAACTCAATAAACACACCTCACACTCATTAGGATGGCTATTATAAAAAACAAAACAGAAAGTCATGGTACAGCTGCTGTAGAAAGCAGCATGATGGTTTCTCAAAAAATTAAAAATAAAATTATCATATGAGCCAGCAAGTCCACTTGTACGTATATACCCCAAAGAACTGAAAGTAGTTGACCTGAATAGATATTTGCACACAAATGTGCATGGCACTATTATTTACAATAGCTGAAAGGTGACAACAAGCCAGATGCCCATCGACAAGTGAATTCATAAACAATATGAGGCATGTCCATGCAGTGGAATATTATCCCACAAATACCACATGATTCCACTTATATGAGGAACCTCCAGGAGTCAGATTCATAAGACAGAGGTGGAATGGTGATTTCCTAGGACTAGCCAGAGTAAAGAATGGGGAGTTTGTGTTTAATGGCTATAGAGTTTTAATTTGGGAAGATGAAAAAGTTCTGGAGATGGATGTCGGTGCTGGTTGTACAACAATGCTTAATGGTACTGAACTGTCCACTTAAAAATGATTTAAATGGTTTATGTTGTGTATATTTTGCCACAATAAAAAAAAAACCCTCAATAAGATTTAATCAGATTTGCAAGAATAATTAAACACCTATGGTAAACCCGTGAACGTGAAACCACGGAAGACTCCATGTTCCTTCATCTCTAATCAGCTTCCTTTATCCCCACACGATCCTGAGACCTGAAAGTCTTTATTTTCCATGGTCAAGTGAGCATGCATGCGTACACACACACACACACACACACACACACACACACGGAGAGAGTCTCTGGGGCCCATGGAGACACAACCTGGAAACGGGACTTGCCAGGATTAGAGAGCCAAGGCCAGCCCATGTATCACTCACCCAGAAGACAGCCCTCCATGGAGAAAAAGAACCTCATAGTCCCCTAACAAAGAGGATAATAAATTCCGATTAGCCAAGGAAGCTCTGAGTCTAAATACCAGCAAAGCTCAGCCCCTGCAAGTGGGGACGAATTATCTGAAAGGTCATCCTGGAGACACTGAACAAAGGGCCTCGAGCAGCTGGGTCCCTTAATTTGAGGAAACACTGAAGCCTTTAAAGAAGCCAGAGGCAGAGCTGGAGAGATGGGAAAGTGGAACGGCCTTCTGAGCACAGAGAGGATTTAATAGGAAGGGAAACACAAACCCCACAGGAGGCACTGGGGCCTGGCAGGCATCGCTTCTCGAGGCCAGGCTGAGGGTCTCCGGAAGGAGCCGCCATCACCCAGGCTAGGCTGGGGTGGCCCTGTTTGGCACTGTAATAAAACAGGATGGCTGTGATCTCAGCTATTAAAGCTCAAAAACCACAAGCCTCAGGGAGGGAGCAGGCTCAGAGTAACAGCCTGCCGTAAGCCCTGTTCACTCTTTTCCAGGCTGTGGGCTGCTGACAGAGCCCTGTCTGTCTCCAGAAAATTCCAGAGGCCTCTCAGGAATTTAAGGCCAGGCTTTGGCCAGTGGCTCCTTGCCTGGGTCCTGTTGTCACAGTCTCAGAGGTTGTAAGATGGAAAGCTCCGTGGGAGGGCCAGGTGGTAGGCAGGAAGTAGCCTGCTGGCCTGGAGCCATTCTCTGCTTCCAATAACCCCTCCCTCTGCCTGAAAAATTGAGGGAAGGAGAATGAAAGGGTCATCTTACTTAGGTGGAAAACTGCACAGTTTGCCTCCTCCTGCACAGAGGGCACCTGAAGGGTAGAGCTGGGTCAAGTTCCTGAGTCCCTCAAGGAACAAGGGACTGGACCAGGTATGTGCCCCACCAAGGACTGTACCGACAAGCCAAAAAAAAAAAAAAAAGGATCTTACACTGTGCACCTAGTGCTTAACAGAGATTTTCTCATGGACAGCAATCCTCACGACAACTCTTTGTACAGCAGGTATTGTCCCCAGTTGAGATAAAAAGAAATGGTAGAGTCAAAAGTTGAACCTACTTGTGGACGGCTCTAAAATCGTACCTTACTGCCCCTAAATTAGGCCTCTCACAAATACCAGCTTCCTACACCTTACAGATTGGTTCTAATTCATGCATCTGAGACTTGGTGAAGTTTAGTAGCTTGCCAAATATCACACTGTTAGTGAGTTACAGAACTGGGACTGGAACTCATTTCTGGCTGATTCCAGAGTTGATGTTCTTTCCTCCATGCCTCATATATCCCTAGTTAAAATAAAATAATCCTGTGGCTTCTTGCCAATCAGCAAACATTGTGCTCCTTCACTCTTCGAGCCTAAGCCCTTTAAAGAGTAGCTCAGTAATTGTGCTGCCCCTGTGCCCCAGAAGTCACAATTTACTGCAGAATGAGGTGATATGAAACAAAACAGACACATCTTCCAGGACAAAGAGAGGCTGTCTGGATTGTACAGACTTGATGACTTTTATTGAGAAGATCTGAAGCTCATTTTTGTGTAAAACGTGGTGGAGGAAGGTAGCAGTATGTATTTGAAATGATATATGTTTAGTTCCACTCTCGCAAATGCTTCTAAGTTTTTTGTTGTTGTTTTGGGTGAGGTAAGACCTAGTGGGCTTGAGTGATGGAAATGGACAATCATTTCTTGAAGGGAAATTAGTTGTCATTACCCAAAGCAATAAAAGTGGGTCTCCCTTCCACAATGCACGTGGCCCAGCAAATGCAGGTATCTTTCTTCTCTTCAGACTTCAGTTCTGGAAGGTTGTTCGTGTACATAGGAAACATATGCATATATGAACACTCCCTAGGGGGAGTGTTCCAAGAGCAGGAACATACTAATTGAGAGAAATGGCAATCCTATAGGATATTGCTTAACACCTTTTAGCTTCGGTCAAAATGACAGAGCCCATTTTAAGGGCTAATGAGCAGGAAATAGTTAAACAGCTAAGACTTGGAAGAGACCCCTCAGCTTGTCAGAGAACAATCCTAGGGCCAGTCAGCAACCATAAACACCATTCTTGGAGCAGAGATGTTCATGGTAAAGGAAGCACTAAAGATGGGATATCTTGATCAATGGAAGAAGGTCTTCCATTGCAAGACTTGTGGTTCCAACATTATGTGCAGTAGATATTTTGAAAAATATTCCTTCCCCAAATGTCTATAAATGCTAGATAAAATACAACAAACATCCTTTTAAATGAATGGCCAAGATCACAAGAAAGAAATCCTCGAAGTTTAGAAGTCAGAAATGAGGAAGAAACTCAAAAGCAAGGTTGTAAGAATGTGTGCTGATGCCATAGCTGCCCTGAGATGACTGAGGGCAGGCACGGTCACTCTCAATAATCTGGGAGCTGGGATTTTAATGCCCAAAGTGGGATAGGAGATGAGGTGTGTGGTGAAGCAGGGTAGGGAAAATCAGAACTTGGTCATTTGCAAAACAACAGGATCCATGAAGAATACCACATTCAGTAAAAGGATAAACCAAAAATAATCTGCCTATCCCCAAAGGGAGATGACAAGAAAGCTTGTCTCCCTCAACTAGCTTGCAGTTAGGAAAAAAATATTTCCTTGAAATTTGTAAACACTGACTTGCACCACTGTTTTTGTGGCCCTCATTTATACTAACTCATATGATCCTGAAACCCTCAGCCTGGACTATTACACAAAATAAGTTCTAGATTTCTAATACTCCTAGAGCATCTACAAGAAGCAAACATCACCACTTTTATGGGCAAATACTGTCAATAAAAAATGGACATGATTTCCACAGGTAAAGACCCCCTCTCAGGATGAACTCTCAATCCAAAACTAAAAACGTATCTCAAAATTGATCTATCATGAGTGATTGCCAGCAGAAACAAAAATGGAATTACATTCTAAAGAACCCAGATAATCCATTTCAAAGATACTATAAAACAAGTGTACTAAATAGTTTAAAGGCATAAAAAAGAGCTCCCCCAAAATGAGATACTCTGAAAACAAGAATAGCTACTTTAAAAAGAATGAACAAGAATTTCTGGAAATGAAAACTATAGTCATTGAAATAAAAAATCCAATAGTCTATAACTGGAGAAAGACCTCCTAAGCCCCCTGATAGATTTGAAGTCATAAATGGAAAAATTGAGACCATCCAACATAGTGGAAAGGGCATGGACCTTGTGATCAGACAGGCTGGGCTGAATCTTGCAGAATGGGTGCCACATCAAATTAAATAATAGACACTAGTCCTTATGAAGGACTTGTTATGCATAAGGCACTCACTGTAGTAGACACATTGCATGTTATTTCATGGGATCCTTATCATAATCCTATGAGATAGGAATTATTCTTTCCATTTTACAGGTAATAAAACCGAGACTTAGGAAGGAAATATCTTGCCCCCGCATTATATCAACAATGAAAAGATCTGGGATTCAAATGCAAGTCTGTCTCAGTCCAAAATCCTAACCAACTTAACCACTAGGTTTTAAGTTTTATGGCCTGCCCCATTGGCTTCAAATCCAATTTTAATCAGCTGTGCAGGTGTCCATTGCCTGGACATAGGAAAACTTTATTATATTATGAACTTTCCTCATCTTGAAGATCTAACAGAGCCTTTCAGGAATGTAGTTATAGTTTATACCACACTGGTAACAGCAAAGTCTGATCTGTAGCTCACACTGTAGGCCAGGGGATTGTGGAAAACTTGAGGGTGAGGAAGGCATCTGATGTCAGCGAGGCGGTGGGCAGGGCCAGAGGCCCTCTGAGTCTGCAAGGCTCAGGCAGATACAAGTGATCAGAGCCTGTTGTGGAAGAATCTGAAAAGTCAGCACAATGCCAGAGGACTGGGATGACTTTCAAAGTCCAGGCTAGCAAAAGGTTCCAGAATTTCGTAGTTCAGATGGTTAGAAAGATCAGTATTGTAAAGGTGCAATTCTGATCTGGATCCGGAATGAAAGTTACCTTTTTTCTGTTCTCTTATTCTCTCATATTTCCAATGGAGGGCTGGCAGCTCAGCCCCCGGAGGAAGCCTGAAAACTAGAGTTGACCCTTGCCTCTGACTCGGCCAGAGACAGAAGCCATAAAATCATCAGGCTGTTTGATGTGCCCCAGCCCAGGCTATATCTCCGGAAGGTGATAATCCCCTATTAACACTTTGTGCAGGCGACCGTATTATTGAAGTTGTTTTACAAATATTAAAGCTCACTAGAAGCATTTCTAGGAATAGGCATTTCATATTCCATTGCTAGTTTCTCAGTAAATAATTACTAAGCGTTTCTAAGAAATAAATGCAAATTGCTGGAAACCTTGCAAAAATGGTTACATGAGCAACATAAGTGTAATGCCTATGAATAAAAGCAAAAGTGAAGAAAATGTACATTGTCATTGTTTCATGACTTTTGAGAGGCTCTTGGATGGTTAGCAAGGCTTGAAATATTTGCAATTATAATTATAATAGGAATACAATTTTTAAAGTTCTTCTCTTGATGAATTCCCTAGTTCTCTAGAGTAGATACTGTTAGCCCTAATTTACAGGTAGGAAAACTGAGGCAAGCATAGTTAGTGAAAATTACTCAAGATCAAATAACTGCTAAGTGACAAGGTAGACTCCAAACGTGAGGTTCTCCGATTCCAAATCCTGTGCACTGTAGCACTCACAGAAATCGTGTCAGGTGAAATTTAGCAAAGATAAATTTAAGAACCTGCCTGAACTTATGCCCAAAATACCCATCAAACAAGCGTGGGAGAATGTCCCAGTGGCCCATTGATAAAAGGCTCAGGAGGTATGGTCAGCAGGAAGAACAGCATAAATCGCATACATTAATATATGTGACGTGGCCACAAAAGTGGAGCCCTTGGTGAATTATGCTACATCAGATGACTGGAATACCTTACTTCGTTTTGGGGTTCATGCTCTAAGAAGAAGATGGATGATGTGAAGGATAATTCCCAAAGAGCAAACAAGACGGTAAACTGCCACAATGATGAGAAAGTGTCAGATGATTAAAAAAACTCTGCTTATTTGACTTAGAGAATCTATAATGAGACTTCAAGATATTCCCTCTCCAAGGCAAATGTGGCAACTCCAGGACTTTCGGAAAGAAGGGAATTACTTCTTAGGATACTATAGTGGTTGCAATACTAGACCTGGAATGATGCTTGACGGGCTTTGAGTCCTAGTTCCATCACTTACCAGTACGTATGACCTTGAGTAGTTGTCTAACCTCTCTATGCCTCGGTGTTCTCATCAATAAAATAGGACTAGTAATAGAAACTTTCACATAGGGTTGTTTTGAAAATTTATTGAGTTAATAAAATTAATAAATTTAGCATAAGTTATTGCAATGGCAGAGCATAAGTCTCATATTATTTGTTGTTGCTACGGTCCCTTGACCAATTAGGAAAGTCGTAAGCTTCCCAAGAACAGAATCAATCCCTCTAGCCATGATGGCAGCTTGGAGGTTGTCCCCCACTTCCTGAGCCTCTGGGGGTACCTCGGGTGAGTCTTCCATTTGTCTGAAGTGTTCTCAATGCCTGGACCATTTGGACCACAATCCAAACCAGCCCAAAGAACAGAAAGTGCCTTGAAAACAAGCCCTAAATTTGCCATCCTCTGTTTACTGTCTGTGGGATCTAGAGCAAGTTGCTTAGTCTCTCCCAGTCTCAGCTGCCTGATCTGCAAAACGCCTTTGGGAGTAAAGATGACCAAGAAGATATGCATGGCTGTTCCCACATGTAATTTGCTCAGGACATGTTATTTTGTTTCCATAACTCAAGAAGAGAAGCTGTGACAATGTGGTAGTTCTGGAATAAGTTCATTTAGTCAAATAGGTCCTGGGTATCATGATGCTATGAACACAAAGATAAACAAAATCTGACCCCAATCCTGAAAGTGCTCATGGCCTGGAAGAAGAGACAGCAAATAAACAAATAAGGCTTTTAATAACATGGCAGTTGCCGGTGACCTCAGCCAGGTTGGGATGCTGGATCGGGGTGAAGCCAGCCCTCACACTGCGGCGACTTGAGAAGGAAGCAGGATTGAAGCTGGGAGATATGGCAAGAATAGAGCACATTTAAGAAGCTTCTATGGAGAAGAGAAGGAAGGCAGAGAGGGAGATCCAGAGTTATCCAGGGGTGTGTGTGTGTGTGTGTGTGTGTGTGTGTGTGCGTGTGTGTGTGTGGCCATATTTAGAACCTGAAAAATCCAGTGAAGAGGTAGTAATTAAATACAGTATGAAAAGGACCACCTTTATGTAAGGCTGATTGAAACTCCTGGGATGTGTTGTCAGAGCTGACAGATAGTAGTAGAGAGAGCTGGCCCTGTCTCTGCATCTGGGTGGGAAATCGCAAGGGATACAGGAACAAAAGGACAGTTCCAGAACTTCCTATTCTAGAAATGCAGCCAGACCCTCAGCACCCCCACAGAGAGGAATCTTTTACTGAGCCCTCAGAGCCCTGCAGTCACCCATGAAGACGCCAGGAGTTTCCCAAATTCTTCCCCTTTGGGGTGGGGGGTCTGCAACTGGAACACTGACAAACCACCACCACCTATTTGTTCCTCGCTTTGTTTTGTGTTTTTCCTTGGGAATCGGCACGTTTTGCATGGAGGTTTGCACAAAGCAAAACTGCTCAGTGTCAAATGGAAATCCAGGAGGCTCTTCCCAAGATGTACTGTTCCCTTTGTACAGGCTGCTGACTTGGGAGAGGGGGCCCGGGACATAATGCCTGTGCCTCTTGGGAAGCACATTCAGACAATGGTCTGTGTGTGAAAAGGGGAACAGATTAACCAGGACCAGGGTATCTCCCAATTGCTTTTCTTAAAGAAAGACTCTATTGCTGGAAAGCAAAGCACACACAAAAACAATACCTAAGCTAACAGAGTACTGGCTTTAATATACTCAGAAATAACAGAACACGGTCAGGCTACAACTTTCCAAATCCCCTGGAAAATCCTTTGCGAGAGCAGAGATGGTTTGTCAAATCTATACTCTTTGTTTAATACATTCGTTCTTTTGTTTGATTAAGGGGGGGAAGCCGTCTACCTCATTATGTTAGGGGGGCAGCATTCATTCCTTTGTGCTTCTTTTCCTTCTTCTAATCTTTATTAAAATCAAAAGAAGAGCCACTCTAATCCTTCAAATGATAATTTATTTCTCAACCTACAAAAATCAGAGTCTTCACTATTATTTTAAAAACAAATCAATGCAACGATTTTAATTAAAAATGAAACAGGGTAAGCCCAAAAAAATAAATAGGCATTTGTTAGAGCAACGCACATACTTGTTTACAATTAATGGGCAACCGAGCTCTTGATGGTAAAGAATGTTTCCCTGTAGTTGGTAAATTCTCTGGACTTTCATTTGAGTCTTTAGAGAGAAGAACACATCTAGAAGTCTCCTAATGAAATGCCCTAATCCTGGGAAATTTTATGCTTCAAAATGTGCTCACCTCCCCCATCTCTGCCAGCGCCTCCTTGGCTGGAAGACTCCGTGGGTTCTATTTTAGCAGGGGTTATTCATCTCAGATAGCAGAGTAGGTTTGGTTTTCTCACAAGGAGAAAAAAGGGCTCTGTGTTAAGGAGACATGCTTTGGCCTGCCTGTTAGTGGGTGGGGCTGGTGGAGTCCACGGATGATCTTCAGGAAGGCTCTGGTTTCTCAGGCCATAGAGAAAACCACATGTAATAGGAGGTGGACTACCGTGCAAATGCCACTGGAAAAGAAATAGTGATTTCCTAAAGGGAAACCTAGTTGAAATTGAACTTGAATATTTAAATGTATTCAGTATGTATTTATTTATTGAGAAGCTACTGAGTTCCAGGAATGGTGCTCAGGGATTGAATTTCAAGAGATGATCTTTCAGTGAGTTTATCGTGGCTCAGCAGTCAGCCGGCACCCCCTGAGTCAGGCCCTGAGCTCAGCAAAGGCAACACGGAGAGAGGAGTCACACAGAGTCCAAGTTCACGGTTCAGTGGAGGAGGCAAAAACTGATGAAAGCTGCGGCTGTCATACATGCGAGGTGCTGTGGGAGGTCACGCAGAGGAAGAGGAATCCTCCCTTTGTTGTCACCTCCACCTCTAGACTAGGACAGGAAAGTTAGAAGAAGTGAATTTCACATGGGCTTTGAAGACTGCATAAGACTTGAGTAAGTGTATATAAGAACGAAGAAGAGGTTCGGACACAGGGAACGGTGTGAGCAAACTCTGGGCATGAAAGTGTGCGTCTCAGGGTGACTCAAGTACTGTGAGGTTATGGGGGGGTGAGATGGTGATAATGGCAGAGACGGTGCCATTTCCCTTTGTCTTGGCCTGATAAGCTCTAATTCATCCTTCTCATGTCAGCCTAAGCTTTTCCTCTGAAAGGCATTCCCTGAGCTCCCTGTCTTGGTCCTGGGGACTCCCCTGCCCCATACTGTGTGTTCCTTGTTCGTCCCCCCCTTACAAACTTTGTACCCCTACCCTGCATACCCTTTCTTCCCTAAGTGCCCTGCACAGTGTTTGCAAAGCGGGCTGAGAGCAGGGCACCAGGGTCAGACAACCAGATTTCCAGGGCCAGCATAGAATGAGAAATGTGACCCCTTGGGGCAGCTGGGGCTGACCTGTCACAGTCACACTTGGAATACCCAACTTAGGTTCCGTTCTTGTACAAACAGACCATCTGAGAGGAAATACAGTTAATAAGTATCAGAAGCATGACTAGGTTCACAAGTCATCAGGCAAAGAATTAGCAAATTATAAATAAGTAAAGTAGCACCCAAGTCCAGCAATTCTGTGAGTGTAATATTCAGGGGGCAATAATATTAGCACAGGTCTTGTGGAAACAATTTGGTAATACATATCAAGAATTATGAGTCATTCTGAACTAGGAATTTATCCCCCCCTTCCAAAATCATTAAAAAATAAATAAAATGCATCTGTAGAAGATAATGGTCTTCTCAGTATCAGCCTGACTGAGGAAAAAATGTGAAACAACCCAATGTCCAACATTAGGGGACAGGAATACTACAGGAAAATCTACAATGATAGCCATGAAGGCTATGAGAAGGTGTAAAAGGCTAATGATACAATTTTAGATGAAAGAAACAAACATTTTAAATGTCTGTAATGATTATGATTACCTCAAATCTGAGCAGATTCAGATAAAGAACATAAAAAAAGAAAACTCAAAGTGGTTTTGGTTGACCAGTTTTCTTTTCCCAAATTTTATTTAACATAGTTATATTTTTCCCCCTTTAAAAATGTAAGTAACAGATGATTCCCATGGTTTGGTATCAGGTCCCCTTGCATGAGCAAAAGAGGGACTTAATCTGAAGGAACAGAAAAGCAGACCTCAATCACATTGGCCTAGAACATGACGTGACCTTCCCCTGGCTACTGCTAGGTAGATTCGGGTTTTCAAGTGGATAGGTATCATTCGATAGCTGCTTTTTTGAGCCTTACTTCAAGAAAAAAATGAAGTCATAATGCTCAAGGGGCATCGTGGTTTTTGAAAAGAAGTTCTTGTTCCCAGTCTCTTAGGGCCAAAGCAAATCACCCCCCGTCATACACCATCTCCTGAATGCAACCCTCAGTCATTCTCCTTTATAGCAGAAGAGGCAGCGCCGCGCCTTCGTAAGAGGGTCCCCTCAGGAATCCCCTCATGCCATGCCTCCTGGGCTCCCGCCTCCACCTTGCTTCATGGTGCCTGACCTGAATGACTGTGTGGTTCTGCGACTTTCCCTTAGCTGTGACACCCCACGTAATAATAGGCAATGCCAACACGTCATCCAGTTACCGGATATCTCTGTGCCAGGCACCGTGTTAAGGCGCTTACCTGCATTTTCTCCTTCCGTCCTTGTAACAACCACTTGGCTAGGTATCACTATTCCCACTTGACATATGAGGAAACTGAGGCTTAGGGAAGTTTAAAAAAAAATCAGCTCAAGGTCAGAAGACCCGGGCAGTGTAAGACCAAGCCTCAAACCAGGTTTGTCACCATAAAAACCATTTTGTGACCACCACTCCTCGAGACTGTGGCAATTTAGAGAACAGTTGACATTCTCCTTTTTCTAATGAAGAGTGTTTGGGGAAATTCCCTTTTCTCGTTTGCCGGAAAAACACCATAACTCTTGGGAGACATGACTACTGCTTTGCAAAGCATTCATATTAAATATGCATTACACTGTTTAGCTTATCCTGGAGACGAGCAATTCACCTTTCTTTCCCTTCTCCACTCTGCATCTCTTTATACAAGGAAATTGGTGACCCTGGTATGTGCATGATAGAGGGCAGGGGAGAGGACAAGCCGAAAAAGGAAAGAAATATGTGGGAATGAACTTAGCTCATGTCCAGAGACCCAAAGGGGAATGCCCTGTGGAAATGAGCTGTGAAAGCCGAGCCAACAGGGCTGTCTGTCTGGTCCCTTCTGCCCACCGTGTAGCTTCAGAAGATAATTATCATAGGTTAATCAGGTCAACAAACTTGCTGGGCACTCTGACAAGCCGGGCAGCCTCAGGTTTGCTCCCAGTGGGCAAGACCAAAAGGGCTCTCTGGCTGCTCAGAAAAGAAAATCAACTGGGAACAATTGCTCTCCTGAGAAGTCTCACGGCTGCCCCACGTGGGATTCAAGTCACTAGGATCACTGGGGAAGGCTGCTGGCCCTTTTAGTCGCCTAAACCAGGGTGACCAGGCTGTTCTCATCCCCACATCTCCAGATTGTTATCACAAATCTGGACCTGGTTTCTAGTCTAAAGCTCTGGCAGAAATAAAACGTTCAGTTGGCTTTGTTACAACAGGAGACAGAGTCGAGGACAGTCAGCAAAGTTAGTGGTATAATTACAAAAAAAAAGTCCAGTGCCCTTTGGAATGGCTGCGTGGGGGTCTTTTGCCTAGGTAAGGGGTGTGTGTGGGTGTACGCATGTGGCATTTTCATCTACTGCATGCAGTGTAGAGGGAAAGGCCAGGGTTTGAAGTGAGCATGGGAATTTAAGCTCCTGGTGGGCACTTAGCAGCTGTGTGACCATCGGCAAGACACTTAACCCCTGTGAGGCACATCTGTACAATGGGAGTAATTATATCCACCTCTCCAGGGGGCAGGGGGTGGGGCGTGAGAATAAAGTAAAATCAAGTACATAAAAGCCCCCAGCACTGGTGTACTCAGAAAATATGAGTTTCTCTTTCCTTTCATTATTAGCATTATCAACACGCTCACCTCCTTTTCATCATTGTCAGTAGCACTAGCATCAACCAGCACCCTGACTTTCAAGGCGATCATGAAAACACCCCAACTGCTGCTAAGTTCCTGGCAACAAGGAACTGGTGAGTAAGTTATTTTGGGAAGTCAGGTCTTATCAGCGTGCATCGAGTTCCTTGCAGACCTCTCTGTCAGTCATTCTTAAGCCCCTCAGATACCCAGAACCTGTCTACTGAAAAGAACTGAACTATTAATGTCCCTCCTAGAAGAAGAAGAAAGGGAACCGGCTCCTGTGAATGTGGGTCAGGAATCACCAGGGTGGTAATGACTCAGTCCGCTCTGTGTTCTCTGGCCCTCCTTGGTCCTTCCATAAAAGCTCTCTGTCAGGAGCCCTGCTTGGCCATGGCGTGATCGCCCTTTTGTTCTACAAATTCCTGGATATGACTCACAGTACCGTTTAAGCACGTCTCTCTTCATGTTCCTAGGAATTTTCCTGACAAGAGCAGTCCCTATCCTGAGGCAATCATATTTCTCCTTGACTTCTCTCCAGTATCAGCTTGTTGCCTGACACCCCTGCATAGCTGATTTCACAACGCCGGTGCATCTGGCTGCCTTTTCCTCAGATGCAAGCCTGGTTGCCCAGTGCTGAGGCAGCATCATGGCCACAGAGAATCATTTCTCCTCAGTGCCTTCCTCTTCAGCCCTCTGTGAGGCAGAGTCCTTGAAAATGTCACCTCCATCCAGTGGCAATCAGCGCAATGATTTTTTGGGAAATTTTACCTAGAGAGAGAATAAGAAGTACTCTTATCCTGTGTCTCAGTAATTCTTCTTCTGGGAATCTATTGTAAGAAAATAATCTGAAATAATTTGGTCACAGTGGCTGGTAGTCATTGCACACTTACTATGTGCCAACACTGCTGTAATCATTGTATGTATATGGACTTACATAACCGCCATAACAACTCCGCGAGAAAGTAGTAATATTATCCCCATTTTGCAGATGAAGAGAGCAAGGACCTGAGAGAGAACTGTGTTGATGTTCTTGCTCCTTGAGTAGATAAGAGCTGAGCTGTGAGTCCAGGCAATCTGATGCCACAGGCTTTACTCTTGACTTCTTTACTGGTGCCGCCTCAGTGTGCAAAGCTTGCTATTGAAAGGAAGAGGAAGAAGAAAAAGGAGGAGGTAGAGGAGGACAAGGAACACATGGTGAAGAAGAAAAGGAGGAGGAAGCTCTTGGGGGAAAAAAATCTAAGGACTTTTAAAAAGTGTGTTCTATATCAAAAAAATTATTAATAAAATGACGTTGTTTTACACACTTGTCACTGAGGATCAACCTTCTAGAAAATTCAGGACCTCTATCCCATACCAAAAAGTCTTCAGAAGAGTTGACCAAGGAATTTTCTTCCTATAAATTTACTACAGTGAATTAATTAAAGAGAAGCAAATAGTTTTACCCAGGAAGATTAATCCAGTGTTACTTATAACAACAAATATTAGAAACAACTTAAATATCCAATAGAGAAATAGTTAAGTATCTTAGGTTATATCTCCTCCATGGAGTAGTATGCACCAATAAAAGTGATAATTTCTAAGATAAAGTAGCAAATTGGGAAAAGACTTATTATTTAATGAAGTACTGAAAGTAAAATAAAGATTGTGTAGAGATCACTATTACCATCAAAGGAAATACATTTTGCACAGGGTGTACAAAAATAAACCAGATTTTATGGTGATGGGATAAGGGGTAGTTTTATTTTCACATGCTCTTCTCCACATTATATATTAAATGTTCAGTGATAAAAAGGCAAGGCATTTTATCTGTCGCAGCACAGAGGCAGTCTGGGGACAAGCAAGGAGATAGTGAGAAGGTATTGCCCTAATAGGATGTGAGATCCTGGTAGTGAACATGGACAGTAGTGAACTTGGACAGCAGTTGGAGGGATTCTAGAGATGGGATACAGGTGAGTGAAGGCAAGGGGAGAATCGCTAATGATTCCAGAGTTCAGGACTTGAACATAAAATAAGGAATAGCAAAAGAACAAGACTAGGGAGGATTTCAGAGATGTTATGTGGGAGACGCCAGTGGAACATCCTTTTGGCAATATCCAGTAGGAAACTGGAAAGAAGTTTGGAGCTCAGGATAAGGTGAGACCATGGTCCCCAAGTGGCTGTATTTGCAGAGGATATCTTGGTGGCCATATCAAGATCCGAGCCCATGGTAATTCTTACTATACAGAGTGTGGAACTTGGACCTACATGTTACTTGTCAAGACCCACCTTAGTCATTGCCAAACTTAGAGTCCTGTTAATTATCTATTGCTACATAACATATTACCCCAAAAATGAGCAGCTTAAAACCCTTATTATCTCATTATTTCTGTGGGGCAGGAATCCAGGTTCAGCTTATCAGCTTTGCCTCAAGATCTCCCCACATGCTACAATCAAGGTGCTGCTGAAGCTGCAGTCATCTTAAAGATCATGTTAAGGGGGTCCATTTCCAAGCTCACTCATGGGGCTAATGGCATGCTCAGGTCCTCCTTGGCCGTTGGCTAGAGACATCAGTTCCTTGTCACACGGACCTTTCCTTCAGGTAATTTACAACATGGCATCTGAGACAAAGAGAGAATGAACCCAAGAGAAAAGCCATAGATAGTCTTTTTATAACTTAATCTCTGAAATGATATCACATTACTTCTACTATATTTATTTGTTAGAAGCAAAACTCCAACTGCAGTCAAAGGTAGAGAGTTATACAAAGCAGCAAATATACCAGGAGTTGGGGATCCCTGGGCGCCATCTTAGAGGCTGCCTCCTACAAGTTCTCCAGAAGAAAATTGAAGCTATTCTACACCATAACCACCATCACCACCACCACCATCTTTGCCATGCTCCTTCACTAATTACTGTAAAGAAAAATATGGAATTGAAGAACTAAGAATGTCAGACCTTGAAGTTCTCTTCAAGTTAATCAGAAACTCTAAATGCAGTCTAGAAAGATGCTGTCATTCTCCTTTCTCACACTCACTTCAGACACAACCAATCATTCTATTCCCCTTCCCACATGCATGCTAGACTTAACTAGTCATTCAGGGACATTTTCCCACTAAACCAAGATCTTCCCTCAGACCTTCTCACCCAAGCCAGTACAGTACAGTACACTCTATCAATGAACTGTATTTTCTGTCACTGATCCAGTCATTTTACAGAGGAAAACTGAAACTCAGAGAGGTGAACAGTTTGCCCAAAGTTTTGCAGTAGGTGGCAAAGTTGAGATTTAAATTCTGATCTGATGTCAATGTCTAGTCTCTTCTCATTGCTCGCTGTCTACCTTACAACTCCACTCCTGGCAAATTACTGTTCCACGCAGTGTGAATTTCCAATTCTAGCATTTAGGTGGTTGTGTGTGTGAGTGAAGGTGTGTGTGCATATACCCTCTGACATATTCTATTGTTTGAAACAGTAAGCCCAGCCCCCCCCACACGTTCACACATATGTACACACACACATCTATACATTTACAGGCATAGGTGCATATATTTTCCTGTTTCCGTTCCTACCCAATCTGGTCACCCCACATCACTGGGAATGTTAACAAATTGTTCTCGGGATCCAGGAGAGGAATGTGCAGAGTGCCCAGGGCGGGTATCTAAAATTTAAAGGACAGGGACCAAGGCAGAAAGTACTCATCATCATGGGGCGCCTGGGTGGCACAGCGGTTAAGCGTCTGCCTTCGGCTCAGGGCGTGATTCCGGTGTTGTGGGATCGAGCCCCACATCGGGCTCCTCCACTGTGAGCCTGCTTCTTCCTCTCCCACTCCCCCTGCTTGTGTTCCCTCTCTCGCTGGCTGTCTCTGTCTCTGTCGAATAAATAAATAAAATCTTTAAAAAAAAAAAGAAAGAAAGTATTCATCATCTGTCTACTTCTTACACAGCATGGGGCCTGGCCTGTGATGTGCCATAAACACTGGATGAATGAACACATGAATGAACGCTTACATGAATGGAATCAGTATTTCTCAGTCATTAGTCATTCAGGCACCACATCACTATTTTTGCCATACATCTGTGTTATGTAAATTTAATGTTCCTCTTTAAATTGATTCACTTTTTAAACCTAAAGATTTTTTAAACAGCGTAATTTGCCATCATAAATGGAAAAGAGGTTCTTCCTAAATCATATATAAATAAATTTATATCTATTTTAAAAATCCACAGACCACCTAGATACCGTCTTGCATTCCACTAGGAGTGAGTGCACTGCAATAAATAAGTGAATGTAAAATCCCACAGCATGTTCATGTTTGGTTCACGTTTGGGACTGCAAAGATGGCTCAAGAGGCCCTTTAGAGCCAGGGGCAGTGCCTGCCAGAAGGAGCCTTGCAAGAGTAATTGGTCTCTTTAACCCTGGGGAGAGATTGTAAAGTCTACTAAATGTAAGTGGGATTGAAAGAGGCGTGGTCAAGGTGGTGGCGGATGAGAATCCACTAAAATATTCTGGGGGGAGGCTATTCTCACTCCCTGCCAGCCTGCTGGTCACATTCATTCACTCCCTCATTCATCCAGCACATTCTCAGTGACTAGGTGCCTGGTCCTGAACTCGGCTCTATGGAGACCTAAAGAATAACAGTTCTAGAGCTCGCAATCTAGTAGGGCAGTGAGAACTGCAAAAACAAACAAAACTCCTTGCTACTCTGACAAACGCTCTAATGGGGACACACACAAGATGTTTAAGATCCTGGGGAAGCAAATGACATTGCCTAAGAAAGCCTTCACAGGATGCACAGAAGAGGTAACACCTGCTTCTTGTTACAAAGGACAGGTATGTAAGGGCGCAGAGCAGAAATGGCCTGGGCAATGGCCCGAGAGGTGAAAAACAATGCATTTGACACCCGTGTGGCTAAAGCACTGAGAACCAGGGCAGGAGCAGTGGCCATAGGAACGGAAGTAGCAGGGGATGAGGTTAATGATGAACCATGGGCTGTGAGGGGCTGGCAGCCTAGTGACAGAGACTGGAATTTATCTTGAGGGCAAAGGAAGCCACAGAAGGATTTTAAGCAGACAAACGAAGCAGCCAGTTCTATATTTTAGAAAAGTCACTCTGATGTGAGTACTATATACACTCAGTTTTCTCCTCTGTGCATTGGTGTCCATAAGTTGCTTCCGAAGGATAGCAAGAGAACTGAATTATCACCTGGGCAGGGCACTTTAATTTCACATAGAAAGGCCAAATACTTCTATGGAATTAAAATACCACCACCCCTACATTCCCATCCTCTTTTCTCTACCCTTTTTCAACCCCTGCCCCAGGAAAGAAGATGTCAAAATGATTCAGAAGCATTTAATTCTGCTGGACAGATTGTGTTGTAGTTTAAAACCAACCATAGTTAATCTGAATACAAAACAATAAGAATGCCGTACACAGAGTAATTAGCTCATCTAACAGAATTTGCAGGAGAGAGAATTGGTCAAGAGAGGTAGAGGTCTCAGCTTGGTCACTAACTGTGAATTCAAGCAAGTCTCAACCTGTCTGGGCTTCAATTTTTCTCAGCTATAAAATGGTAGGACAGGTTCTGAAGATCCCTAAGACTCTTGTAATTCTGATGTTCTATGCTTTTAAGGTGCTCTATGTTCTTGATGATAGGAGTTCTAGAAACATCTGGGCTGAGAGCATTCTGAGTAAATGAATTAAGCAGTGCAAAGCCTCTGGGGCAGGGGTGAGTTTGCTGTGTTAAAGGAAAGCCAGAAAGCCAGTGTAGACATAGCACAATTGATCAGTGGAAATGTGGTAGAAAATAAGGTCAGAAAGGTAAACTGTGGCCAGATCAGGTAACACCTGGTAGGCCATTAAGTAGTCTGAATTTTATTCTCAGTAAAATAAGAAGTAATTGAAGTCGTTTGGAGAGGACAGAACATAATTCTTTTCAAGAAGAACACTGGCTACTATGTAGAGAACAGGACTGGGTAGAGGGAAGAGGGAAGAGTAGAATGAGATTAATTTGTAGGCTTTTGTAGTCCAGGCAAGAGAGAATAGTGACCTAGACTAGAAGTGTTGGTAGCCATGGAGGGAAGTGATGAGATTAAGGTGAAGCTGGCAAAATTTGCTGATGAGTTGGATATAGGAAATGAGGGGAAAAGAGAAATCAAGAATAATTTCCAGGTTTTGAAAAAGACTGAAAAGAATCAGAGTATTTTGAGGGGGAAAGAGAGAACCAGGAGTTCTCTTTTGGCCATATTAAGTATAATGTACATAATAGACACTCTATTCAGTAGGTAGTTTGGTATTTCATAACTCATGGAGGAAGTGAGAAGAGATAGAAATTTGGAAGTGATCAGATTGTATGAGATCATCAAGAGTAAATGTGGTGGAGACGAAGAAACAACAGAGAGCCACACTGAATCTTTGCGTTAGAGCAGGGATTGAGAAGCCAGCAGCAGTAATAATGGGTGACCAGTGAAGGAGAAGAAAATCCAGAATGCACTATCCCAGAAACCAAGAGAACAGAGCGTTTGAGGAAGGGAAAAGTAAACAACTTTGCCAGAGCTCCTAAGAGTTTGAAAGTGGTACGGAGAATTCATCATTGGATTTGACAACATGTCGTTTTGGGTGACATTGACAAGAATGGTTTTAAAAATTGTTTTTGAAGGATTGGGAGCCTAAGCCTGATTAGCACAGGTTAAAAAGGGAATTCAGGGTAGGAAAGTGGAGAGAGCAATTATGGATTGACAATTCCTTTTAGGAGTTTGCTTTAAAAGAGCTGAAAAACATAAGGTGAGACCTGGAAGGGAATGTGGATTGAGGGCAAGTTTTGTTTTCTTAAGATGGAAGATAGTAAAGCCTGTTTGTCTGCTGATGGCAGTGATTGGTAGAGGGGGAAACGAGGACAGAGAGAAGACAACTGCAGGAACAAAGTCCTAGAGAAGGGGATACGCTCCAGTACATCAGTGGAGGTGTCGATCTTAGTAAATGTGTGAGCAATCCTTATGAATAAATATATAAATAGGAGGAAGGCTGAGTCTGTAAGTTAAGATGCGGATATGTTGGTACATTTGGTCATGAGAATAGGTGTATTACCATCAGCTCATGACTATTTCTTCAGTCAAACAAGAAGCAAAGTCTTCCTTGGAAAGTAAGAAGAAGGAGCAGGGTAGGAAATTTAAGAAATGAGAAGCCTTGACCGTGGGTGTATTGAATGATGAAAGAGTCAATTGACTAGAGAGATGTGGCCAGCTTGCCAGGTAGGGTAGAGGACCCACTTGAGGTTTGTGGTCATGAACTGGAGGCGAGGCCAGTAAGCATAGTTGAATGATTTTTTTCTAGCCCATCAGTGACTGTGGGATAGGTATAAAGTGGACAAGGCTGGGTTTAAGGACTGAGCTTCACTGGTTGAAAAAGATGGAAGAATTGGGAGGCTAGGAAAGTGAGAGTTTGCAAGAGGTTGATTATAGCTGTGGGTTCTGGAGTCTAAACTGCGTGCAGAGTGGAAGGAAGGTGTAAAGGGGATGGGGCACTGAAAACGAAGGGGATCAATTGACAAGAGATCCAGAGGTGGTCAAATAACATAGGGAGTGGGGACTAGAAGAGTTCTACAACTTCCTACTTGAACAAATGTGGGCATGTTTTTGTTTGTTTCTCACTCCTCTTTTCCTCATTAGTGAAGCAAAGATAATAATATCTACCATAACAGGGTTGATACCATAAAAATATATTGTTAGTTAATATTCACCAAGAGCTAGAACACTGGCACACAGTTTTTGCTCAAAATCTTTATAAGGTGTTACCCTTTTAATAGCCAAGGCATTTATATGACTTTAACTATATCTACAGAGTGTCAAATAGCTTTACAAAAAGGAAAAATTCAGGCAACAGCTAGGTTGCTCCTATACCCACTTCAGAAGAGATCTGGATTATGCTACTTCTTAAGAATTTGTCTAAACACATGGCATTATGTTAACGTACCCTAAGTCATTTCGAATTACCGCCTTTGTCTCTGAGACTGTGGAGGGGTGGGAGGACTGGAAATGGGAGATGAAAGTCATGCCCCTCAATTTTAGGTATATATCCAAGCTTTATTGAGAAAGATCCTTCTGATGTTTGAAGTACAAATTTCAAATCATCACATTTTCCCTCATTTGCTTGGTACGTCAATGAGTTAAATTATACTTTCTGATATATATTTTAAGATCCATAGAGAAAATAGCAATACCATAATCACATTCCAGGGAGCAATCAATACCTATAACAATACTAAATTTAACAACCCCTCCCCCCCAAACCTGTAGGCTCTCCTGTATTTCCTCTCTTGGCAGATTAACCCATCTCTTAGGCTAGAAAATCGAGAGGTGTTGAAGCTTCATCTTTCCTCTCTCACCTTCTACATATGGTTGATTGTCTATTCCAGTTATCAATCCTAGCTCCCAAATAGCCTTTCTACCTGCCAGCACCATCTCCATGGTCACTACTTCAGCTCATCCTCATCTCTTGACTGTATTTTTCACCAACCTTACCTATTTTCCTCTACTTTTTCTTCCTTCTGAGACACCTGTAGTGGCATTTGATCTTAATCATTTTGTGTCACCCTTTGGGAATAAAGCTGGATACAATCTTCAGAAAACAAACCCATATACACATAAGACATAACTTTCTATCTACGAGTTTAAGGTATTCATTTCATCATAGCTATGAACCTCTTGATGTTCACCATGGGACAAATGTTAGCATCATCACTGGTCCAGAGTGGGTTTTAGAAATCACAACCCTTACAGAATTCTCTTCCTAAATAACTCCATATGTTAGGATGTTACTGAAGTCAAGACTCCTCAAAGTAGACTCAGTGCTCATCCAAATCTTGTACCAGATTTTCTTCCCAGACTCAACTTGTTCCATCTGTAAATCAAACATATCAAGTATAATATCTTGCCTCATGTTCCACATCTCTCTACTCTAGTGACTAGCTTGGTGCCCAGTGCCAAAAAGATTGAATAAATGTTTTGAGGGAAAGGAAGGAAGAAGGATGCTTTTTATGATCTTGTTTTTCAGAGAGATATTCAAAAGGCAACATTCCCAAGAAGAACATGAGAGATGGCAAACATCTTTGGCAAATACTAATAACAACTTTACAAATCCTACTAATCTCGTTCTCCTCAGCCCTGCTCACTAGATCAATACTGGAATCTATTATTTTAGTGCATTTCCACCTTCATTCTCCAACCCCTATTTCCCCAAGGACTCTACAGTTCACTGGTTTTTTCGCTTATTAAAGTCCTACCACTGATTTCTCATTCTAAAACGTCCTTACAACAAAGTGGTTGAGAGAATGGGCTCTGGAGTAAGAGAGTCCAAGATGAGAATCTTGGCTTTATCAGTGATTAGTTGTATAATGTAATAAAAGTTATTTAATCCCTCTGAGCCTCTCTCCTTACCTGAAAAATTAGTATCTGTATTATATCTATGTAAATATCAAGAAAAATATAAATATAGTATTGCATCTAGGTAAATAAAACATTACATTCAAATTGCTTAGCACATTGCCTGGCATGCAGTTAATGGTTAGTAAGTCTTAGCTGTTTTATCCTAAGACTCAAACTACATTCCAATGGCTAGACATCTTGTGGACCCTCAGGGAAAAGCAAACACATTTGTTGAACACTTACTATGTGCTAGGCTATTTATAATCTGCTGTCTCATTTGATCTTCATAGTACCCCCAAATTAGTTTATTAGTAATCCCTTTTAAATATGAGGTCATTGTGGCTACAAAATTTATGTCTTGTGCCTAAATTACAGGGAAAGTGACTGGAAGCGTTGGGATATAATGTCCTGTGCTAGAATCTGATCTCCACAGAAACCTTGGGCTGTGCTTACTCAATCTCCACATTGCTTATGAGTAAAGTCTAGCATTATGTCTTTTGTTGGAGATATCACTCCTATGTTGCTTCTCCTACTGCCAAGTTGGTGTTTCATATGGCTGCTCAGACCGGGATTAGAGACTAAATGTCCATAGAGAGCCTACAAAAGCTTGAACAAAAATACAGTATTAAGGCCCATGTCCCCTTGGTGTTTTATAATTTTTCACTTTCTACTAAGCAATATAGAAATGTTTCTAGAAAAATGGAAATATTCCATGGAGTCCTGGGCTGATGACATGGTTTTCATTATAGATTTATGGAGTTAGAAGAGACCTTAGCATCCTATCCAGAATCTCCTGAAATGATTAAAGACCAAACATTTGGAAAAGTTTGGTTTTGTAGGTTTCATTTTTTAGAAGATAGTGGGCTAACATGGGAGCTGACATTCTGGAATAAGTGCTCACAAACACAAGAACTGGTTGCTGAAGTTGAAATAACCAGAACCCTCAAAGGTTGATTTCACCTCTTAAAATCATCAAGGAAGACAAAGCCAGCCTAAGACCTATTGGGAGGCAGACCCCAAACATTCAGAACCTAGGTCTGGAAGGAAAGAGGGTACAGGAAGGCCAAGATACCTCCAGACATGTCGTGATTTTCCCAATGATCAATGATGCCAAGGGGGATGAGAAAGCTGAGAACAGTGAGAATGCATGGAAAGCTCTCTAACATGCTCAGCTTTAAGAAATGGAAATAAGGACATGTAACCACGAAATCAAATGGGAAAATGCTATAGAGCTGGCTAGAGAATCAACAGAGCAAAGACCTAAGGAGATCACCCTTGCCTGGTTTATTCCTTCATCCACTCGTTTAGCAACATTGATGGAGCGTCTGGCCTTGCCAGTAACTGAACAAAGACACTTCCTCCAGTTTGAGCGTGAGCATTAGGTGCTTCAGTCCTTTCTGATTCCTTCTGATCCAGCCAATGCTTATTGTCTTTATTTTTGAGTTATGCATCTATGGTCTCCTTTCCTCTCTGATAGCAAGGCCACTTGAGTTGTGCTTTCCTGAATGAAGTAAATGTCTGTGCCAGTCAATGCACAATTGTCGTTTGTGACCTTCCTGAGGTTTCCTGTTTCCTCCTAATGCATTAGAAGAACAAATCAATAAAGTCTGTGTCCCAGGACCTTGGGTAACTGCCATCTTCATGGTTACATCACTATCCAGGGCTACTGTGGAGCACCGTGGGGCTCTTAACCCCAGGAGGAGTGGGGGGACTGGATTGGACTCATCACAGCCTAACATAGAGACAGTGAAATTACTCCTGCCCCCCATGGAGGCACAAAGGCTCCCCTACCACGTGGTGATTTGTATTCGGCAGCAGTCTCCATCCCTTGGCACTGGGTGGATGGGGCCCCAGGAGAGAACTAAGGAAGAAGGAAGGGGCTGTTGTCCTTGACAAGGAAACGATTGATGTCTCTGCTTTCTCACCCTCTTTAAATCGAGATGGGGACAAGATTAAAAGTTCAGGCAGGAAGCCAACTGGTGACTTATAACACTGATCAACCAGCCCAGTGCGTGAAGAAACCTGTGACCCATCTCTCAAGAAATGAGCTGCCTGAGTATTTGAAATTTTCTCCATTCTTGCCAGAATTTAGGCATTAAGACCTTATTATGGCAATAATAATAATAATAATATAAGCCCTACTTATTTAATATCATATATTCAGTAATATGTATGCAGTATCTTTTAATTCTCACAATGACAGTATAAAATAGGTATAATTATCCCCATTTTATAGATGAAGAAACTGAGGCTCAGGTTAAGAAGCTTGATTGAGATGACACAGCTAACAAGGATAGAATCAGGATTCAAACCTAGGTCTGCCTGACTTCAAAGCACTTGATATTGTATTGTATCACATTGGGTGACGCATAATGACATAGTTGGCTTTTCTCAAGACAAAGGTACAGTTGAGGTACAGTCTGATGGGTGTAGTAGCTCCTTCTTAGTTAAGAGTTTTCTGGGATGTATGCAGGACTCCTCTCATGGCTTAAGTGACAAGGATAGTGGAGCACATCCTCTCAGGCCTGCAACCCTTCAGACTTTGTTTGTGGATCCTGCCTCTGGAGTGAGATCTCTTGGGGTTATCGATGTTTTCACAGAAAGAACAAAGCCAAAAATGGGGCAGGGGATGGAATCAAGAACAGGCACTGACAAATGGGTCTGACATTGACACCCACCTCTAGTACTAGTAGGGAAAGTGGAATCAGGTTAAGTCAAGGTCAGGTATCAAATCAACAAGACTAGACATGTCCAGGATGAGAGCATGAACATAATAAAAATAAATTGAAGGTAGATCTGAAGGTAGGTTCAGATTTTTGCCCTGGTCCTTACTAGCTGAGCCACCTTGGGAACGTTCTACTAAAAAATGAAGAGAGTGATAATTACTTCATGAGGCTCTTGTGAAGAGTATAGGACACAGGTATCAAGGAGATGAGACAGGTGGTAATGAGACAAGGTAAAGAAACTAGAAAGTAGGTAGTTCTAGAAACATGATAACCTGCATGAATAGTTTATGGCTGAGACTTATTTGTAGGGGAGGCACACCCAGTTAACTCAAATGCTTAGAACAGTGTAGTGAAAGGTCAGGCATGCGACCAATCCCCATGAGAGCCAGTTAGGTTAGCTCTGTCTCAATGTCATATCTCTGCCTTCAGCCTCAGGCAGCTCTCTCGGGAATAAATGCCATTAATCAGAAGGGGCACCAGGCAAGTTCATGTGGACTGAGCAACAAAAACCCATTCTTTCTCTTGGAAAAGATCTCAAAGCTCATGGTGACTCAGCAGCAGACTCCTTTTATGAGGACAGCACAGACTTTGGGAGTTTATCAAAGAGCATAACCATTACATGTCTCTCCAAAGAAATAACAGACTTAAGATAGAATATTATTTAATTCATGTTTTTTAATTCATAATATGATTATTTAATGATGTTGGGTTGATCTTTGCACCCCCTTAATTTAATAACTTAGAGTTGCTCTTCTTTCACTCAAATACAAATAACCAGACATAAACACTTCCCAGATAGGCAGATTATTCTGCATTGCTCAGTCAATCTCATTCTGTTTTATTAAATTAAAAAAAGAAGACAAAAAACTCTGACTGTCTTCTGTGCCACCTCGAAGCATGCTTCCTGGGTCTCTTAGGCAAAAGCATGACCTCTAGGATCCCAAATGAAGTTGTCTTGATTTAATCTTGAGAGATTATATCTCAGACATTTTCAGTGTTGTCATGTTTTTCTTCTTTGCATTTTGCTCCCCCCTGCTTGGTGAAGAGAGCTTCAGCTGGTATTTTATGATTTGAGTGGTTAACTCTTCTGATTCTGAACAAAGGACCATACTTCATTCTGACAATTTGTACCCTCCAGGCTTTCCTCATGAGTGGTTCCTTCCCAACCTCTTTGGAGAGAAATGGCGAAAAGTCTATTTATTCAGTACTCCTCATGGGTAAAGGCTCTTCCAACCTATAAATAAAACAAATTTAACTTTTTACAAGGTTACTGAATGCCATGGACAGTGGACTGACTGGTCCAAGAATTTTCACAAAATAGCCCAGGGCTGTGTATGAAGAGTCTTTTATTGTGATAAGATCTTAACCAAATACTACTACTACTACTAATAATAATAATAGTAATTTCCTCTTTGTTGCAGACTTCCTTACTAAAAAGGAAGAAAGCCAAAATTGACCATACCCTGAGAATATTATGGTTGAAGAATTTATGGTCACTTATTACTTTTGAAACTGGGGCAAAATCTCCCAAGAATAAGGACTCTAGTGAAAGTTCTATTTGTGCACTGAATGCCATTTAATTGAACATTTACCATGTGCCTACTGGTAGGTTTGAATTTTTATACCAGGACACTTAAAGTGATACAACAATGAATAAAATTTCCTTATCTTTTAATAGAATTCACTGATGGAGCCAATCATTGTTTTTAATTTTTGTAATCCTTCATAAATGTCAAAATGTAATTATTACTATATAAAGGATGGAAGAAGGCAGGGTAGTGTGAAATGGAAAGGACATTTGAAATCAGATGCACCTAGGTTCAAATTTTTGCCCTGGTCCTTACTAGCTGAGCCACCTTGGGAACGTTCTGCTAAAAAATGAAGAGAGTGATAATTACTTCATGAGGTTCTTGTGAAGAGTATAGGACACAGGTATCAAAACTCAACAGACTGTGCTCAAAGATGCAGTTTCCCTTTCCCTTTCCTACAATAAATTCTTATAATAATGCAGGGGGAGTAAAAGTTTAAATTGGGGGAATTCAGGAAGGGTTATGGGAAGAGATAACATTTTACCTGGAGAATGAATAGATCCAAGAAATCATATAAATTCCTTACAAAGAGAAATTAGAATGTGGCTAACTCAAGGAGGAGCGTTTCCATGATCAAAGACCCAGAGTCAGAGTGAATTCCTAATAGTAAGTTAGGAATTGGGGAGGACACAATTTTAGGAAGAAGAATGGCATCAGCAAAGGCCAGGACGAGGTAGCAATTGCATGTATTTATGAAGAAGATAGTCAAGAAAGTTATAGAGTAGATAAGGTAGGAGAAATAAGGAAGAGGAGAGTATAATAACATTTATCGAGTACTTATGTGCCAGGCATTGAACTACCTGTTTTATATACCTTATTTCAATTAATGCTCACAACAATACTGAGATATGGATTATTAGTTCCTCAGCAGACTTAGAGAGTTTCAATTATGTGCGTAACATAATTACATAACATAACATAAGGTTGTACAGATAGTTAAGGACTGAGAGAAATTTCAAATCTAAGCCTATATTACCCTACATCCTATTCATTCAGTAGGCCTTTCAGGAAAATCAACTTACTGGATCTTGTAATCATTTAAGCATGAGATGATAAAGGACTGAAATGGGGTAGCAGCCCCCCCCCCAAAAAAAAGCACGAGAGAGAGAAAAAGATAGAGATATAGAGAGAGAGGGAGATGGATGGGTGGACAAATATATGCAAAAATGAATGGACAGATGGACATATGGGTGGGGAATGGATGAATGGTAGTATCAATACAATGAAGGAACTGGAAAGAATAAGGCATTAAATATAACTTTTGGTGCTAGAACATCTAGTAAAATCTGACAGCATTAATCAAGGCAAAATGCAGGAAGAAAGAACAAGTTACTAAAAAAGGGGGAAACATTCAGTGCTATGACTCAGACTGAAATTTTATGGGAGTTATCTGCTAAAATGCAGCTAAATGGCACTACGCTCACGGGACGCCCAGGGCTGCACCGACACATCAGCCCCCTTGTGCCACGGGCGGGTGTGCCTGCTGGTGCCAGACATGCAGACCGACTCTCAGCCCGCATGGGGGGACTCGAGCTGCGTCTGTCACAGCACTCGCCGCCCTGCTCACATCAAGATGCAGATGGGAATAGTTAATTAGTGAAAAATTAGGAAAATAAATACTTCAAGTGTTTGGCAGGCAAAAGAACAGGTTGTCCCTTTTTCCTTTTGAACTCTGTGTTGGAGTCACTTGAAAACAGATCACTCACAAAGCATGCTGTCCGAGGAGTGTAAGGAGGCCCTCCAACTGGAAAATCCTCACTCATGCTTCAAGTCCAGTTCCAGTGCAGCTGAAACCTTCTCATCCGTGTGGACCTGATTGAATCACTTAGCAAAACAGGAATGCCAAGTTTCAGAATTTCCTTCCCTACACTGTTCTGCAGTAGTGTGGGTCATAAGAGACATTTTGCATGAGTTTTGGGTGGTCAAATTGACACAGGATCCATATTCATGTTACATCCCGAAGGTCATTACAGGAGCACTGGGAGCTATTGTAGATCATGCCTAATGTCACTTCTCTGCAGACTTGTTGCCCTGGGGCAGCAGCCAGACCAGCAGCCCCAGTCCCCTCTGGGTCTTCTTTCAGTTTGTCCAATTCCTGGGTCCCATAGAGGTTTAGCAACATGAGGAAAGACACCCCTTCTCCTACTGGCCTCTCGGATCGTTGAAATTGAAGACTTGACGGCAATGAGAGATGGACACAGGTTCCAGGTCATCTCATGGGCCCCACTTAGTTCCTGCTCTCCTCCACTTCACATCCATCTTCCTGACCCAATGTCCATTCCACTGACTCTGGGATCCACAACAGTCCCAAAGACCGGGGATCAGTAAACTACAGCCTACAGGACAAATCTGGCCCATCTCCTGTTTTTGTAAATAAAGTTTATTGGAGCATAGCCATGCTCATTTGTTTGTGAACTGTTAGGGGCTGCTTCTGTGCTAAATCAGCAGAGTTGACTAGTTGCTACATAGAGACCATATATCTTGCCAAACCTGAAATATTTACTGCCTGGCCGTTTATGGAAAAAGTTGGCCAAACCCTGGGAAAGACAATAGTCATGCACAGACTATTACACCAATTTCCATAATTGTATAAGGTCAAATCCCTACATATATATGCATGTGTGTGTGTGTGTGTGTGTGTGTGTGTGTATCCACACATAGGAATATACAGACATTTACCAGTTTTATTTCTCTGCTCAAAGGCTGATTATTACACAGTCTCTACTCCCATCTGATAGTTGTGAAAAAGGAAAATTGAATGCCTGCCTTTCTTGTGTTGCCACAGTACTTTGCTATTATAGTACTTGCCATATTGTTTCATAATTGGTTTGTATCTCTGTCCATGTAGTCTCTTTTACTAAATGAAATCTTAGAAGCCCTGTTTCTCCAAACACAGTGTTCAATAAAGAATAATGAAATAAGTGAATAAGTAAATGAGTAGGCAAGTGAGTGAATGAATAAATGTAGAAAAGAACACAGGGATGTTTCTCTTCCCTAGTTTGGTCTGTCTAGCTTTGGTAAATGTGTATGGTCACGTACCAGCACTCGGAGCCAGAATCTGGCAGCCTGATGTTTAATTCCCGGTCTTGGTGCCGGCCCAGCCTGCTCAGCATGATGGGCCGTGGAGGTCCTTCCTGGGGGCAGTGTGGTCCTCCATGCCTCATAACTAGACAGGGACCAAGTCCAGTTCAGGGCAAGCAGTGCTTTGCTCGACAGTGGTGCCATTGGTGGCAGACAGCCCCAGAGTCACTGCGGTGATGATGGCCCTCAGCCACGGCTGCTGTAGGAGAGCTGGCAAGTGCTGGCAGAGGGGGCACCGACTTGCGGAAAGCACCTGATCTTTGCCAAGCATTGCGTGCTCATGGCCTCAGTTGAATCTTATGATAGCTAAGGACATAGAGGAGGACTCCGTGAGGACTGGGGTTCCTCCATGACCTTGGTCAAGTCACGTTATGTCTTTGTGTTTCAGTTTCTCACCTACCGAGTTCTGAAGTGCTATGATTTTGTGATTAAGAACTCAGCATCGGGGGCGCCTGGGTAGCGCAGTCGTTAAAGCGTCTGCCTTCGGCTCAGGGCGTGATCCCGGCATTCCGGGATCGAGTCCCACATCAGGCTCCTCCGCTATGAGCCTGCTTCTTCCTCTCCCACTCCCCCTGCTGTGTTCCCTCTCTCGCTGGCTGTCTCTCTGTCACATAAATAAATAAAATCTTTAAAAAAAAAAAAAAAAGAACTCAGCATCAGATCGATGGCTTTTGACTCTACCAATATAGGTTCTGTCTGCCCCCATTTTGCCTCCCAAAAAGAAGCCTCTTCAGAGACGAAAATGAGAAAGGAGTGCATGATAACTTGGGAATTCACTACCCTGATATTGTTGTAAATAAAAATAAATGTAACTGACACTAGCCACTTACGTGCCAAAATCTCTGCTAAGCATTTCAAATGACTATTCGTTGTTACTGTATTTAGAAATTAAATTTGTGTATGTGTGCGTGTGTGTGTGTGTGTGCCACACAAGAAAAGTAAGTTCAAATAGTGTTCATTTTTTTGACTATCCTAAGTCATATTTTTGCATGTGTGTATATATACATATATATACATAAATATATGTAAATATATGATATATATCATATATTTACATATATACACATAAATATATATCAATATATAATATAGATATCTATATATTTCAATATATATCAGTCAATATATATCTCCATTATTAATTTTTAATAACAATGGTAAAAATCACACCAATATTTACTGACTACTTACCATGTATCAGGCATATGTATTTCATAGATTTCATTTAATCTTGTAACAAGATTTCATAATGGTTAATATCCCAATTTTACTGTGGAAGAAACTAAGGATCAGAGAGCCTAAGTGACTTACCTAAGACCACACAGCCAGGAAGTGACAGAGCCTAAATTCAGCCTCAACTCTGTCTGACTATGTGGTGAGCTGCCCCATAGCAGTGTGTCTGGAAGGAATCCCAGTGTCCTGCAGCTGCACAGACATACCCATGTGCCTTGATGCTCCGTGCAAGGTCTTAGATAGCATCTGAGGAGGTAGATCTCTGGCTACAACCCACAGCCAGACGTTTCCAGAGGACAGCAGTTGCCTCAAACACATGAGAAAGGCTTACTTACTGAGCCAGTGTCAGAGCCGTAAGGGAATCGGGGATCAGCACCCACATTGCCCCGGGTAGGAGCACAGAGCCCACGGAAGAGAGCTGCTTGTCCTGCTTCCACAAAGGTGGGGTTTAAACTAGGTCTCTTTATCAGGTCGTCTTTCTACTCCACTGTCACTGCCTCCCCTGCACTCCTGCCCTCCTCAGGACATTGAGTGTGAGTGTGTGTGAGCATGTGTGAGCATGTAAGAGTGTGTGAGTGAGAGAGAGAGAGAGAGAGAGAGAAAGAGAAAGTGGGCAGGAGAGTGCTGGCGGAGAGGAGACCCAGTTGAGGAAGAAAGGCAGGAAGACTAGTACCTTTTTTTAAGCCAGATAAAGCCTTTTAAATGGCAGGAAAGAAAGGCAACATCTTCATGATGGTCTCCCATCCTGGATTGGAGCGGGCGCAGGCCTCTGAGTGCTTTTCCGAGGCTCTCTGCCACCGCTTTGCAAACCCTAGACTGGAGAACAGCAGTTAATGAATGCCCTGGCGCTTCGGAGGTAGCAAAGACAAAGCAATTGTGTCACGGTGAGCTGGAGCTGGGGCCGCCACTTCATTTCGTTTCCCATGGGAAACGGAAGCGTCACCAGCTTTGAGGAGCTTCTGTGATCCTATGTGTCTGTCTCTCTGCCCCTGTCTTCCAAATGCATTTAGAATCTAATGATTCTTCTCCTGGCATGAATCGAAGTGATCCCTCTACACACCCCCACTCCAATCAGCAAGGATTTGTCAGTGTGAACCCTGCAAAAGGTAGGCAGCAAGAGCAGATGGAAAAGGAAGAGTCCAGGGTGCTCCAGATTCTAACCCTCCAATATAATAAATAACGTGTGCGAAGGGGCTGGGGGTGGGCAGGGAAAAGATGCATCATTCACTTTCATTGAGGTCACACTGCCCTTCTCTGCTCTTTTCAGAGAAAAGCTTTTTTTTTTTTTAATACATGCACGCCACACTCACTCACACTTGCGTGCTCCCTCCAAGAAGCCAACAAAGCATTTTGGTCATCGATAGGCCACTCAGCTCCTTCAAAGTTGAGTAAGATTAAAAAAGCCCGACATCTCTGATATTCCTCAGCAACGGCTTATGTACCCACATAGGCAGATGAACAGGAGACTGGGGGATGCGTTAAAACACAGGTACGTGTATGATGGATAGGAGAGAGAGAGAAAGCAAGCGAGCAAGAATATAATACAGATCAATGTCTCTCCGTATTTGGGGAGTCTTTTTGTTTTAGGCCACAGTGGTAGTGCATTGGAAGGGTTCTGGAATTTCAGAACACAAAGTAGCAGTTTTAAATAATGAGAGAAGATTCCACATGGAACGCTCATCTGGCTGTGGCAGCCTGTGACTGAATGAGAGAAAAGTGCCCTAGAAGCTATTCATTACGAATTCACTGGAAGCTCTCAAACGAGGCTGGCAGAAGCTGAAATTGAAGTGGTCTCTGACCTAATTTTCTTCTGCATGAAACATCTGCATCAAGGCTCTCTTTGATGTATTCCACTTGGCTCTGTCTACGGGATTGTATCACATGGCCTCCGTGTTGCCTCCTTATTGAAAGACATTTCCAGCCTGTGCAAGGTAATGCGATGTTACTGTTACCCAAGCTAATCACTCAATGTGCTCCTAAAATAGAAACAATAGCAGTTCAGAGACAATGTTGTCTGCTGGCTGTTCTGCAGCCTGGGCTCCTGGTTTTCCAACTTAGATCTGTGCTATTCGCCTCATGTAATTCCAAAACAAAGGAGAGGGAGAAGACAGGCAAAGCCATGCAAGATAATGCTGAAGGACCAGCAGCTTTATGTGTGAGAAGCTCCATCTTATTTGGTCCTTCAAACCACTGGTTAGGATTTGGGGCCCATTTAAAACCATGCAGAGCAGCACTGAGAGACATCTGCCTTAAGAAAGGAAGGATCTCTTGATGTGGGTGTTGCATTTATTCTAAATTCAGATTGACACCTTCAAGTCAGATTCGGGGGGGGGGGGGGGGGGGGGGGGGGGGGGGGAGGAGAGGGAGATGGATGTGCACTGAATGTTGAGTGTTTTGTGATTCTTTAAAAATTGTCTTTCCCCTCTTAAGTTCTCCCAACCTAGGTAGAATGCAGGAGTGAATTTTAAAAGGCAATAATGATAATAATCTTTTTTTAAACAACTGTAGTGAGCACCTTCTTTATCCTGGCAGAATAGCTCTTGCCTTTCTCCATAAAGGTTTGCTGCACAGACTTCGTTAATGGTGTGCTGCTGTCCCCCACCATCCCGGCATTATGTGAATAACGGTGGTGTCTTTGTGTCCCACCCCCTGAAGAAGAAACCTTTGAAATTCTAAATGACTGTGCTGCAGGTTTTAATGTCTGCTTCTAAGAAAGAATTGAGAAATGCTCACTCACCGAGCAAGATGCAGCACGCCTTTGAAAAGCCTTTCTGCCTGACTCCTCTGTCCCACGAATTGAGATGAATATACATTCTTGTAGATGCCCCCTAGCTCTCTTTATGCCAGAAAGAATTACAGATGTGATCAACAGCCTCCTTTTGCCCAAATATTGATACCCCCCTTCTAGTGTTTCTGAATCAAACAAAGCAATACAATTAGAAGAATTTGGGGGCCAGTAGAATCTGAGGTCAGAGGGTGAGGAGGGCACAGTGGGGGAGGGGAGGGCACAGTGGGAAAGAGTCTGACATGTGGGTGCACGTTGTCCTACCTCTTAAGGAAATCTCTGCAGAGAGCCCATTTGTGTTGGGGCCACAAGGCAGGCATCTTTATTAATCCTCCAGAATTAAAGCAGATATCCTCCTCTGCCAGGAAGCCTTCCCTCATTGCCCTCACTGTATTGAGGCTTTGCAAGTGTGCAACTTGCCAGAGCGACTATGTTCTCCTCTATCAAAGCACTTAGAACTCTGTATTGTCTGTCTTCTCTCCCAGGCTCTGACGTCTTGAGGGCAGGCACCGTGTCTTGTCTTTGTAGCCACGAAGTCCCCCCGCAAGTAGGCTCACTGCAACTGGCCTGTGACTTTTCTGGTTTTAGCATGGAGAGTCTGGTGTCCTGGGAATGCCCTCATCCCTGGGAAAACCACTAGGTACACAGTATGTGCTCAATAAGTGTGTTAAATGCATCAATAAGAACAACGTTATATCACCTTTGTTTTGTAAATAGTAAACTCTAGGGTTGGTATTGATCGCCCACAGTACTGATTAGTATTCATTACCCACAGTATCTCTCTGCCAGAAGGTGAAAATGTCAACACAGCCTAACTCCCCCAGTTGTCATGCCCACCTAACAAGAGCACACCTGCCAAATCCGGCAGTCCCGGAGTCAGAGTTCCGGGCTGGGAAGAGAACCGGAGGCCGTCGGGTGCAAAATGGGATTCTGTGCTCTGCTCTGCTCTGCTCTCCTCAAGGGTCTCATTAACAAATAGGAGACCTCTCTCACAGAGGTATGAGTTGTCATAAGGTGTGGAGAGGTATGGAGGTGTGGAGAGAGAGAAAGAGAGAGAAAGTTTGAGGGGAAAAGAGGAGGGACGAGGGAAAGACAAAGCTCCAAATTGCTGGTGCTCAGCTTTCATGGAAATCCAAGGCTTATCAGGAAGCGCAAGTCCCTGGGTGATCTGGCCCAGTCTCCCTTCCTAATTTCATCCCCAATCACTGCTTCTTCATGTACCCCATTCCAGCCAAAGTGGCCTCCCTGCTACTCCTCAAACACACGCATGCTACCCTACTTGGAATGTACTAGACACTAAGTTCTCCCCTCCTTGGACTGCTCTTCCCCTAGAGATCCATGTGGCTTGCTTCATCTCTATTCAGGCCTTGTTCAGAGATCTTACCTTTCTACCCAGTATAAATGCACACCTCTCTGCCCATATCTGCTCATCCCCTGACCCGGCTTTCATGGTCTTCATGGCCCTTACCACCTCCAGACACACAAAATATTTGTTTATTGTCTATCTAAAGCAGTCTTGTCTAATAGAACTTTCTGTGACAATGGTGAATTCTACCCTGTAGCCTCCATCGTGGTAGCCACCTGTCACAGGTAGCAACTGAAAGACTTAAAATTCAAGTATTTGAGTACTTGAATTTGCTACTGAAATTGATGAACTACATTTTTGATTTTTTAAACTTGTATGAATTTGAATTCCAATAGCCACATGTGGCTAGTGGCTACCAGTGAGGCTCCAGAAAAGTCCTTGAGAACCGGGATTATTTTCTCTTTTGTTTCCTGTCATCCCTGCCAGTTCCCAGAGCAATCGGAGGTACATAGGAGGCCTTCAATACATGTTTTTAAAATAAATTAAAAATCTGGACATGAAACAGCCATCTCCAATCAGGCTAAAGAGCCAGGCTAATTCTAAATTTGAGTTATCCCGGGTCATGGTTCAAAATGACATCATGCCTGAGAAGACCTGTCAGAGGCAGAAGTTGTCGAAGGGGCTTTCTCTAGTCAAAATATGTTACCTCCTCCACGCACCTCAGTTTCCTTACTCTGAAATTGAGAGTATTTAGCTCTTGGTATTTAGATCTGTCGCTGAATAGGTGCTCAATATACTGAGTTCTCCAGTGACACGAAAAGCGTATGTGTAAGCATATGGCTATATGTAGAAAAGCACTTTGAAGAATGCTAATTTGTGATGCTCTTGCCAGTGATTACTATTTTAGAGGAGGGGGATGATTTATTTTCATTACGAAATGAGTCTTTGCCTCACACAAAAAAATCCACAACAGAATTTTCCTAAAATAGCTAACTCCTTGATGCTTTTTAAGTAAGACTGGATCCTTGAAAAACCCAGGGGCCATGAAATTTATTGTACAAAGCAAGGTTCACCTGTATTTTCAAGAATGCATTAGGACGTTCCTTTGACTTTCTCATTCCATCTTCTTTCTCATGACATCTTCTTTTTCTAGAACTTTGCTCTAGTTTAGTGGCAATCTTGGAAGGGTCTGGCATTCATTCCTCTTTTGGTTTCAGCAAGTTTTTATTAAATCCCAAATGTGCCAACCACTCTTCTTGACACTGGGAATATACTTCCACAAAAATGAAAAATTGAATAAGGTAATACATGTGAAGCTTTTAAAATAGTACCTGACACACTAAACAACCAAGAGTGGTTGTCGTTGTTGTTGCTATTGTTGTACAGAAATTGGGAGTCCAGTAGGGGAAGGAGACAAGACACAACTGAACACGTATAAGATCTGAACTAGCTCCAATGCAAAGTGCTATAGCAAATATGAGATAGGGTGTAGCCTGTGACCTCAGGAACAGCACCTGAGGCTTCACCCCAGAGTGGCCCAGTGTCCAGCCACTGGGTAGTAGGATTTCTGAGCTCAGTTACAGAGGTAATAAGATCTTGCTTCTAGAATATTGTTGAGTCGGCCTCAAGTGGCTTATGAAAAGTGTGGTCAGACCACTTAAAAAGACAGAGAATTATTATTTCATCTTCTTGATTGAATTTTTTTTCCTACTGGCCAATTAATATTGTTTAGTAAATGTCTGTAGATATGGCCAAAAACCAAAGTGATAGAGTTTCTGGGGCAGGGGCTACTTCACATTAGGTAGTCAGTGACTGCTGCTGCTAGGAGGGGAGGGGACAGTCTATGAATGACAAGGAGGAACCAGATACAAAGATCTAGGGGCACAGAGTGAATTCTAGTTAGTAGACATTGATTGAAAACTGCTTGGAGCAAATATAATACTGGGGCAATGGGAAGACAAGAAGGAGGGTAAGACAAGTGTCTCCCTTCAAGGACTTTACAGTTTGTAGGGGAGTTGAAATATAGCCACCAAAGCTGAGAATGGTAAAGGCTTTTGGAGAAAATCTAAAAGAACTGAGTTGGAATGAAGAAAGGATCTCACTTCATCTCACTCGGCTGCCTCCTCTTTTTCATCTTGCTTCCCCTTCTCCCTTCCCCCTCCAACACCACCAGCATTCACCAGAGCTTCCCTGAGGACAATAGAGAAGCAGCCCTTGATGAGGCTGGGGGGATTCTCCTGTCTGCCTCCCAGCCCACATTTACCTCGCTTTGACTTTGCTCGATGGAGAATAAATCACAGCCACTCCATTCCCAGTCACTGTCCCCAGGGAGCTGAGCCCTCACCTCCTCCCTGGAGCCTGCCTGCAACATGGGGTTGTCAGGTACAAAGAGAAAACCTTCAGAGACCCACACCCCATTTGGAGAGTGAGGAGGGTCAATGGGAATAATTGCAAGCCATTGAATGTGAGTGGCTGTAGAGGGATTGGAAGGGAAAGGTTTCAGGAAGGAAAGAAAGAAAAGGAGGGAAAAAAGCCCTGGCCCCCTCCACTCCCCCCCCCCAAACCTCCATAGTCTGTGCACAGCAAACTGCATGGTGGTCTGGGTCCTTGTAGAACATTTGTGTGCCGGACAATAGCACAGCCTGGCTTCAGATCATCAGCTGCTGTTTTCTGGTTAGCTCTCCCTTTATGTGATTGCACAATGCAAGCCTTCAGTCACAGTGACTCTTGAGGAATACATCTGGTTTTTTCTTTCAGACGCTCTGAAAAGGTCAGCCTGTTCGTTTCTTAGACGCGAGACACCACATATTTTTTTCTCCCCCTGAACTGGAAAGACAGACCTACACCTTTTCTTGCCTCCTGGTACATAATTAGACATGGTGCGGCTCTAGAAGCCAGCCAGCCAGCCAGCCCATCCTCTGTGCTCTTTCAGAGACGCACAGCCCAGCCTCTGTGCTGCCAAACTCCTGGTCGGCTCGCAAGCTCTGAATGGTCCTCCTTCCCTAGCCCCACACCCTGGGGTTCTCTACTTGCTGTTTTGTTAATTATGACAATGACCCCCCCCCCCACTCTACTCCCCCAGTACAGTCTATGACCGATGCTGTCTCGGGCAGAGGGAAGGTTTCAGAATTTCTGGGGGGAGAAAAACAACAACAACAACGTTTTAATCATTTTCACTCCAGTGATGGTAAAGATTCTTCATGCGCATTGTAACATAATAATAAATGTGCCCATGAGGAAAGAATGATCAGCAGCTGGTGTCTGACAAATTATCTCATTCCAGACAGGCAAACAGTCCACAGTGGGGAAAGACTGGAGCCTGAAGAGGCAATTTGGCACACGATTGGGGTTTCACCTCTCGGCCGATGGAGGTCCAAATGGCCCACCGCGCATGGGCCTGGGTGGAGGTTTTCCCTGGTGCCCCTATTCTCCCATCACCTTCAAGAGGTCCTGACAGCCATGGAAAAGGGATTACTTTCTGGGCTCCGCCAGCCCATCTCTCACTCCTCCTCCAGGGCATTCATATTCCAACCACAAGAAGCAATTACAGTCCACCCCCACCATGGGCCACGTTCTTCCGGGCAGCGTCCATGCTGTTTCCTCCTTGTCGTGGTGCCCTGGCCCCACCGCACACTCCGGCCTCGTGTTCAAAACCCATCGAGGCTCCTTCTCTTACTCTGCTGAAGAGTATTAGTTGCTCTTTCTTCTGGAAGCACCTTCTTCTAGTAATTTTATCACACCATGGTGTGGTTATTTGCTTTCACTGCATTTTTGACAGCAGCTACCATGTGTTTTTAATGAACTGTGAGTGTAAGGTACCGTTCAAAGTGCTTTTCTTCTATAGCTTGTTTAATCCTCACGACCCTAAGAGGGAGGAATTCTCCCCTTTTTACAAAGAGGAAACAGAAGATTTATTTACTCTGCATCCTTGGCCCCAGCATGATCCCTGCCGCGGGTGGTTCAGCGGGAAAGCCCAGCCTCACCTCTGCTCCTGTCTCCCAGGGGCCTCGTGGGCTCTTGTGCCTCTGGGGCCCATTGCCACATAACACGATATGACCTAGACTGCCTTGGTGGGTTGTTATGAGGTTCCAAAGGAATATGCTTTACCTATGTTGTTCTTATTATAGATCCCAAACATGAGTTAGTTTTGGTGATTTTTTTATTTTTTTTCTTTTTTAAAGATTTTATTTATTTATTTATTTGACAGAGAGAGAGAGACAGCCAGTAAGAGAGGGAACACAAGCAGGGGGAGTGGGAGAGGAAGAAGCAGGCTCCCAGAAGAGCATGGAGCCTGATGTGGGGCTCGATCCCAGAACCCTGGGATCACGCCCTGAGCCGAAGGCAGACGCTTAACGACTGAGCCACCCAGGCGCCCCTTGGTAATTTTTTTAAAATGCTAGTTTCTTTCCAGAGTGGACACTGACTGAGGACCAGGATGCTGCCCGCCTTGTTCACATCTATATTCCCAGGAACTAGAATAGTACTTGTCATCCATGAGGAGCACATTTTTTTAATGAATGCATGAGGAATGAATTGAGCAATACCATGATATGATAACTTGATCTGTGTGTAACCTGGGTCGTGATGGCAGCCGATATCCTGTGAAATGAGGCTGTGGGGCAAGACAGACCCCACAGAGAACTGGGAACTTTTAAACAATTATTCCTTGGATTGCTAACTTGGATGGAACAGCCCAAAGCCCTCTTCAGCATTTTTCCCCCGCTCCAAGTGTTACATCCCTTGCTGGTGGTATGATTGGCCGTATCGAGATAGTACTGTTGATTTCCTCTCATCAGCATGGGAGAAAATTGAGGTTGCTCAAAGTTATCTCTTAAAATAGTCTTTTAGAACGAAGTTTAAGAAGCAGCTATTCGGCAACTATGATTTGCACCCCTACTGCGTGCTGGGCTGTTACAGACACAGAGAAATGTGTGAGGACAGCGGTCACAGTTCAGGTCTCCCTCAGTCCCCACGTGAGGACAGTATCACTATTCCCCCTTTTATAAATGCTGAAAACTAAGTCTCAGACTGATTATATAACCTGCCAAGGATCTTATGTCTTCTAAGGAACAGAATGGAGACTTGATTGACCATGATCCAATTAGAAACTTCGAATGCTAAGGTCAGAACATGATATTAATGCTGTGAAAAGTTATCAAATGGAAAAGTTTGGGAAGCTTGGCAATCTCTGTTTATGAGAGTAATTAAGAAACCATATATATGATATCTGTGCCCTTGGAAAACAGAACAAAGAAGAGAAACAATAAGTTGCAGATGTCCTTAATGCCTGAGGCAGGCAGCTTTAAAACACCTGCTTGGGGCAAGCATTTGGACGTGGCACTAGCCTCTACCTTGAGTATTCCTCTCCCGAAACCTGGAAGTGAGAGAGACCTCTTTCTTGACAGGGGCTGTCTCTAAGGAGAATCCAAGACTTCAGCCTCTTAGGGTGTATCTTCCACTTTGGGATTAAAATCTAGCTTCTGATTTTCATTCTGTAGCAGCCCCCTTTCCGTCTGTGTTTATGCTAGACATAGAAAAGACTCTCGGTCATCCATTATCTCTGGGGTTTAGAAATAGCCACAACTCCTGTTCTTAGGTTGCAATTTGGAACCAAAGAAGACCAAAGAGAAAGAAAAAAAAATAGTTTCTGGTATTAGATTTCTTGATCGGTTTAAAAACCAATGTTATATTTTTAACAGGAAAGCCAAAGGGACCCAGCTTGCTCCACAGACAGCCACTGAACAGTCGTGGCTCCAGGACACAGAAGGAGCATTTGAAATCTTCATTAACTCCCCTCTGTGGGAATAACCCACACTCACATGGTTATGGTGATGGCTTGATGTGTGCATTTCCTTTGGAACACAGGGTTTGCAAAGATCTTATTTAAGTCGGGACTCTTTTGTTTTTACACTGGGTTTTGAAAAGCTGGAATTTAAGGGAACAGGAGTGTTAGCAGGATTCGAAGCATCTCCTGCTAACATGGCCCTGGTTGAAGTCATATTCCAGACACTCTGGTCACTGGAATCTTGTCCGAGGTAGTTCCGAGTTGAGATGGAGAGCCTCTGAGATACCTGAAGGGGTCCCTGAAAATGGACCTTGACAAAGCCTGCTGAAGGATTCACTGAGCATTACCCGATACACATTCTGTGCAGGACCAATGGCAGTATAACCTGTGGTACGCAAATAGATGCAGTGTCCTGTGCAGTGTCCTGTGTAGTAATCTAGAGGTAACAATAGGTTCCTTCTAAGAACTTCCAGTTCTTCCTCACTAACATCAAGAACAACTTTAGGGAGATACGGCAAAAATAAAAAGATTCTGGCTGATCCAGCCTGGATTCTTCTCCTTGAGCACCCTAATGCCACTGGGCTCCACGCACAACCTTCTCCAAGTAGTTGTTTCTCTTACTATGGGCTGCTAACATTGTCTTATTTCCTGTAGTTCTATTCACAGTTGTTCCAAGTTCACTTGGAGTATGAGATTTTATCAACAACAATCGTAAGATAGTGTTATTCCTCAGATACTCCCCCGTGTTGCCTAGACTGGGCATAGTGATTATTATTCTGAAGAGGATTTTTCTTTCCATTTGCTTTTAATTGCAACTCTGTAATTCTAATCCAGTGCTGTCCTATAGCAGTATGACAAGAACTACAAATATGAACCACATATGTAATGTCAAATTTTCCAGTAGCCACATTAAAAAGAGCAAAATAAAAAGAAACCAGTGAAATTAATTTTAATTAATACACACACACATAAAAACATCGAGCATACTATTTCAGCATGTAATCAATTTTTAAAACTCGTTAGAGATATATTACATTCTTTTTTTTCCTGTCATACCGTTTCCAAATTCTGGTGTGTATTTTGCCCCTACGGTACATCTGAATCTAGGCTAGTCCTACTGCATGTGCTCAAAAGCCACATGTGGCTAGTGGCTACCATATTGGGCAGCACAGCACAAATCTATTCTTGGGACTTTGTGTTCTGATCAAGTGGACATGGTAACAGAGAGACTTTCATCCTGTTTCCATTTTGGTGGGATGCATAACTCCTCATTCAGAACAACTTGAAAATAACTCCCTGCTCCCCCACCAAGGAGTTGCGCCATGACAGTTCCCCTGCGCTAAACTCCACAGCCTTGTCCACGTCACCCACCTTGTGCTGCCGTTGTTCAGTCATTGCGTGTGTAATTACCATGTGGAGCGCAGAAACACAAAAAGCATTTCCATTCCATAGCTTTCCTTTCATAATGTGTTATTGTTGTTGCTGTCATTGGTTGTTTTTACCAAGGTACGATGAGAATGTGAAGATAAAAAAGATTTTTTTACGTTAGTCTTTCGCTTGCTTATTTTCTTTTCCTCTTCGTTTCCCGCCCATTGGAGATACTGTCAACTTCCTGCTTCCTTGCTTTACGAGGTTTCACACCGCCACCTCTTCCTCGAGATCTTCATGTGCAAAATGTTCAGTAGGCCATCTCAGAGCTCCATTCCAGCTCCACTCAAGCTGCTTTGTGCCTACAAGGACAGTGGGAGAAGAGGACAGACAGGCACTCAGGCCTGAAGGCAGTGGGCATGAGGAGTGACAGAAAGTAGAAAACAGGGGAAGAATTAGGGTAGACTCGCAGAAGAGAAAGAAGTGAGAGCAAAGAAGCCACTGAGTGTGTGGATAGCATAGAAAATGGCTGGAGATTACAGGGGGGATGGTATTCTAAGCTGGTGGGACAATCAAAATATACGAATTGTAAAGGTTAAGTGAAATGTTTATTTTATTCCTTTCTCCTCAGTCAGCCTGACTGAATATGATTAACAGAAACACTGCACTAGCTGCATACTAAAATTAGATGTTAGTTTGGCTTCTCACTCACCGCATTAATGCATAGACACCTCTTACACATAAATGCCTTTCTCACCAAGCTCAGTCACCTTACACATCCTGCCCCAAGAGTTGTATGTTAGAAAGGAGGCATGCAGCTTTTCTTCAGGAGCTTGCCTGTGGAAGTTAGCACCTTGTGGTGCTGTGGAAAACGTACCCGTTTAGAACCATCAGACCTGAGGTCGAGTCCTAGCTCCACCCATCTTGGTGATACACAATGGGGCAAATCCATTTACCTCACTGTTTCTTTGTCTACCAAAGGGACATGCACATCTCTTTCTTACCTACCTTACAGGGATTTGGGAGAAAATAAATAAGATAATGAATGGGAAGCTCTTACAATGTCTACAATCTGACGCATGAGGATTAATGTAATTATGTCTGTGTTGGTCATACATCTGAATATTTGACGAGGTGCTCCCAGTTTACAGAGAGGGAGAACGAGGCCCAGACAAGTAATAGTAACTCACCAGTATCTCCCAGAGACCAATGATACGAGATGAAATCCTATTCTACTGCTTTCCAGCCCCTGCCTGTGTCTAAACCATGTTGTCCTTCTGGAAAAAGCATTCCTCACCCAAGCCCCACTCTGACAGAATGCCCATTCAGCCATCAAGAAAGAAAAAAACAAAAGTATTTTTCAGGATTTTTTAAAAATATGTCTTTAAACAATAACTCTTTGAAAGATTGACATCAAAATGATTTTTCCCAAAATTTCTTTTTCTTCCCCATCACTTATGTATATTACTTTGTTATTACTTGTAAAAGCTGAGACACTGGGAATTTTTAGCTTAAATGACTAAACCATGTGTCTTTGGGTTTTTTTTTTTTCTGTATTAAGTATATTTACAGCAAGAATATACAGATTTTTAGAAATTTATTTGTTTTCTTAATTCCAGTATAATTAACGTACGGTGTTATATTAGTTTCAGGTGTAAAATATAGTGCATCAGCAATTCTGTACATTACTCAGTGCTCGTCACAATAAGTGTAATCTTAATCCCCTTTGCCTACTTCACCCATCCGCTCACCCACCAGATTTTTCACTTGCAAATACTTCCACAAATAAATACTTTCTTAATTAATTGATTTTTCAGTGAAATATTCGCAGAATGAAAGAATTCATGTTCAATTCTCAATTATGACTTGCATATACAAAGCTAATGATCAAGTTTATACGCACATTCACTGTGTACTAATACTGCTTAAATATGTGTTCTTCGACTCCACTTGGCGACATGTAATAATGACATCATCGCTAAGTTACCGAGCCAGTGCAAACCCCAGCTCTGAGACATTGGGCATATTACATTCCCCCATGAACTTTGGTTTCATCATCAGTAAAGTGGAAATAATCCCATCCGTGTCACTCTTGAAATAAAATAAACAATTTTTATGTAAGAGCTTTAAGAAATTCAAAGTTTTAAAGAAAATACATTTTTTTTCCATGACAGTTCTTTCAAGCTGTTGTTCTATTAGGCAAGGGTATTCAGTCCTGCACTACTGTACCCCAAAGGTCAGTCTTCCGTTGTGTTGATCACTGATAAGGAAGGAAAAGGCCTGTGACATTAAAGAGGATGGGAATCTGAAAGGGTGGAACAGACGTACTAAGAAATATGGCCTATAAATCTCAGAAGTACCCGGGGATTATCTAGTCTCTCTCTTCATTTCTCAGCTAAGGAAACGGGGCAGGTGATGTGGGCAAGGAGGGCCTTGCTTCCACAGTGTGAGAATGAAGAGCAAACCAAAGCTAGAGGATATGCTGTATGTTCTGCCTCTGGATGTGTCACTCCACAGTGCTGCCTCCTTGAAGAGGATCAGATATCACATCCTCTGGGTGATGAAAGGTCACCTGTGGATGCTACAGCCTCAGAGAGGTCACTCAAGGACTCTTGGAGATGGAAGGTTTACAATGCACTCTGTTAACAGACCTGCCACGTCAACTCTCCTCTCCCAAATTCCCATCAACTGTCAACTGTCCTCCTTACCTACGCCTGGTGGTGGGGTGTGCAATGCCTATCGATGCCATGCCGACTTAATTTTCAAGCATATACTCTTTTTCTGAGTAGGACTGCAGGGCAGAGCCATTAGTCAGCATTGTCACAAACACAAGCAAGTCCTTACCAAATGGGTCACCGCCCTGAAGTTAATACGTATTAAGAGGTTGAAAAGAAAAGTACCAGATGCCATGAGTGAGTGTAACAGGAGACTGAACACAGGCTGGCAATCAGGACAGAGCTCCCCAAAGCCATGGTGACAGACTGAGAAGTGAAATGAATGTGAGGAGGGGGCTTCCAGACCAAGGAAATAGCTCCTGTGAAGGTTCTGAAGAAAAGGAGCCAAGGGAGTTCTGCGAAAGAAAGGCGGGCCACTGTGGGGGAGCAAAGTGTGGAAGGGTGAGGTGGGAAAGAGGTCAGGAACCCCCCCCCCAACATGCAATGCAATACTTTACAAGGCCTTGTTCCTTTGTCATTCGAGTTTATCTATAACTGCCTTGAAGTGCGGTGCCCAACCAGAGCTCAAGGGTTATAGACTTTAATTCTATACCAGACTGCATGGGTACAAATTCTGGCTCTACAAATGACTAGCTGTGAGATCTTAGAGGAGTTATATATTTTTCTGTGAAGCCTCATCTAGAACTGGAAATAGTAGTAATGCTCACTCAGAGTGTCTTGAAGATTAAATGGCTAAATATACCTGAAGCATCTAGAACAGTGTCTGGCACATCTTAAGTGCTATATGAAACCTGGTTGTTATTATGATGGTCCAAGCCAGCAACCTGACTCCTAGTTTCCTTCTACTGTTTGCTTCTGTGTTAGTCACGAAGCAGATTGGGTAGGGAGAGTTTCAACTGCAGTGCCCATCTGGCAGAGTCTTAGAGAATTCCCCGAGGAGATCCAGAGCAAAGATTGCCTGTTCAAGGACCCCACCCATGTGAAAGTGGTCAGGCCATCTATAGCTAACCATGCTTGATAACCAGCCAGGGAAAAGTGCTCAGGAAGGGAGGAGCCTCAGCTCCAACATTGTCTACTCCCAGCTGACTGTCAGGTTCTTTTCTTTCTTCTTTTTTCCCCTCCAGATTTATTGAGATATTACTGACCTATAACATATGTAAGTTTAAGGTTTACAGTGTGATGATTGGATACGTGTATTATTACAAGATGATGACCACAATAAGATTGATGAACCCTTCCAACCACTCAAATAATTACCATTTGTGTGTGTGTGTGTGTGTGTGTGTGCTGATAATATGTAAGATCTACTTTCTTATCACATTTCAAGTATATGATACATTACTGTTAATTATAATCACTATTTTGTGCATTAGATTTCCAGGTAATATTTATCTTTAAGAGCGTCCGAGGAGTGCACATATGGCTGCCACAGTTTCTGGCTCATTGAATAGGTCCCGCTGCTCACTGACTCTCCTTTGCATCTTCCAGACACTCAATTGCATTCCTTTGCTGACCCCTGGTCCTCCTGGTCTGTTTGCCTGATCTGACCTCCTCCCTGGGCTCCCAACTTCATTGTTTCCATGGATGTCACTTCAACTTAACCCTTTCTACCCTCAGGTGCACGTGCCGCCTTTGGTTTTCTTGCTATGGGAACCTAAGAGCCTTGTCTTTCTGACACTTGGCAGCCTTTTGGGGATCTGAAAATAATGATCTTGTGAAAATGGGATAGTAAAGGGGCAGCAACATCAAATAGAATGAGGTTTGAAAGCTGATTCTACCATTAATTAATTATTCAAATTACTAAACCTCACTCAACCTTCATTTCTCTATCTGCAAAATGTAACTAATGCCTACCTTTCAGGATTGTGGTAAGGATTAGATGAGATAGCGTATGTGACAGTTTACAGCACAGTAACTACCATATAGCAGAATACCCATAAATATTATTTTCTTTTCTTTTTTTTTTTTTTTTGGCATTTTGTCTTCTCAAAATTAATGACTGCTAGCTTCCTTCTGGTTTTCACATGCTCTTCTTATGCTACGATACTCATTTTTAAAAGTTGCCATCTACTTATAATAACCTTAAAGAAGTATTTGCAAAATAGAATGAAATGCCTACTCCACACTATGGAGGTATGACCACCATGAAATAGATGATGTCTATCCACTAAGACCCAACTTCAGTGATGGCCCATTAAACCGAAGATAATATCCAAGCTCCTTAATGTGCTTTTGTCATGCAGTTCCTTCTGCCAGGAATTCTTTTCCTCTCATACACCTCCTGGTTCTGCCCTTCGGCTCTCAGTCACTCCCCCCAGCGAGGCCATGCCCACCTCCTAATCTAAATTAGCTCTGCATTATAGTCTTCCCCCAAACTCTATTCTTTTCCCTTATAGAATTTTCCACAGTTTATAATTTTGTACCTATTTCTATGGCTACAATTGTTTAATGTCTATTTTCCCTATAGACATTACGCTTCAGATAGGCAGGAACCGTATCAAATCTGGAGCATCCAGCATAGACAATCAATAACACCGTAGAATGAATGCATGATTCACCTCCCTCCATTCAAACCAAGATGTCGCTATTCTTTTTTGGCAAGTCATCTCAGTGTTGATTCATATTCAGCTTCTTATTCACCAAAACTCCTAAGGCTTTTAGATACCTGATGCATTAAGTCATCATGATCTATGTAGCTATATATGTAAATGCATGTGCACATGTGTGCATGTTTAACATGAGCAAGGACACATCTTTGGGTAAATAATGGGTTTTCAGGTCAATTGAAAGGGATATGGTGTGTGTGTGTGTGTGTGCGTGTGTCTAAGGATAGATAGGGTATTGACAGGGTCATGTGGGTCAACTCATGGAATACTTATAGCAGTGAGAGGCATTGGATAATATTTCGTATGCAAAGGCAGAGTGAAGGGGCAATGCTTTTATTCATAATCCAAGAAGTGGGGTCCTGAGCAGGCAACCAGGACCAGTGCATGGAGCTCATGAGGACAACCCCAAAGCCACAATGGGGCCTGGGCCCTGGAAACCAAGGTTTAAAGACTCAGAAACAGAAACAAGGCCTTAGAGTCAGTCTTGATCTTGTGAACAACGGGGAGTCATTGAAGATATTAGACAATGACAGTCATAGCTGTGATGGAGAGAGATGTCACTGAGAATGTACCTAGAGTAAATGTGGAATGGAGAAGCTGAGTCCAAGAGACAACTTGGCATTTATAGCATCAGACTACGCTGGAGGAGGATGAAAAATGGTGAGTTCATTATGGAACAAACTATACAAAACTCAGATGTGAATGAACTGCCTGCCGAAATCCTGAATTCAAAGGATTTGAATATGCTTTGACGAAGATGGAGAAGGAGAAACCAGAGAAGGAGGAAGAGAGCAATGGGCCAAGAGAGGAGAGAATGTCAAAAGGGAAGACTGGTTGACCTAGTCAATATTACAGAGAAGATGATGCACACTGGTGGAAGCCCAGAAGGCATAGTGTAAGTGGTCCCTGGTGATCTTGGGTAGAGCAATTTTAGAGAAGGTGGATGTGCCAGAACCATGTGGTGGGTGGATGACGCATAAGTGAGAGGTAAAGATACAAAAGCAGATACATGATATGAAACATGATGTAAACCAAGGCTGGGTTTTCTCTGACCATATTTGTTTAACCTTCTGTGGTCTGCTTCACACTTTCCAACGGTTTCAATACATCCTGAGTTTTCTCTACAGTGCTTTCTCCTATTGTCCTTTGTTACACGTTCTATTTTCTGTCTTTTTTGTTACAGCCCTCTTTATTCCTGGACTCTCTCCCACTTGGGCTGTTCCATAGATTTACAGTCGGAACTACCTGTTTGAGAATTGTGTCCCCTTCTGTTGACACTTTCCCGACTCAAAGAGGCATGTTGTGGAATCATGGCTAGTCTTCCTTTGAAAGGAAGGAAGTTGACACACACACAACCTTCCCACTTCCATAAGACTGCTTCCAGCACTCATGGAAATGTCTGTTATATGGAATAGGTGGGGTTTTGCCATGCCACCCTGATGATTAATCTTCAGACAAGAGTACAGAAAGATAATTAATGAAGGCTAGCATGATAAATAAACATGTTACATAGAATTAAATTTGTGAACTACATGGATGTAGTATGGACTGTATGGATGTTAGGCCATCTGAGTCTGGGAATGCCCATCTTGTTCAACTATGGGTCCTGAAGGCTGTGTCCTCAGTCAGTGTCTCTGAAACGTGTACTGCTTCCAGATTTGCACATACATACGCCCAAAAAACTCCAGGCATTCTTTCTCATCAGAAGCATCAGTCTGTACACTGCTATCAGATTTCTCTAAGGTTTTTGTGGTTGCCAACCTGTAGCATGTAGCCACACTTCGTATTAGAGAAGGATGGAAAAAACAATGGGATTCCCACACACACACTCACACTAGGTTGTCATGTTTTTTTCCTTATTATTTCTGGCTTAGTTATTCTTCCTCCAGTCTCATAGCAATGCACAATTACCAGGGTCATCTGGATGTCTAGCCTCCTCTAGGTCTAGGATGATATAAGAGCTTTCTCTCAAGTCTCTGCTGGTAGGTTTCTTGTGCTGATCAAGGAGTAAAGTGAATTTTTGACTGGGGTGCAAAGACCATTCAATGGGGAGTGGTCTTTTCAACAAATGATGTTAGAACAATTGGATATCCACAAACAAAAAAATGAAGTTGGCCTCTACCTCATGCCATCCATAAAAATTAACTCAAAATGAACCGAAGACCTAAATACAGAAGCCAAAGCTATAAAACTCTCGGGAGATAACATAGGGATAAATTGTGGTGACCTTGGGTTAGGCAAAGCCTTTTTAGAAATGCCACCAAAAGCACAATGACTAAAGAAAATTGGAAAAGAGGACTTCATTGAAAGGAAAAACATATGTGTATCAGAAGACATTAAGAAAATGAAAAAACACACAGAGTGGAAAAAAATGTTTGCAAATGATATATCCGATAAGGGACTTATATCTGTCATATAAAAAGAACTCCTTCCGCTCAATAACAAAGTGACAACCCAATTAAAAATGGGCAAAGGACATTTCTCCAAAGAAATATAAAGTCTCTCCAAAGAAGATGTGCAAATGACCAATAAACTCATTAAAGATTACTCAACATCATTAGTCATTAGGGAATTGCAATTCCAAACAACAATGAGATACCACTTCATACGAGCTAGGGTGGCTGTAACCTAAATGACAGACAAGAACAAATGTTGACCAGGATGAAGAGAAATTAGAACGCACGTATATTGCTACTGGGAATGGAAAATGGTGTAGCTACTTTGGAAAACAGTACGACAGTTCCTCCAAATGTTAAACATAGAGTTACCATATGACCTAATAATTCCACTTTTATGTATATAATGAAGAGAAATAAAAACATATGTCCACACAAGATCTGTACACAAATGCTTATAGAAGCATTGCTCATAATACTCCAAGACTGAAAGTGAGCCAAATATCCCTCAGCTAATGAATGAATAACCAGAATGTGGTATAGTCATACAATGGAATATTATTCAACTGTACAAAAGATACATGCTACAACATGCATGAATCTGTAAAACATTATGCTAGGGGCACCTAGGTGGTTCAGTTGGTTAAGCATCTGACATCAGCTGGGGTCATCATCCCAGGGTCCTGGGATCAAGCCCCACATCAGGCTCTCCACTCACTGGGGAGTCTGCTTGTCCCTCTCCCTCTGCCCTGCTTGTGCTTGCTCTCTCTCTGGCAAACAAATAATCTCTTAAAAAATTAAAATAAAACGTTATGGTAAATGGAAGAAGGCAGACACAGAAGGCCACGTACTGTATGATTCCATTTATACCAAATATCTGAACAAGGCAAATCCAGAGACAAATTTCTAGTGGTTGCCTAGGATTGGGGGAGGAGGGAGACAGAATGAGGAGTTTGCAGGTGACAGGGGCATCGTGGCTGAGAGGTGTGGGGTTTCTTTTTATAGTTATGGATTTTTGAAGGTGGTGATGGTTGCACAAATTCATGAATATACTAAAAACCACCAAATTGTATACTTTTTTTTTTTGGCAGTAATAAACAGTTTAATTCAGTAGGAATTTTCAACATTAAATCTGTACATGTTCATGGCTCAGAGAATATGTTTCGTCATTTAGTCATTTGGTTTTTTTAATAATTTTTTTTATTATATTATGTTAGTCACCATACAGTACATCCCTAGTTTTTGATGTAAAGTTCCATGATTCATTACTTGGGGGAATGGGATAGGCCAGTGATGGGTATTAAGGAGGGCATGTATTGCATGGTGCACTGGGTGTTATATGCAAATTGTATACTTTAAATGGTGAATTTTAAGATATTTGAATGTCTCGAATTAAAATGTAAAGGAGGAGGAAGAGAGAGAAGGAAAAGTAGAATAATAAATGTTAAATATAGATAATGATTTCCAAGAATGGAGAAAAGTGACCAGACAGTAAGCTTCACAATAAAGATCAGATTCATTAAAACCCCAGATTTCATGCATCTTTTCAACCCATCACCTGATGGCCATCTTAAACTGTACTCACCAGTTACAGGGGTGCCTGGGTGGGTCCATCAGTTAAGCGTCTGCCTTCGGCTCAGGTCATGATCCCAGAGTCCAAGGATCAAGCCGCTCTACAGCTCTCCCTGCTTGTGCTCTCTCTCTTGAATAAACAAATAAAAGTCTTAAACTCTATTCCGCAGCTGCAACATCATCCCCAACAGAGTTAACATTGGGCTTTGGTACATTGTGCTGCAGATTCTATGCATTTGGATGGATACTGGATATGCCCAAGACCAAGCGATGTGTGCTGCCCAGACTTTTAGAAAATTATAATTTTAGGGGCGCCTGGGTGACTCGGTCAGTTCAGTGTCCGACTCTAGATTTCGGCTTAGGTCATGGTCTCGGGGTTCTGGTATAGAGCCCAGCGTGGGGCTCTGCCCTCAGTGTGGAGTCAGCTTGAAGATTCTCTCTCTCCCTCTCCCTCTGCCCCTGCTCACACTGTCTCTCAAAAATAAATAAATAAGTCTTTAAAAAATTATAATTTTAATCTGAAAAGAGTTTTAAAGATGGTATAACAGAATAATAATGACTAATTTTGATATAGTACAAAACAAATCTCTGTTCAGCTGGGATGACCTCTCTCACTTCTGAACTTCTCTAACCTTGAATTTCACCTCTCTTTGGAGCCTCGATTGTGCCCTATCTTCTGTTAGTCATTTTCAGGTCTGGAGTATCTCACTATAGAGTATATGCATCCTTCAGGGAGCATTGGCACTGCATCCCAGGGCCTAGCACAGGGCCTGCCAGCAGTATCCTGGGCTCAGCTGATGTTTGTTGGTGAACAAACCAATGAACCCCTGATTCCATTTGAAACTGGACAGAGTACACATTCGAGGAATTTTTTTTTTTTAGTATAATATAAAGGAGTGCCTGGGTGGTTCAGTCGGTTAAATGTCTGCCTTCGGCTCAAGTCATGATCTCAGGGGTCCTGGGATGGAGCCCCATGTCTGGGCTCTCTGCTCAGTGGGGAGCCTGCTTCTCCCTCTCCCTCTGCCTGCCACTCTCCTACCTGTGCGCACACACACACACTCTCTGTCAAATAAACAATTAAATAAAATCTTTTAAAAAAACAACGTAAGAATATTCCTAATCTCAGAGGAAAAGGGGATTTGTATCCTATGCCACCTTTGGCCTTCCCCGAATTAGCCTCGCTTTCCCCAGTGGCAGAGCCCCACCCTCTCCTATGCTGGAGCAGCTTCTGGGCCTGTTTTTGAACGTCTGTAGCGTGATGTGCAACTGGAACGCCGTTCCCCTTACAATCTTAGGTAGGTTTTGGAAAATGCAGAAAACACAGACTGGGCTTACTGGAAGCAGTTTCCTGCACCTGTAAATGTTCTTTGAAAAATAGATGAATCCAGAATGCAGAATACAGATATGCAATTCTCTTTCTGGCTCTCCTGTGGCATCCTCAAGAGGCCTTCCTCCGAGGCCACTACGAACTGCAGCACCAGAGCTCTCCATGGCCCCTGCAGGGCAGCCACATTTGGAGGAGTCCTGTGGGCAGTAAGCTGCTCAAGGGGGAAGCAAAGCTTTGTATGGGATTCTTAAGGCCCCAGAAATCTGGGAAGACCTTCAGCTACTGTTGTCTATGTTCATAGACTTCGGTACCGTTTGCTTTCTCATCCCACGGCAGGTGGAAAATACTTTCAGAAATTTTGTTTCAAAATTTTATTTAGGGGTTGGAATTGGGGAGGGGAATTCAGAATTCTGTAAAAGAATTAAAATGCATCCAGTCCATTTTTAGATGTTTTTAGAAAAATCCAGCGTCTATTAGGTTACAGAATGAAGTGTGGCTCTCCCAGGATTTTGTTTGCTCATAACTTATCACATTTGATATTTTTTAATTACAAAAATATATGCAACAACTTTGGACTTTACAAAGTACTTGTGCAGCCTGCCCTCATCTGTTGCCTACAGATGACTGTGAACTTCAACTGAGATGAAGAAATTGGGGTTGAGGAAGGCATAGTGACCTCCTGAGAACCAACCTGTTACAGCAGAACTGGGACCCCAAACTCAGTAGTCAGGCTCTGATTTTAGCCCATTATATTTAGACGTATGAAGACCAGACCCCAAAGGGAGACAAACGTAATGATTTAAGGGCATATTTTCCAAAATTAATATTGGTAGGAAAAAATTAGCCCCAAGATATGAAGAGGATATACACTGTGGATTCATAATCACATCCTCCTTCTGATCACAATGCAGATGCTACCTTTGGCCCAGACTGAAATTTCAGATGATAGGAACCCCCAGCTCTTAGGTCTGGGATTCAGGCAAACATTCTACCAGGACAAAGGTTCACTGCTGTCTGTACATGCCGGCATAAAATGGAAATGCTATGGCATTCCCGTATGCAAACAACTTGGCAAAACAGTGTAGTGTTTCAAAAGCCATGTACTGAATGGAGACAAGATCTCAGTACAAGCTATGGGAGCAGGGTGAATTTATGAAGCAGAAAGTATGGGCTGAGGAAGAGATCAGCCCAGTAACAGTTTACTGGCCTTGCTGTTCTCTTAAGAGGCACTAATGGTAGTGGACTGGTGCAATGGAAGTAAACCCGGCTTCATTTAAAGCAGTAGCATGAAATTGGTTGCAATAAAATTATGCATTAAGTGTGCATTATGTTTAATAAGACTGGATTGCACTTCCCATGTTTACTCTGTGACTACTGAGGCTGATCCAATTTTCTAAAGTTCTCCAATTGGTTCACGATCGAGTTTCCGGCCAGAAGGTCAAATTTCCCTTGCTGTTATTATATGTCTCTATTACTTTACTATGGCATTTACACTTTATATTCATTACTTTTTTTCTATCTCTTGAACCTTCCCCATTCCAAAATGTTCCCTGTAGATGGCCCGTGTGACACAAATTAGAACAACCTTGATAGCTGTCAGCTGGAGACTATCTGAGAACAAAAGGACATTATTGCAAACCAGCACTGGAGGTAATCTCTTGTGCTTTCTCTGAAGGCTTCTTAATGGCCTTTGAGAAATAATACAATTCAGATCTGCAACCAGGAGACAAAAGAGTGGAGGTTGGCCAGCATGGGAAACATGTGACTTGACTGGTCTTTAGATCCTACTGTCCTGGGGTTAGGAGTAATTATCATTAGAAAGCAGAGATACCTATTTTCATTTCACCATGTATGTATTTATTAATTCATCTATTAGCAAACACTCATTGGGGACCTACTATGTGCCGCTTACTGTCAATGTGATGGGAATACACCAATTAATAAGACATGATCCTGCTATGATTCTATAGTCTAAAGGGGATGGGATATAGGGAGACTGAGCATAAAAATATAATTTCACTGAGATAAGTGAAATTTTAGAAGAAAGAAGACAGTGCTTTAGGAGAAATAAGGAAGGGTGATTAGTTTTTCTAGTGAGGAAGATGGGTTTTACAGAAAAGGTGAAACAGTTTTCTTTAAAAAGAAAGAAAGAGAGAGAGAAGGAAAGAGAGAGGAAGGAAGGAAGGCAGGCAGGCAAGGAGGGAGGGACGAAGGAAGAGGAAATAGCAAAGGGCATTCCAAGCAGGGAGAATGGTATTTGCAAGGCATGGAGGTGTGGAAGAGTAGGACGTATTTGGGAAATCACAAGTAGATTTCTAGGGGCTGGGGAATGAGGCCAGAATGTGAGGAGGGCTCAAATTCAGTGCCACTGGGGTTTAGATATTATCCCATAGTCAGAGAGGCATCGCTGACAAATTCTTCCAACCCGAGAGGTTTGGTCTTTTATTTCTACAAACCGGCTTAAACCAGGTGAAGAATAAATAGGTCCCTTTTAAAACATCTTTCTAAAAGAATACATTGAAGGAAATGTAAAATAGCACATGGTATATTCACATACATACGTATTTTTAGGTATTACTCTATGTGATATGCAGTGATATAGTGATATGCCTACGATATGTATATATGTAATTTATTTTATCTATCTTCTGTTTACCCTATAAAAGGACTTGACAATACTCTACAATGACTTTTTAAATAGTCACAGATTTCCACCATGATAAATTCACGGGCATCATTTTTACTGTCCCACTGTAAGCAACTCTAGAATAGGACAAAATATCTGAAGCAACTGTTTTCAGGCATTGGAGAACAAAGAGCTCAGAACTCATCTCGAGAGCAGAGAAGCACATAAGGTGAACTGCAGATTCATCCTATGTTTCTGCATGGGAGTATTCTTTACAGTTCTGCCCACAGAAGGGGAGCCCAAACAGAAAGCATGGGCAAAGGAAACATAGATAAGAAATCAGAGCTGATATGGCAGCTAGAATTTGCAAGGCAATATACTAGAAAGAAGGGAACTGTGTATAGAAGGGCTTCCAGAAATTTTCATCGAGTCTTATGTTTCCTATAAAATACTGCAACAGAAAAATATTTAAAATGGATATAAATAAAAAGTCAGTAGATAAATTCAAATGGAGTTCTAAAACAAAAACATTTGATTTTTACCTTCCTTTCTCCTATTAATTGACTTTAAATTCAACTTTTCAAACTTCCCTAGCCAGAGTTGGATTTTTTTCTTCTTCAATATCCCAAGGCATTTTTTATAGCCTTTCCTAATATCCCCTATTATAGTCCGTTGTGGCTTTTCATTCCCATGCCTGTTTTCCACACTCTGCTGTGGGTTCCTCCATCGCCATGTCCCCAGCATGCAGTGGCTGGAGTGAATGAATGATGGATAAATGGATGGATGGATGAAAAATTTTCTGCCCACTCTTGCTACAATGGTCAGGAAAAAGGAAAATAAAAGGGAGACATATTCTACATTCCTCTCCAAAAGAGGGAGCAATAGAGTTATTCTCACCTGGATAGTACCCAGTATTAGCAAGTTCAGGAAATTCAAGTTATTTCCAGATAAATCCTTGGCTTGCTAAGTATCTTTTCATTTAAATCAGTTATGAAATTGCTTATGCTATATAACATTCTTTTTATTTTATATATGTTTTATTTTTAGCATTCCGTATTTCTATAAAAGTATACAAAAACTTTCTTTCTGCACTATGGATACTGTGCTGAGATTCTGCTGCTAAATTTGTGACTTTGTCATTAAATCAGTTTGGCTGTTATTATCTTACTAAGTGATTTATTTTCCATTTTTCTCTCAAACATTTATTATTAAGTTTTCAAGCATACAGAAAAGTTGAAGGAATTGTGCAATGAGTGCTAATATAACCACCATCTAGACCCAATAATTATTAACATCTTGCCATATTTACTTTATATCTCCTTTTATATACAAAGAATATATTTATATTTTTTGCTCAAAGTAAATTATAGACATTATGAAATACTAAATATTTCAACCTGTATCTCCCCAAAATAAAACCATTAGTCTGTATAACCTCAGTGCCATTAGTCCATCCAGACAACAACCATCACATGACTGCTTCATATTCAAAAGTTTCCCAATTGATCCTAGGATATATTTTATAGATTTTTTTTTATAGATCTTGTTTCTTAAGCTGAGATCCATGAGGACTCGTACATTTTGTTTGCTATATCTCTTTTGTCTCTTTCACTCTACAATAGTCCCCTTCTCACAGTTTTTCATGACACTTTTTGGAGAGACAAAGTCAGTTGCCTTCTGAATACCCACATTCTGGATTTGTCTCATGATTTCCTTGTGCTGTCATGAACTGTTTCCTCAACTACTCGTGTTTCCTCTAATCTAGAAGTTAAGGCTAAAAACTTGATTAGATTCAAGTTAAATATGGCTTTTTTGCAAGAATACTGTAATGGTGATCCTGAGCATTCCCCGTTCCTTCAGAAAGCACGTAATGTCTCAGGCTGCTATGTGATTAGTAAGGCTACATTCAATCACTCCATTGTAAAGCTAGGATTTTCCCTCTACAATGATTTATTAATCTCAACATGAGCCTTTAATTGAGCTACCATCTGCGGAATGTCTATGTGCCGGGCACTGTGCTAATTTTCTAATTAATTCTCATAACAATCCTATAAAGGGAAAGATAAATCTCTCCATTTAAAGACGAAGGGGGGCACCTGGATGGCTCAGTCAGTTAAGCATCCAATTTATGATTTCGGCTCAGGTCCTAATCTCATGGGTTGTGGGATGGAGCCCCTGTCTGGCTCCACACCCAGCGTGGAGTCTGCTTGAGATTCTTTCCCTTTGCCCCTCCTCCCACTTGCACTCATGCTCTCTCTCTCTCTCTAAAATAAATAATCTTTTTAAAAAGTAAAATAAAGATTAAAAAAACCAAGGTTCAGATGTGTTGACCCTTTGTCCAAGGAGAGAATCTGCTTTCTAAGCCCCATTCCCTACTACACTAATGGATGTATGGGGATGGTCAGGGGAGGGCAATTGTTTCTGGTTCCTAACCTATTTCTTTGGCTTAGTCTAGAACAATCACAATCAAAAAGAAAAAAATAAGAATCTTTTTCCAAAATCAATAGTTGAAGCTTCATGAGTAAATAATCTTTAAAAGTACTTTAAATTTTTAACTAATTTCAGAACTTTCTACAGTTTTTTTTTACTTCTAAACAAACTTAAATGAGATTGTTGAGAGAAGTAGAGCTTAACTTTATTTTACGTAATTGTTAAAATTAAAGTATAATTTTGGAAACGTCTCTTCCCCCTTGAATCTGGTGGACAGGGAAGCAAGAACACAGGTGATGACAGCTTTCCATCACACCTGTGAGAATTGTACGAATGACAGGTAAATCCACCTCAGGTTTTAATAACTAAAGTATTCATTGCTACTATTATATAAGCTGCTCCATTCTCTTCCACCTTGGGAAGAAAAGAATATACTCAGTGTTTTACAGACCACCTTTCTTATACTTTGCCTCACATGGACTCTTCCTCAAAAGAGCAGTCCCAGGAGCTGCAGCCTCTAGCTGGGAATATCTGAAGTTTTGGCAGAGCATACAGGGTAGAAGACAAAGTGGCAAGGGGCAACCAATGGCTGAGAAGGGGATATTTACTATGCTTTGGGGATTTGAATACTTATTTTAAATTTAATGAAGGTTCTTATACACATAGGTTGGAAAATTCCAGAACAGTGTACATTCCCTCTCTGCATCTCATATTGAAGTCCCTATAGTCTGGCTTCTATTGCCATCAACTTCACTTAAAATTGTTTAGACCTTACATTATTTGCCTTCTCTGCAACATTTAATTATATTGTATACTCCTTCCTTGGCTCTCTCTCTTCCCTAGGCATTCCATGACATTCCACTCCCCTGGCCTTTCTCCTATTTCTCTAATCACTCTTTTATATCTCTTTTGCCAGAATTCTCTTTCTCTGCTCATACTGCACACACTGGTATTCCCCAGAGTCATGTCTGTGGCCATCTCCTCAATTTGCATGCTCTTTCTGAATGATGTCACCATTCCTGTGGCTTCATCCATGGTTGTGCTTGGATGAGTCCCAACTCTATCTTGGGGATCCAAATTCCAAACCTCTCTCATGGGCAGCACTCGTGTGTATGACTTCCTGTCATACATCTGTGTACTTCCACAGGTATATCCTATAGGGACTGGATGTCCCCGAGGAAGTTTAGCACACCCCAGTCTAAACTTATCATGGCTCCTTCCTCCATCCCCATCCTGCTCTTCCTCCTTTGTTCCTCATTTGCTTGAATGTACCACCTCTCTCATACTTCCCCAAGACAGAAATGCAGGATTCATCCTTGACTCCTCTTGTCTCTCCCCACCCCACACCCTGTAAATCATTAAGTCCTGTGGAACTATTACTTCAATAATCTTTTGTCCTTCTCTTTTTCTTTTTACTTATAACCCCTTACCTTGCTCCATTTTGGTGCTGGATTTCTGCAAGTTTAACTGGTCTTTCTCTTCCAATCTGTCTGTGTCCCCTTCCCTAGTCTCAGCAGTCTGCCTTCTATGACCAGGGAGTCTACCTAAATTTCAAATCTTATTATGTTATTCCTCTATTTAAAGCATTGCACTGACGTCTTGCCCTTGGATAAGGTTTGAATTCTTTAACATAAAAGGTCCTTCATAATCTGGCTCTTGCCTCCTTTTCTAGCATCTTTCTCAGCACAACCTCCTTTAGTTACACTGAAATATGTGCCATACCCCTCAGTTTTGCTGAAGTGTTTGTCCCAAACTTTCATGGCTAACTCACACATGTTTTTTAAGATTAAGTTTAGACATCACCATATCCAAGTAGTTTAGCAGGTCATTTATTTTGGACATTGTCCCATCTACAGATTTGCAATTTAAGTAATTAAACATTCTGCCTATCTTTGGCAAAGATTGATCTATTTTAAAATGTTGGGTCCTTATATTGTGTGTTTACTTAGTGTGTATGAAGAAATATTGTTTCTCTTTCCTAACTAACAATGTACTTCTTGTTGGTAATGGAATCCATCTCTCAACCCAACAGGCTTGACTGGGCCCTGAACCATGCTAACTCTTGCCTATAGTCATCCATGGAAAGCTAAGTGCTGTCCACATTTCTCAACCATTTACCCAGGCAAAACTGCCACTTACAGTTGTGCAGGTTGTGCATTGCATAAATTCACAATAGAACCTATATGGAGCTCCTTTTCCAAGACCTTCCTCTGTGGCAAATGATCACCTGAATCCTGAATGCCATCATAAACTATTTATGTTCCAACCATATCCGGTGGATTGGGCCACCTGCATGATGAGAGTGCACAGTTTTAGCCCTTGTTGCTGGTATTTCTCTAAGGAATTGCATTTTGGTTTGATAGTTAGCTAAGCTTCTCAGGAATTAACCCTACAATCAGCAAGAGACAGCAATGCATGTAAAAAGAAAGAAGGAAGAAAGGATGGAGGGAAAGAGGGAGAGAAAGAGAAAAGGAAGGAAGGGAAAGGGAAGGAAGGTCTTACATTTGGGAGTCAGCAAATCTGGGTTTGAATTATTTTTAGTTTAATTTATTTTTTATTAAAGTATAGTTGACACACAATGTTACCTTAGTTTCAGGTGTACAACATAGTAAGTTCACAACTCTATACATTATATTATGCTCACTGTAAGTGTAGCTACCAGTGCAGTCACCATACTCCTCTATTATAATACCATTGACTATATTCTCTATGCTGTACCTTTTATCCCTGTGACATATTCACTCTACAACGGTAAGCCTGTATCTCTGATTCCCCTATAGTCATTTCGCCCATTGCTCACCCCTCTCCCCTTTGCCAACTGTTAGTTCTCAGTATTTAGAGGTCTGTTTCTGCTTTTTGTTTGCTTGTTCATTTTTTTTATTGTTTTTTAGATTCCACATATAAGTATTTGTCTTTCTCTGTCTGACTTATTTCATTTAACATAATACCCTCTAGGTCTATCCATGTTGTCACAAATGGCAAGATCTCTTTCTTTTTTATAGCTGAGTAATATCCCATTGTATAGAAAAACCACATCTTCTTTATCCATTCATCTGTCAATGAACACTTGCGCTGCTTCCATAATTGCTATTGTAAATAATGCTACAATAAATGTAGAAGTGCATATATCTTTTCAAATTAGTGTTTTCACTTTCTTTGGGTAAATACCCAGCAGTGGAATTACTGGATCATATGGTAATTCTATTTTTTATTCTTTGGGAGGAACCTCCATCCTGTTCTCTACAGTGGCTGCTGAGTTTGAACTTTTGCTCTGCTTAATTGTGTAGCTCTAACCAGACTCCTATGTCTCTTTGATCCTCATTTCCCTTCTTCATTGGATAGTAATACTCAATTTCCAGGGATATCACAGTAGTAAGTAAGTTAATGTTTGTAGACCACCAAGCACAGATCCAGATCCTGACCAGTTTATGTGTGCTCTTTCTTCCCACCAACCTCTGTGGCATAATGGGGCCATAGACCAAAGTATAACAAGAAAACATTATCTACTGACTTGACAATTTTGTCTAGGTGCCCATCTCACTTAGACATATATAACACCTAGGGCACAAAGACGAAAAAGGTTATTGGTCAAAATCTCTTTAGTTGTGTACTCTGGATTCAGAGAAGAGAAGCTTCAGTCAAAATCATTGCCATTTATATTTTTTGGTTTTGCTGACATTTACTCTTACTAGTGCTTACCTATTCATTTACTGTGTTTGCTGTCTGAATCCTCAACAAATTTATCATTTCTCTCTTCTAGCTGCTAGTGTTTCCCTCACTGCTGCTGTTGCTAAAAACACTGGGATTAAATTATTGAAGAAATGAGGGACTGTAGGAATCTCTTGTCTTTAGTAGTTCCAATTATTTGAAACAACTCCACACAAAGCAGCCTAGGTATAGACTCTTGAAGACACGGTGTCCACAGGATCAAAGATAGCATTTAGAAACAATAAAGAACAATGTTTCGGGATTACCTCCTCCATCATCTCTCTTCCCCTCCCCTGTAATTTTATATACTTATAAACTTATATACCAATGCATGTTTTTGTGTGTGTATGTATATATTGAGAAGGCTGGTGGTAGAGCTGGAGGCAAGTTTCAATGGTAGATGAAATGTGTTTCCTCTGTGGAGAGAATAATTATCATTCCTTTGGACTTGTGGTCCAGGTAAATCTTTGGACAATTCACTTTGGAAAACATAACAAGGTTCATCATAGATAAACTTCCTCAGAGGAGCCTAGACCAATTGTCTCCCACCTAGACCATACTGTCACATGGAAAGGGGAAACTGACTTACGTTAACATCCAAAAGGCGGTGGTCAGGGAAAAGAAAAGATACAAGAAACAAAGTTGAGAAGCAAGGAAGTAATACAGATTTTTCCAGCTAGTTGGATTGCTTTATATCAACCTCAGCCTTGATTCCACACTTAGCATGAAGAGGCAGTGAGCTCGGTGGAAAGGACATGGATTTGCTAGGACAGATGTGTTAGAAGCTTTCTGCTAGCACTTTGGCAGTCACTAGGACTCTACAAATAGCCCACTTCTCTGTCCTGGGCACAGGGTAGATGGTAGGATTGAATTTTCCACCCACTTAAAATTAGCTATGAACTGCCTTTGGTCATTGAAATAAGAGCAAGTCAGGTGAGTCTCTTCTAAAGGGTGGGCTTAAGAGTTGAATTCTCTTATCCCTTTGCCATGGAAATGGCCAGTTATAGCAGCCCTGACAGCAGGGGTCCCAGAGTGAAGGCCATGATGATGCAGAGCAGGTCTCCTGGTGGGCCCTCAATTTCACATGTAGCATGAAAGGGAATTAAACTTTTATTGTTTGATGTCCTCAAGATTTTGGGGTTGTTTGTTACTACTGTGTAATCCAGCCTATCCTGACTGATGCAAGTCCTTTCTGTAGATTATTGAGCAAAGTGTGGCTTCTTTGAGCATCAGGTATCTCATCTCTAAAATAGAGACAACTGTAATAATAGCTACTTTCATCAACTCTTCCCAAGATCTAAAATTAGCATATAAACAGTAAATCCTTTTAACAGTGGCAAGCGTTGCCAGACATCCATTACTAAGGATGGAGGAATTTGCCTTCCCAAAGTGACTTCAGAACACATTTCTTTCAAAGTTTGGCCTTGGATTAAGAGCAGTCTCAGAGATAACAAAAATCTCCAGTGAACTTTATCACCAGACTTTCATTAAGGAGCAGAATCCACTACTTAAACATTACCTAATAGAAGCAGAAGCTTAAAACTAAAAAATGTTATAGTTGAAACGTTCCAGATCCAAGAGATTTACATCCCATTGACCACCGGGCTAGGAGCTGACAGAGCAGCAGAATGTCCTTTCTGACTATTTTTCTATTCTCAAACCTAAAAGGATACCCTTTTACCTTCCAGAGCTCTGAGATGATGTGTTGACTAGTACATGCTGCCAGTGATTCAGGGTACAACCTGGAAGCCTGAACCTTCCATGTTGCACAACTCATGATCTCTCTTCACCCCTCCCCACTCTTGAGTTTACTTTGTATTGTGTGTATGTGTGTGTCCCTTAGTAGCGTGCAAATTCCCAGCTCATCTTCTGTCCCTGTGAGCAGTTCCTACTACAGTATCTACATGGAATGGTCATCAGTTCAAACTTTAAGCGTTCCCTGTCAATGGGAACCTTGCTGTATCTCAAACCTCTTCTGCCATTAAAACAGTCTTCGTTTTTATTTTATTTTATTTTATTTTTTTGCCAGAACAGACCTCTTTAAAACTCTCATCCTCTGCTTCCACTCCCACCTCCTGACATAAAGCAGAATATCCCTGCACTGTCTCCTATGGAGAATAAAAAGACAATCACCATGTTGACCTTTCATCTTCAACTCTCTTCATGGGCTCTCATATCTAGATTCTTTATCATTTTTGTCAGGCCTAGACTCTAGTGTTTGTTGTCCCTCTTAAAATATGGTGCATAGACCTATTCTGTCCAGTAGAATGTTATTCCCTTGGTGGCAGAAATATTATCTTTCATGGTGCTGGTTGATTCTTCACTGCCTAACAAGGTTTCTGGCTCATTATGGGGCTCAATAGATATGACTGAATAAATTCATGAATATAAACAATACCCCTAGTTGGGGTCTACACCAGTTCATCTGAGACCACATCTATTTATCGTGACCACAGACCTCCTCTGTCCCACCAGTTCTCACTGCCACTTCCTTTCCTATGTGTGACCACACAGGAAGTCATCTGACTGTTCTTCGTGTCTTACCAGAGCAGTAGAGTCTTTGTGCGAGGCTCTACTCAGGCTCATCTTCCCAAGCACTCTGTGCAGCTTCCCTGGAATCCGCCACACTGGAGTGCCCCAGGACCTGTCTGAGGACATACCATCTCCCTGAACAACTAAGTGGGAAATGGAGCCTTACCCCAGTCTAGAATCTTCTGTGAGGTCTGTTCCCTGTTTCCTCCAGACCCATCTCATGTTACCCACTATCCACCTCCACCTTGCACCTGCACTCCAGTCCCCTGGTTTCTTGAAGATACCATGTTTCTTCCTGCCTCAAGGCCTTTGCACATGCTATTCCTTCTGCCTTAAACATTCTCTCTCTACCCTTCCACTCTCCTTCATCTAGTTAGCTCTTCACTTGTCTGTGCCCAAATATCATTTACTTGGAGGCTTTGATCCTGACCCAGAGTAGAGCTGGGTGTTATTTGGTTTTCTTAGCATCACACACCTTTCCCTCAGAGAACAATTCATAGTGTGTAATTACACATTTATTTATGTACATTTCTAAGTTTCATAAGGGCAGGGACTTTGTTTTGATCACTGCTGTGCCCAGTACCTAAAATAGTGCCAAACACACAGTAGGTACTTAAGAACCAAAGAATGAGTCATCATCTTTCTCTTCCACTAAACCTGAAAGCTCCATGAGGACATATATTGTTATTTTTGCAGGCCATTGTATACCTAAGGACCTACCCAGTAGCTGGCACACAGTAGGTACCCAACAATAATGTAAATAAATAAGGAAGAAGAGCAAGATGAAGAAGAGGAAGAGCAGGAAGAAGAGACATAACTAGCAATATCACCCCTTCACTCTCAGAAGTGTTCTAGTTTAGAAAATACATTTTATGATCACCATTGTTATGTCTCATTATTGATTCAAAGATATTTTTTAGGTCAAAGAGCAAGGGAATGAAAGAGATTAGGGCTTGGAAATTTGCCATGTCTCTAGAGAAGTCAGAAAGCAGTCAGAAAGCCAGATAGGTCAATTCAATTTCTGATAGTTCCAGAGGAGTCTCAAGGAGTCTCAAGGATGCCCTGAGTCTTCAAAGGGCTGACTCTCTGCAACTGCTTGGGAAAGGCTCAGACATGGACCTGGTTTCTTTTTTGAAGTAGTGGAAAAATAAAAATATCTCCCAAACACTTTCCTTCCACACCATACATGTGTGCGTGCACACACACACACACACACACACACACACACAGAGTGATGGGGAAAGCAGAGAAGAAAGGCATGAGGCTTTTTATATTTTCTTAAATTTCCAAAAGTCAAGGCTTCTGACTTGAAACTTTCCATCTAGTTCATATTCCCCAGGTTGAAACTGATAAAAATCTTGAAAGAGACAGACATGTTTGAGCCCAGAGCTAAAGGACTAAAAGCTATTCTGCCTCGTCCCTGTACCTCACCTTACAGCAAAGTTTTCGAAGTTGAAATTCTGCGTTAGTTTGTTATCAAGTTTCATAGAAGACAGAGTTAACTCCTGACCTTTAGGTTCTGGGAACAACATAGTTCTTGGAGTCCAAAATCTATCTCGCAGTGTTCAATCAGTTTCTTTTCTTTTCCAAAACTTCTGGTCATTCTGAACTTATCTTGCTATGGGCTCTCATGATAGGTTCCTATAGCTGGGGTGCACAGAGTAACTGATCTAATCCTTCCATATCCTGATGTGAGGTGCTGAGCACGCTCGACAGGAGCAGATACTTTCAGCACACACACACTTTTACTCGTGTGTCTCAATTTCTTTGAATATGCACAAATATATATATTCACATTACACCAGGATGCATGTTTATAGGGATGGATGTTGTTACTCTTGATATATGGATATGGCCCAACAAACTGTGTGTGTGTGTGTGTGTGTGTGTGTGTGTGTGTGTGTGTGTGTGTGTGTAGAGAGAGAGAGAGAGGGTTTTAAGGATATGTGGATGTTCACATATGAATCCATTCATTCATTCACTCATTCATTCAACAAATGTATACCAAATGTCTTCTATGAGTCAGGCTGTGTTCTAGATGCTTGGAGTATATCCGTGAACATAACAGACACATAGTCGTACCCTGTCTAGAGATTATATTCCAGTGGAAGGTGAAGAGACATTGATAAAAAGTAAATATAAGTAAATAATATGATATCTTGAAGGTGATAAGTACTATAATGGACTAAAACAGATCAGAAATATGGCTAGAGTGGGTGGGTTGCAATTTTATTTTTATTTTTAATTTTTTTAAAAAGATCTTATTTATTTATTTGACAGAGAGAGACAGCGAAAGAAAGAACACAAGCAGGGGAAGCAGCAGAGGGAGAGGGAGAAGCAGGCTCTCCACTGAGCAGGGAGCCAAATGCGGGGCTCTATCCTAGAACCCTGAGATCATGACCTGAGCGGAAGGCAGACACTTAACAACTGAACCACCCAGGTGCCCCAGGGTTGCAATTTTAAACAGAGAGAGAGAGTAGTTATGTAGATTTCATTGAAGAGCTGACCTTTGAACAAAGACTTACAGAAAGTGAGGGAAGAGTCTATGTGATATTTGCTGGGAAGGGTTTTCCAGTTATAGGGGACAACCAGTGCAAAGACCCTGAGGTGAGAATACCTGACATTTATGGGACAGCAAGGAGTAGCTTGAATATAATGATGGAGGGACAGAATATTATAAGGAATTACCCAAGAAATAATGGGAACCAGATCATACAATGCATATGGGTAGTATACATAGGTGCTGTACATGTACATAGAGTATACCCATGGACGTGTTTATGTTTTTGGCCTTACATGAATTTTAGTCTTACATGGATTTTTATTGTCTAAATACCTATTACACACATTTAGAGAAATATAAATAGTATGTATACATTTCTGTGGCACAGTTTGATTACGTCTGTATGTGCTGTATAACAGATGTTCATGCATGTATCTATTGTGCAATTGAACACACGTGTTACTGTATGGAACATGTGTGGTATCCCATATGTATGTGTGCATGTGTACTTATTATATATTACACTAATGCATGTGTCTACAAGTAGCCGTGTGTCACTTCCAATGACAGGAAAATCTCACAAGTGTGTAATTATGGGAACTCTCCACAAATTCATGGGCTTTCTCCGCAGGCACCTGGCAGAAGACACATCGTTCCTCTCATTCCTTCTTATGAGAGGACCCTGCCCTAAGGCAGAAAGCATTGGTGCTGAAGAGACAAGCGAATGCAGACAGGTTTCAGAGCAGGTTTCGGAGATTGTGGGTCCTAAGTCATGAGACTGAAGAAGACGCCAAAGTCATGACCATCTGAGGAAAATGCAGGTGTTCTCTGACATCGATAAATTATTGACTTCATTCTGGTATATGGTCATTTACCAAAGGAATCAGAAGTGCCAGCCTGTTCTATCAGATCCTACAAGGGAATTTCTTTTCTCTGCTCTCTTACTCTTTTTCTTCAGCTTGTTGCAGGGAAATAAATTGCTAATAACATATGGATTTTAATTTGAGATTTTATTCTTAAAAAGTTTGGTGTACAGGGTGAAATGTGAGAGGTTTTTTTTTTTTTTCATTTTCCATACTTGCCCGAGTTGTAAACCTAAGGCCAAGTTAATTAAAGTCAATGGAGAATGTATTTTTTTATTAAACTTTCTCTTTCTATTGATTTTTCCCTTTCATACAAATAGTAGAGACTTAGTCCTCAAAATCAAAAACACTGTAGAGCAAAGAAAAGGAGTAATCAGGCTCCCAAGATGATTTACAAACTCTGACACAGGATTTCAGAGGTGGCTAGAATTTCAGAGGTGGCTAAACTGGCAAGGTGTTGGGAATCTAGGTCAGCTAAGGACAGACAGACCCAGCTATGCACCAGCTAGTCTGTGAGGCCAAACTCCAGGTACCTTTGGCTCATAAAAGCAATATTGGTTTCTTCATGGTACAAACATCTGGACCATTGCAACAGCGTCCTAATTTTTATTCCTACTTTCAGTCATTCCCTCTAATCCATTCTCCATCCAAGAGCTAGTTGTATTTTCCCAAGGCATAATTCTGATGATATCATTTATAGGCTTAAAGCCTTCAAGGGATGAAGGCCACAGGCCAGATCCAAACCATTGCCTATTTTTGTAAATAAAGTTTCATCACAACACAGCCATGCTCTTTTGTTGATGTATTATTTAAGGCTGCTTTCCCACTACAACAGCAGAGAAGTTGTGATAGAGATCATATGAGCGTAGAACATTTACTAGATGGTCTTGTATAAAGAGAGTTTGCTGATGCCTGTTCTAACCCATCAAGTAAGAACCATGATCACAGGCTAGCATTTAAGACCTTCTAAACAATTTCCCCAAGTTGGCTTCCCATTTAAATTCCTAGTCTCTTCCTTAACATTACCCATATTAGAATCACTTTGGACTACTTGGTTTTCCCCAAATACTCACTGGCAGAATTAGATTGCCCAATGTCCATTTCTTCTTTTCCTGGTTGCAGCACTGGAGTTCCCTTTGAAAACTGCCCCTCTTCAACTCACTTTTTGTGGTTCGTGGAGGACTAACCTCACTCTCATTCCCAGCAAAGAATCAATGACAAAACCTGGAAATTGGAGCGTTTCATTCCCTCTATCACGATTGATTCTGAAATAGGCATGTGACCAAAGCTATGGCAATGAGTTGTAATTCTGGACTTCTGATGGAACTTTTGGGAAAGAGAAACTTTTTCCCACCAGGACTCTTGAGCCTGTCAACTGTAACTAGCACTAGGGAGAAATGAATTGGGAATGAAGTCAATACAGAGGGAAGCAGAACCAAGAGATGGAGACTCTAGTCCTAATGGCATATTTCAGGCACCTGGTTCTAACGTACCTGAAGTGAGACTACTTATATACCTTCCATGTACAGGGACAGATAGGGTCTCCCTTTGCTCTTGAGAGAGTTTAAATGGGTTTCTGCCACTTGTAATCTATGTAGTCATTGCTCTGTCCCTTCCCTTTACCTTCGATGCCTTCTTCTCATTTCTCCCTGACCACCTTTTATCCTGTTTTCAAGACCCAACCCACACCTCAGCTTCTGTATAAAATCTCTTCCGAATTCTCAATGAAATACAGTCTCTCAGTTTTGAGCTCCACACCTTAATCCTGTCCTTCTTATCATCTGGTTATCATGCTTTGGACCTTGTTCTGAATGTATGAAACTATTTATTGATTAAGTTTTTTAAAAATTCCTGGTGTGGGCAGAATGATCCTTTTTTTTTAATGTTTTTTTATTATATTATGTTAGTCACCATACAGTATTGTATTTAGGGTTAGGATGTGAGGGGATGGAAAATGCTTCAGATTGGAGCATACTTTCATCTGACTTCACCAAATTAGCTCTGATTTTTTAAATAGTATTAAACTCTCAGAAATGTTGTAAGGGCAGTGCAAAGAGCTCCTGTATCTGTCTCACCCAGATTTCTTAGTTGTCAACCTTTCACTGTATTTGTGTCCCCCCCACACGCATACAAGCACATTATCCTTGTTCTTTTTTTAGTCTCTTGAGAGCAATGTGTATATCCCCAAACAGACACAAACCCTTTCCAACAGAAACCCAGCGTACCTTTTCAACTCAGGTAGTCAACATCAATACAGCACTACCGGATACAGGCCCCATTCAATTCTTGCCCTCTCAGCAATGTCTCTTGTTTACTTTGTGGCCCAGGATCCAATTTAGTATCATGCATTGCACTTGGTTTTTATGTCTCTTAAGTGCCTCCTAGTGTTTCTTGAACTTGACAGTTGTGGATGATAAGCCTTTCATTCCGTGGGATGTCCCTCAACCTGGATCCATCCAGTGGATCCTCCTGGTGACCTCCTCATGACTGCCTTATGATCGCCTCCTGACCAGACCCAGGGCATGTATTGTTGGCAGAGTATCATAAATTTTATGCTCTGTTCCTCTTAGTGCATTCCATGTAGAGGTATCTCGTGTCACTCTGCTAACCCTACTGACACCAAGCCTCGATCACCTGGTTAGATTGCTTTCTGCCAGATTTCTCCACTCTAGAGTCAGAGCTTTTATCTTTGTGATGGATAAATATTTTATAGCAAGATACTGCAACCTCACCAATATCCTGTACTTCGGCAAACCTCTACTCACCGCTTTAGCGTGCATTAATATAATCCCTGCTTGAAATAGCCGCCACCATGCTGGTTGTCAGATCCTGACTTTCTATCTTCATCATCCTCACTATATTTATTTAGTTGGCACTTTACTGCAAGGAAGAGCTCCCCTCCTTTCTCTCTCTTCACTATAGACCCTCAAATTCCTATTTTATGCAACAGGTGGTAGTCTGTTACAGTCGTTTATTGTAACGCTTTCAGTATCCTAGATTTGGTCATCAGGAGCCCCTGACTCCAATTTCCTTTTGACTTGTCCACATATTCTTAGAGTACTTTCCTACGTTCTGTTGCCAAAAATTTGGGGGCTCAGCTTTCACTTTTCCTGCCCCAGCCCTGGAGTCAATCCTTTTTCCAAGGGGCCTCAGTTCCTTTCAGTGGAAAATTCTACTTGGAAAGCAAGATATGGAAGGCTGGTATGCTCATTGCTACTGGAATGGTGTTGCTCCTAGGCCCTTTCAGCAGACAGGGGTAAGAAATACGTGCATGTATGTACATACAATAACACACATTTATCTACATTAATAGACACATCTATTTCTATATCTATATAGATAGATAAATATTTTAAAACTAAGCTATGAGTTTACTTATAACTCCAATTCTAATCTAATATCTCACGTTTCTATACTTCCCTTTTCCATATTTATGAAAACTTTTTCTTATTATGTTCACTGTTGACTCTGATATTTTTTAAGACTTGAGAGCAAGGGCTTTCCTTGCCTTTGCATTTCACCTGAGAGCTGCCAATGTGTTCAAGATACAGGGACTCACTAAATCTGCGCTGTCCCTTGGTGACTGGGTCATGTAAAACCTTGGCTTTCACAGTAAAACCTCTGACCGGAGAACTCAGGAGACCAGGAGGCTACTCGTGTGCCTCCCAGTACAGCTCTTCACCTGGCAGTAGACCTTCTGTAACTGGCTTCACAGTCTTCTTAAAACGAGAAATGAAAAAGTATTCTCCAAGTCTCTCAGAGGCTCTCCAGAAACAGGTGCTATATAAATACAAAGTATAATCATTGATGCTGTGTGGGAAATGATTTTCCATCCATCTTGTTCTACAATAGACTGAGAATGTTTTCCAGCATCACTGCTCTTCTCAGGCTTCTCAACAGATGACACAGCTAATACTTACAGGAGGTGTAAGGGTACCGGTCAGAATAAATTACAAACAACCTCCACTCCCAGATGTTTTTCTTTTATTTATTTGACCTTGAAAAAATTACAGCACAACACAGGGAATGCACATGAATCTATCTTGTTCCTAAAAGGGGGTAAAGCTCTCAACTCTGAGACCACGTGGGGTATACCATCCGTGGTGGGACAATAGACAAGCCAGAAGTGTCCCGGTGGCCTCACCCCCAATATCTGCTCTGTCTTTTCCTCAGCTTTTGACGTCACAGAAAATGATGCTCTCTCTTGTTAAGTCTCTTATTTTCAGAAGGAGAAAGTTGATTAGGTTCTGGAGGTTTCTGTAAATGGATCACATGTCTTTCTCAGCATCACATGAGGGCAATAAGTGAAGCTCCAGGATTCAACCAAAGAGTCTTCTCTCTCCATTTATCTAACAGCTGCCTTTGACCTCCAGATACAGGCTTCTTAGCCCATGATTATTCATTGCTGCCTGTATCTCAGTCCATCAGACCTAGAGGTCTATATATGCGTAATCTCCGTTTCTAGCCCTTCCTCAGATCATACAGAATAGCCAAGATGGAAGGACCTTTAGAGATCTTCTTGTCTAACTTCCTTATTTTGTAAATGAGCACACAAACATGAAGAGATTTGTTCAAAATGAGTACTACTCCACTATGTTTTTCTTCCTTTCCCTTGTATTTTTTTTCTCCTGCACTTAAAAGCTATAGCTTGGTTAAGCATCAGCTCTGGGTTTAGTTACTTTTCCAGATACTGCATTTCCTCTATATTTTTATAACTAAAAGGAAATGGCATCCTAACACCCTCCTCTCAGTCTCACACTGCATGCATGGTGCATGCATACACGTGGCATAGTGGAGAACACACCAAAACGCTAATCCTGGCACTGCCATCAACCAGCCTGGTGATCTTGGGGAGGTCTCTTGACATCTCTGACCCTCAGTGTTCTCCTCTGTGAGTGAAGGTATTGAATTAACATATCTATTCACTCTACAAACAAGTATTGAACAAAATAGAAATAACTAGTTTATTTGGTACATGATCTTAGACAAGTTACCAAACCTAGCTCTGACTCAGTTTTCTCATCTGTATAATAGGAATAATGGAAGTACTACATTGCTTTGTTGTAAGGATTGAATAAGATGGTCATGTAAAGCACTTATAACAGTTATTGACACATTTGCCAAGTGCTCAAAAATTGCTATAATTATTATTATTACTATCATTATTATTGCTATTTCTTCTGTGCTTCCAGTCTTAGCTCACGCTGATTCCTCTGCCTGACTTGAGCTTCCTCTCATCTGCAAATCCAAATCCTATCAGGCTTTCAGGACCCAGTTCAAATACGCTTCCACAAAGCCATCCCTAATTCTCTCTAGTTTCTTCCCTGGCATTCTGACATTGCAATCTCACTTGAACATCATGCATTCACGTGTATTCTCTCCATCAAGGCTGCTTGAGTGCAGGCTTTCCCTCTGGCTCATCTTTGAATCCAAGTGCCAGGCATAGAACCCAGCAACTAGGAGGGAATTAGTAAATATTGGTTGAATGAATGAGATATATAACATTGCTTAAATAGCAAGTCTACATGGTTGTATAAATAGTTCTGTTGATTTTACATAAATACAACCAAAAGAGATTTTTTCCAAAACGTTGTTAATGAAACAACTGATGATGTAGACCAAAAAAATCTGCATTGGTGATGCCAGATACTGGTCCTTAGATCAGTTCATTCCAAATTATCTTTGGGATTCTTTAAATATGTAAAAGCCAGGTACCTACCTCCCAAACATTCTGACTCAGCAGATCTTAGTGGCAGTGAAGAACCCATCCCTCCTTCCCTTTGCCCTTTTTAAAGGCTTTAAAAGTGACTGTATGGTAACTGACATAATAAAAAAATAAATAAATAAAATAAAAATGATTGTGATGTGCGGCCAAAATGGGGATGCTCAAACATACACTATGTCCTGACAACTTTCTCAAGATTTCTCCCCAAAATGACTGTTTAAATACACAACCATATAGCCCGAAAGTGTCTTTTTTCTTTTTATGTTCATCACAATCAATAACTTCTCTCCACATTAAGAATCTTCAATGAATGATACCAGCCATTAAGAGGGAGCATATTGGAAAGAGCAGTGTTTTCAATGGCAAGAAACAGGTTCTAGAATAAACTCAGCCAAATATGTATGAACTTGAATAACCTACTTTGCCTCTCTTGGTTTTAATTTCCCCATTTTTAAAATGGAAGCAGTTCCAACAGCAGCGTGAAGTTAGTTTGGAGACCTTTAGGTCAGCTTGGCTATTCAGCAGTCCTGCTTGATTTTGCTAGATACAACTCTGTCCTAAGTGCAAACATCTTGAGGGTATCTTGGAAGCAGGTTGCGAAACACTCGTTTTGGCAGTAGAGGGGCAGGAGCTTTTCTGCATTGTTTGGAAGCAGAATCAACAGCTTTGTGTAAACTGTGCTCTGAGCCACAGAATTCCGCCGAATTCCACTGGTATCCCTTTATGGTCTAGGGGCCGAGAAAATGCTCATTGTAATTCAGCTCAAACCATCTCTATTAGCTTCAACCCTTTTTTTGTTTGTTTGTTTGCGGGTGATAGAAACACAACTCAAGGGGCACCTGGGTGGCTCAGTTGTTAAGCGTCTGCCTTTGGCTCAGGGTGTGATCCCAGAGTCCTGGGATCGAGCCCCACGTCAGGCTCATCCCCTGGGAGCCTGCTTCTTCCTCTCCTGCTCCCCCTGCCTGTGTTCCCTCTCTCACTGGGTGTCTCTCTCTCTGTCAAATAAATAAATAAAATCTAAAAAAAAAAAAAGAAAGAAAAAAGAGAAGAAACACAACTCAAATCATTTTAGGCTAAAAGGATTAAGCAGACTTGCAGCTGAGCTTTGAGAATAGCTGAAATTAGAAACTCGGATGTTGCCAGAGTGTTCTCATCTCTTGTCTCTGCTGCTCTTCACATATTACCTTTATGTGCTCAGCCCGGCTTCTTCCACACAGCAGGAAATACAGCTGATAGTTATATTTTCATCTTTGCCACCAGACAGGGACTGACTTTTTCCTTGTTCCGGTGTGGAAATTCTTGGGGAAGGATTCTGCCTGGCTTAGGTCATGTGTCCACAACCTGAACCAATCACCGTGGAGAACAAATATTCTGATTGGTAACCCTTATTAATATTATAAAATTTAAGGAAGAGGGAGAGCAGTTTCCTCCAGAAAGGGGGTGCTGTTCCCAGAAAAAAGATGGGTCCTGAGAAGGCCAAACCCTCAATTCCCACTGTGCTATCCTATAGGCATTTAGGTAGGTGTGTGTAACAAAAAGGTTGTCAGCTAGCCGACTGCATGGGATACACATCTTGGTTCTGCCACCAACTAGCCATGTGACCTTGGGACACATTCCTCACTCAACTCTCTGCACTGTGATTACTTAAATAAATGACTATCACTTCCACTTGACTAGGGTTTTTTGGGATTGGACAAGAGGTATTATTCATATGAACATCTGTAGAACCTAGTACAAGATCTGGTCCTTTATAATTACCTAATGTATATTTTAAAAAAGCCAGGGGCGCCTGGGTGGCTCGGTCGTTAAGCGTCTGCCTTCAGCTCAGGGTGTGATCCCAGGATCCTGGGATCAAGCCCCGCATCAGGCTCCCTGCTCCTCTGGGAGCCTGCTTTTTCCTCTCCCACTCCCCCTGCTTGTATTCCCTCTCTCACTGGCTGTCTCTCTCTCTGTCAAATAAATAAATAAAATCTTAAAAAAAAAAAGCCAAATTTTTGATGTGGTTTCCTGAAATCAACAATTACTTTTTTTGTTTGTTTGTTTGTTTGTTTGTTTGTTTAGAAAGAAGAGAAGGGAGCTTCAGGGTTGGTGAACACACAGTGATGCTGAGGGAATGGCGTGGCTGCAGGGGGCATGGAAGCTGTGTGCCCCTTCCCCATACCTTGCCCTATGCACCTGGCCGTTCCTGAGTTACATCCTTTTGTAATAAACCAGGGATCTGGTAAAAAGAAAAAAAATAAACAGAAAGGAAAGATAAAGCTAAGTGCATACCATAAAATCCTATTAGAAAGCAATGCTGACGCATCTGCCTTTAAGCTTCCTAGCAGTCAAAGTAAGGATGGAAGATGGAAAGACACTCTACAGTTAGGGTTGCTAGACAGAACAAAAATAATAAGAAGCTGAGTTAGATTTGAATATCTATTTAAAAAAATAAATAAGTTTAGTGTAAGTTGTCCCATGCAATATTTGGGACATACTTTTATCAAAAAAATTATTTCTGATTCATCAAAACTTCAGCTTCATTTGGGTTTCCTGTATCTTATCTGGCAACACTATCTATAATTAGGTTCTTCGTGCCCAAAAGAGAAGGACTAAATCAGTTGCTCAGGTGAAATGGAATTTCTTCCAACACCAGATTTTCCCTTTAATAAAGGGAATTAGTGAGATGTTTAATGATGCTTGATTAACTGTGCTCCCCTAGATTCTCCAGGTCTCAGTTTTCTCCTCTGTACCATGAAGGCTCTTAACTCAGTGACCTACAAGGCCCCTCCTTATACCAACACCCTAGGATTGTTCCAGTCTTGGGTTATTTTGTGCCTGAGCTGTGCTTTTTTACTAGAACAGCCCTATTGCAAGCCCTTTGATTTAGCTAAAGTCTTCACTTCACCAAGGAAGCTAACTGTAGCCACGCTCTGGACGTGACTCTAGCTGGTGGCTCTGAAGCCCACCCTCAAAGGGACTGGAGACAGTCCACTTCTCTATCTCACTCACTGTGCATGTGCATTTTACTGCGGAAAACAGGCCCAGCTGGAGCAGCCGTGGCTGCAGCTTTCCTGAGGGAAGTTAAACTGAGAGCTGGAGTATGAGTGCTTCTCAAGAACCAAAAGAAGGCTCAGGGAAACAAAGCAACTTATCCTGGGTGGCATGACCAGTGAGTCACTGAGCTATAACTCATATCCAATTCAGTAGTCTTTCCACTATTGTAATGTTGTCTTACAGAAAAGCTAACACCCAGAGCCTTGAAGAAGCTTGCTCAGTTTTCCACCCTGAGACCCAAGAATTCATAGAACATGTTGTCCCAGTGAAGGTCTCTGATTTTAGATTCATTCCTTTATCCACAATCTTACTGGGATTTTTTTTTTTTTTTTTTTGAAGCCTGAATGATTGAGAAGGGAGTCTGAAAAATCCTCTCTCCACTCTGGAATCAAACATTTTCTGGTGTCCTTAGACCAGACTGGTGATTTCAGTGGCAAGATGTCAGGCTTGTGAGTCAGACCCCTAGGTTATCACCCCAACCTCTTCACTTGGCTTCTGTCTGCCCTGGGATGTCCTAACTCGGCCGTCACACAACTGTTTGCCTTTCCCCGAAGACAGCACACTCCGCCATACTCCAGGACTTGGATCCCTTCTCTGTCCCCTTCAAGACCTAGCTCCAGTCACAACTTCTGGGAAGTAGTTCTTAATTCCTTCCATCAGATCAGAAATTGCCAAACAGTTCGGAGTGCCCACAGCCCTCATAACACTGGGTGATGATTCTCAGTTTACACATCTTTCCTCCAGTAAATCATGAGAGCCTCACACAAAGTTGTGTTCGTTTGCTCGCTTCTTTTCTGTGTGGGCCAGCATCGAGTGTAGCACCTAACATGAAGCTGGAGCTTAATAATATTGGTTGAAGGGAGGAAAGGGATAAGGGAAGGCAGGGTGGGAAAAAGAAAGACTGTTCTTTGCTGTCTCAAGAAAGAAGTCCACTGAAGTTTTCTTTTTTAAAAAAAATTATTATTCTCTTGGTAACTTCTGTTAACGTTTCATTTGTTTGTAGGCTTTAAACATAGTCAATTTTAATAAGTTCCAATTGCTCTTTAATACTGAAGCATTAGGAGTGTGACTTGTAATTGTCTGGACTGTGCCACGGTATCTGAGCCAGGGCTGGTGACACTTCGGGAGGAAATGTACTGTTGTCTATACCAACTTCTTCTTTGGTTTGTCTCTGTTCTTGTGCTTTCAGGCGTAGGCTCAGTAAGTCTCACATAATTTAAAAATAAATGCAATTAGGGGCACCTGGGTGGCACAGCGGTTGAGCGTCTGCCTTCCGCTTGGGGAGTGATCCCGGCGTTGTGGGATCGAGCCCCACATCGGGCTCCTCCGCTGTGAGCCTGCTTCGTCCTCTCCAACTCCCCCTGCCTGTGTTCCCTCTCTCGCTGGCTGTCTCTATCTCTGTCGAATAAATAAATAAAATCTTTAAAAAAAAATAAAATAAAATCTTTTAAATAAATAAACAAACAAATGCAATTAAAGCAATATGGCAGTGCGTTGGACCAAGCTCTTGGCCCTTCCCATCTGAGCTGTTGCCACAGCTTATTTGCAGTCCATCATTCCCATGCTTCTCCACCCCGGACCCATCCTCTAGCTATACCAGAATGGGTTTGCTTTCTTTTTTTTTTTTTTTAATTGACAAATTTTTTAAAATTTAAATTCAGTTAGCCAACATACAGCACATCATTAGTTTTTGATGTTGTGTTCAATGATTCATTAGTTGCGTGTAACACCCAGTGTTCATCACATCACGAGCCCATCTTAATACCCATACCCTGTTACCCCATCCCCCCACCCACCTCCCCTTCCACAACCCTCAGTTTGTTTCCCGGAGTCAAGAGTCTCTCATGGTTTGTCTCCCTCTCTGAAGAATGGGCTTTCTAGACTCAGTTCTAAACTGCTTGTCTTCATTACTCCCCATCACCTATAAAGTAAACTTTAATTGGAAGAGGAAACCTCAGTGTATCATGTAACACTTCCCAAAGCTTCTTCTCAACTCTGTCCATTCTTGCAATTTTCAAGCCCAAACAAATTACCAATTACCAAACTGTATTAGTTTCCTAGGGCCTCTAACAAAAGACCACAGACTGGGTGCTTAAACAACAGAAATGTATTGTGTCACAAATTCCACAGACTAGATGTTTGAGAACAAGGTGCCAGGAGAGTCAATTCCTTCTGAGGGCCATGAAGACTCTGCTTCAGGCTTCTCTTCTTGGCTTATAGATAGTTGTCGTCTCCCTGTTTATTTACACAGCTTTCTCTCTCTCAATGTGTCAGTGTCCAAACTTCCTCTTCTTAGAAAACACCAGTCATACTGGATTAGGACCCACCCTAAGGACCTCAGTTTAATTTCATTACCTCTGCAAAGACCCCATTTCCAAATAAGCTCACATTCTGAGATACAGGGGATTAGGACCTCAGCATATAAATTTGGGGAGGGGGATACAATTCAGCCCATTTGCTAGGAATTCTTATCACTAACCCTCTAATTTCTACAGATAGAGTTTATAAACTAACATCTTTTTTTCTTCACTTTCCTGGTCACTATTTTCCTTCCTATTCCTTTTCTATTCCTCACAGTCCTTCTTTCAGTAAATGAATGATATTTATTTGTTTCCATACCTGTCTCCCCACCTATCCTTGATCTGACTTGCCATTCTGTTCCCAGTGCCTAACACAGTTTTTGGCACATGGTAGGATAATTAAGGGTTTGAGGAAAAATGAATGAGACATGGTGAGCTGGAGGAAATGACACATCAGCTGAGTCCCAAAGGAAGTCTAAAAATTATCCAAATGAAGAAAATGAGGAAGAGCTTTCCAGGCCTGTCCAGAGAAGTGAAGCAATACGGTACATTTGTGGAACTATTAGTATATAAAGTAGTGGGTTAGAAATTATAGGAAGGGGGCACCTGGGTGGCTCAGTCGGTTAAACATCGACTCTTGATTTCGGCTCAGGTCATAATCTCAGGGTCATGGGATCAAGCCCTGTGTTGGGCTCCATTCTCAGCGCAGAGTCTACTTGTCCCTCTCCCTCTGCTCTTCCCCCCACCCAAATAAATAAACTCTTTTTTTTATTTTTATAATAATATTTTTATTATATTATGTTAGTCACCATACAGTACATCCCTGGTTTTTGATGTAAAGCTCTTTTTAAAAAATTAGAAGTATGGCTAGAAATGTAGGCAGAGGTAGTTCATGAAGGGTCTTGTGAATTAAAGGGTTCTGTCACTATCTTATTCATTCATTTTCTACACACACACATGTATATTATTTACTGACTTCCTAGCACATCACGCTAAACCACCGAGTTTCGAGCAAGGAAGTAACATGATCACATTTATTTATTAGAATTTTAATTTGGCAGCAAGTAAAGATAAATTGAAGAGAGTCAAGACTGGAAACAGAGAGGCCATTGAAAAAGCTGTTGCCCTGGTCTAGGCCAGGGATGTTAAGGGAATGAACCAGGACAAACATGGCAGAGATTGAGAGGAGGGGTGAATCACAGTGATATTTAGAAGGGAAAAGCAGATACATTTGATAACTGTTTAAACAGGAACATAAGGGGGACAAAGGAGAGAAAGAGAAATCCCTCAGCTGGCTGGGTGACTGGGCAGATTATAGAGCCATTCATAGAAGCTTCGAAGACAGAGGAGAAGCATGTTGGCATACAGCTAGGGGTACGGTGGACTTGGAGATAAGATATGGTGGATGACAAAGGTTTATTTGAATTACAGGTGCTCAAGGGATATCCAGTTGGAGAAAGAAGTTAGATGGCCATCTCTACCAGTTTGGAGCTTGAGAGAGGTCTTAGTTGATAGAGTATATTTGAAATCCTGAGAATAGGTCTCATAATCCAGGAAAAGCATACAGAGTGAGGGGAGGTAGGGGCTAAGAATGGGACCCTGGACCTACTAGCAGCAATCCAGCAACTTTGGCTCTGTCCTATTTCTTGGTAACTGTATATTTGGAAGCCTACAAATTCCAGGTTTCCAGATTCATATTGAATACTGCCATCCAGGAGCACTTTAGTTTATGAAAACACATGCAATTAGATCTATGGCTTTGAAGAGTGATGGCCAAAGCAAAAACAAAATAAAATAAAAACTAACCTTTGGTGACCCTATTTTATTCTCTTCATTTATTCTGCTAGTTTCATTCTGTATATTACTTGCCATTCCAATATATTAAAAATATAGTCATTATTCATAAACCAAATGTCCCCTAGGAGCTCATTCAAAATTATAATTGCACCAATTATGTTAAATAAAATCCAGCAGGTGAAGGCTTAAATCTACCTCCTCTCTCTGACTCCATAAAAGAAAAAATGGAAGTCAAATCTTTGCCTGGCAGAGATCCCATCCAACCGTCCCATGAAATGGGAGCACTGGGATCCTCCCCTTTTAGAGATAAAAGCCTGGGGTCATTAATGGACATGGCGCAGTTGATCTTCATAAAGAGTCAGCCAGTTACAAATCCTATTCCATCAAGCTACCAACCTGTGTTCCTTCCTCTCTCACATCTCAGTCCCTGTTCCACTGTTACAGTGTAACTATCCACCTCAGAACGTGCAAGCATATTGCTGACAAGCCTACTTTTCCTCAATAGCACCTATGGTATGCAGAGGTCTTCAGTCTGTTTCTTAACTGTTATATGGCTATTCTTAAATATCCTGTCTAAATTTTCAGTTTTTTCATCTGTAAAATAGAAGCTGTACTGATTTTTCTACTTCATACTCTTGCGTTAAAAACTTTGACTTTGACTGTTCTTCCTCTAGTAAGATCATTGGTATGGTTTCCCTGCTGGGTTAAGCCTTTCTACTTCCAGGGCCTGTGATATCACAATACTTTTGACCCCAAAACCCCACTTCACATTATACTGAGAAAATAATCCAAAAGGAAAAATAATTTATGTGCCAGAGACATGCATTGAAATATTATCTATCATAGATGATATCTCACAATAGGAGATGAATTAAGTAAATATCCATTCAACAGAACTTTACGCAACTCTTACAGTGGTATATTTGTGAATACAGAATGGGGGTGGGAAAGAGATCTCAAATGATATTTCTGTAATAATTATAGCTATGTAAAAATGATATACTCGTATGGATAAGAACTTTAAGAGAACTCCCATAAATAAATTCTTAAAAGTCAAATTCTGTAGTTATCTATTGAGTTCCATATACATTATATGTGATATATACATATTGTTCCTATATATTTTTATATATTTTTAAAATTTTTTCATTAAACCGTGTGTTGTGGTAGGTGTTGTCATCATTGCTATCTCCATTTAACAGAAGGGGAAACTTCACTCAGAAATTCCCCAAGACCAGTTTTAATATTGTTGGAGTAGCGAGATTATGAATAGATTATCATCTTTTTCTTGCGTTTTTCATGAATGATTTTATGTACTTTTTGTTTTAACATTTGGTAGAAAGAAGGATAGAATAATGAGCTTCATCTTGCAATAAATAAAAGATCCAATTCATTTTAAATTCCGTGGTTAGACATGTAAACTTTAGAATTGGGCAGGCTCCTTATTCCATTGCCATGTGGAAAATGCCTTCCAGTTCATTTTGGCAGTGAACAGCTCTCTTCTGTCTCCTGGGTCCTCAGATGGAATAGTCTATTTACCTCACCCTTGTGACTTTTCCCAAATTCACTGACAACAGTGGCCAAAAATCTCTGTTGATCATTAATTGAATGTAAGAAATCAGGTTGAGGACGGAGTTGACTGAAACTATTAGGTTGTAAAATGCAAGAAGGAAAGAGCCCTGGGGCTCTCTCTGTCTTGGTTGGCTCCAGCCCCTTTAAGACTGCTAATATAAACTAGCTCAGTGCATCACTGAGAGAAGACTTGAAGACTCACTTAAATGATTGACCTATTTCTGAGCTCTCTGTTGTTGTAAATTACAAGAATATACTGTGTGCATTTTCAGGTAATTTGATACTATTACCTTAAAATTCACTGGTTCCGCCTCCCCCTTCCCTCCCCTGTTCAAATGGAATATCTGACCTTTTTCCTTGGCAGCCTGCTTCTCTTTTCCAGGTAACCAATGATGATTTTATACCCTGGATGATAATCAATATGTAGAAGCTGTCTTTATTGATTTGGATAAAACCACCAATTATGGCTATTTTGAGCAGAGCTCAATGGGATTAGATGTGATTACATGGCAATGGGGTGTGAGCCCGTCAGCAATGAGGGGCTGCTGTAAGGCTATTTAATTGTAACAGATGAAACGCAAATGGGTGTTCATAACCAGTGCCCACTCAGTGGGCATTATCTCCACCTTCCATAGGACAAAACCTCCAGGCTGGACCACCTAGTCATGCACATTTCAGACAAATACTTAGGACCCTGTGAGTCTGTCTCAGAGACAGCAAAGATAGAATGTCTCAAGGAGAAGCAATGGTGTGCATGAAAACTATTTACTCCAGTCTCTGCTGTGTCATTTACCCAGAAATCAGAAGCAGCAACATTTCCAAGAATAAATGGATTTCAGGCAGATCGGTAAGAATGTCAGGAGGCAGAAAAAGAGAATACAGCAGATTTTTAGCTCAGGCAGACATCCTTGCTTTGGAAGACCCTCCCCCACAATCCACACACATCTTGATGGGCCTAGATTCACTCTTGCCTCTTTGGAAGACTCTTCATCTTGTCTGGAACACACCATCATATTCCAGTGATTAGAAGCATGGACTTTGGAGCTAGCCTGCTACTTTTAGCTAAGTGACTTTATGCAAATTACCAGATCTTTCTGTGCCCAGTTTATAAAAGGATAATAAAAGAAATACTTGGCACTGTACTTGGCCCTCTCTCCCTAGCCTCCATACGCATGGAAAAAGCACTGGAGTCAGAGACCTGAGAGCAAACCTCTGCTCTTTGCACTTACTATCTATATAGCCAATGCCTACTTTTTTTTTTTTTTTCAGCTGCAGTAGTTACCTGATTTAGCAAGGCGATGATGTTGGTCCATAGAAGGTTCTCTACCTGATTATTCTTTTCTTCCTCTCAGTCAGCTTCTGAGTGGATTGTCAAGGCCTCAGGCACCTGGAAACACATATTTCCTCCAGTCATTGAGGGCTTGGTAGCACAAAAAGGTCATAATATTCATAACAACACAGCCATATTCCATTCATTGATTCATTCATCCATTCATTCATTTAAAAGTGTTGATGGAGCGTTTACTAAATGAGGCACTATTCTGTATGCTAGGGCACAGCACTGAGCGAAACAAATGAGGTCTCTGAAATAGCAGGGCCTACTTTCCAACAAAGAGGGAGAGATACTAAACATATGTAAATAAATAAATGGAACAAGATAATTGAAGTACTGTGGGAATAGAAAGCAGGATTGTGTGGCTGAGCGTGATTAGTGCATGGGCATTGGGGAAAGGCTGCTAATTTGATTAGACAGTGCCACCCTGATGAGATGGCATCAAAAGTAAGATCTGAAGGCTAAGAACGATCTCTCCAGGTGAAGTTATGGGCAGCCAGAGTTGCAAAAGGCCATGAGGTCTTTGGAGAGCACCAGAGCCAATCTGGAGAGTCTATGCTAAGTGAGAAGGAGTCTTCTGGAGCAAAGTGCCCCAGCCCCCACGGAAGTCATTAACTCTAATTTTGGGGTTTCTGCAATGATTCAGGAGCTGTCATGACTCAGCTTCTGGCTCACTTATGGTGACTTTTTCAGAGTCACACTGAATGTGGGGCCCAGCCTTCTTCTCATAACTCCTGCTACATCATGCAGCATCACCTGTGTTGGCAGAGTTCTGTCTACTGCCCTGTTCTTCTTCATAATCACCACGCTAAAAAGCAAGAACAGGGATGCATGTCTGGGTGGCTGAAATGTCCCCCTTTCTGTGTGTTGCTCATAGCCCACACTGTAGTCTCGGTGCTCAGTTCCCCCACTAACTCTCACGCAGTAGAGCCTATTCTGCTATCCTATCTTTAGTCCACACAGGCTTCCTGAGAGTGGCACCTAGAACTCTCTCGCCAAGTCTGGAGTCCAGGTCATTTTTAAAGGGTGGAATCATGCTCCAATCTGCATCACCCCTTTCTTTTCTAGTATAATATGAAGGTAGGAGCACAGGCAGGCCTTGGAGTCAGATGGACCTGGGTTTAGGTCCCTCCTTTTCCACTGATAAGATGGATGAACTTGAACAAGGGACATACATTCCCTGTGCATCACCCTCCTCATCTGGAAAATAGAATAAGATTGACTGTACCATAGGTTGTAAAGTACTGGCACATGGCCTGTTATATAAAGAGACATTTAATAATTTTTTGTCATTGTTGTTACTTCTGGACCAAGATATGCACCATGACTTTCTTCTTTTAATGACAGTTCCTTTCCCACTTCCTTTGATGCTAAGATGTAATTTTTTATTCCCTCTGGTTTAGACAAGACTCAGCCTGGGAATTGGCCATCAGCTCAAGTTCTGAGTTACTGATTCCTCCAATGAGGATCACCAGACTCTCATACAAGTAGAGCTCTGAGCACCTGCCCAGCAGCCTCTGAATTTCCAGCAGACGCACAGCCTTGTTCCTTTCCCCAAGCCCCTTATTGCTGAGGAAAAATTAGAGCTCAAACTATACTGGCCACTCTGATTTGTACATATGGGTATGCATTCAATTTATAGTATCAGAAAACGAGCAAGGAAAACCCACTGAAGGGTTTTTTACTTTTTTTCCTCTTGCTTTTCATGTGCCTTTGAGTTGCCAAAGAACATTCTTATGAAGTCAAAATAATAATAATAATAATAATAATAATAATAATAGCATATTTTGCTTTGGGAGAAAACTTCCTATAAACACTGCAAGCTTTTGGAGGGCTGAAAGACAGAACAATTGGAAACTCCAAGTGTTACTTCTGGCCCCATCAGTTAAGGTTGAATTTTCATCTCTGAGATGCAGTGATGGTCTCCCGTGCATGCACTTAAGTCCTATTCATGTGAAGCGTGGCTCAGCTTGCAGCAAAGGTAGAATATGCAATAGGCTCTGTGGTAGTGTTGGAATAGGGTTGATGAGAGAGAATTTTCCGCTAATCCTCTATCCATTCTGACTCCAGCCTACCATTTGGGAGGTGGAAGGAGGATAAAGATTAGGACTCCATGGGTAAGCAGAGATCTGTAGAGGTATCTATGCGAGTCTCACTTCTCAGATAAAAGACTGAGAAATGGATCCTATTTTACACTAAAACTTTGTACTTCTTCAGGGCATCTTGCCAAGAACTATTCAAAAGACAGTGAACATATTAGGAGGAAGGGTCTTCATGACTGAGAAGAACAGGCCCAGCCGTGGAGTAGGTCTCAGTACCTCTGAGAAAGTTGCTTTCACTTTCTGCAGCCATGTTTGGTGTCCATGTCATTGCCAATTTTTTCTTTTAACTAGTTTTGATGGTTTGACCATCAGAGTATACGATCAGAGACTCAACACACTCCACTCAACTCAGCTGTAAAGATAGCAAAATACATTTTTATAATAATATTTTTATTATATTATGTTAGTCACCAAAATACGACATTTTTAAAAATCGACGGATCTTAATTGCATAATGTCTTGGGCTTCCCAAAGCACATTTCCATCTTCAGCTTGTACAATGGGACCAACGAGTCCTCACTAACCATGATATACACGGTTACTGAGAAAGGAAACAAGGCCCATCCCATGCCTGGTTCTCTCTCCCCCTGCTTGCTCATTCAGTTGTTTCAAATGTTATTTCAACAGATGAATTCATTCCAACATTCCCATGGTTCGAGCTACCACCTATGCCAACGGCAGCCCTGCTCCCTCTTCTGTTCTCCAAATGTGGATTACTATCTGCTTCCTAGTCTTACGGACACCTCAAGTCTAGAGCCGAACTCATCCTCTTCCCGCCTCCCTTTGCCTAATTTCTAACGGATGGAATGCTATCAGCACATTTTTACCCACACCAGAAAACTGAGGGTGATTATTCTTCCAGCTCCCTCGCTAACCTCATACAAATGGTTCATAAAACTTACCCATTCTGCCTGTTAATCTCTCTCCAGTCTGTGTTCTCGTCCTGTTGTTACCTTAGCTCAAGCCTGTATCATGTCTTAATGTGGATCGCTGTATCAGCCTCTCACCAGTTCTCCCTGCCTCCATTCTTGTCCAAGTCCAGTTGATTCTGTGCAAGTAAGAGTGACCTTTCTAAAATGCTCTCTGATTGTGTCCCTGCTAAAATCCTTTAACGGCTCTCTGTGGCCCTCAGTCCAAGCACCTTCATTTGGTTGAAAAGGCTTCCACACTGACCCTCCTACGTAGCCTCATCTTTCCTTAGCATCTGCGCACTTGGAGCCTCTGACTAATTCTCTCCCCCTCCGTCTCCTTCCTTCTCCATGCATATGTACATGGCACTCTGGCTTTGGAATTGCCCTCCTTTTCTTCACCCATTTTTCCCTCTCTATCCAGGACTAAGCTTATAGAATATTCTCAAGGGAGTCTTCTATAGCCACTCTCCTTCCTGACTAGACTGCAGCCTCCTGAAAGGCAGGGCTCATGTCTTCCTCATTGCAGAATCTACAATTCTTAGCACAGAGACTCCTACATGGTGCTCCGTGAAACTTCCAATGTTGAATGAGAATCTCAATTTTGATGTGCTAGAGTCAGAAGGCCAACCCTAGAGGCACCTCACCATCTTGCCCAGAAGGCCTCAGAGTCTTCCTGAAAAAATAACTGCCTGTGTTATCCCGGATTCTCCAGGGTCCTGACTTGGGTATGGAATTACATCTCCATTGATTATAGGCTATGAGCCAAGCAAATCTTCCTCATCCTCCAGAAACTCTCAATAGCCCTCTTTTCACTGTGCAGGTGGGATAATCAAGGCAAGAAATACCTTCAGTGGCAAAAAATACCTTCAGAGTCTTGAACAAGTCCATCCTCATATGTTATAAGCTGGAACTTAATAGGAATACAAGAAGCAGGCAACTTGATTAATTTTGAAAGGGAAAATGTTGGTATATTTTATCAGAATTTAGAGAAGAAAGACAAACAAAACACAGAGTGCTAAGCCAATCCCAAACAAAAATAAAACAAAAAGAAAGAATCCTAACAAAATTACTATTAATAACAATATGTCAGTTTACCTCATTTAATCCTCACCACAGCCCAGTCAGGTAGGTACTACTTCTAGCCCCATTCGTCATAGGAAGGATTTAAAGCTCAGAGAAGTTCAATAACTTGTCCATAGCAACACACACTCTAGTGAGCACCAGAGTCGATATCTGAACACAAGTCCTCCTGATGTCAAAGTCAATATTCTCCATCATCAAGTTGTATTGCGTCTCTAAAAAGAAAAATTGAAAATTTCAGGAAGATCATTCCTTTAAGTGTAGACAGTACAATACATAGTAGGAATGGGTTAACTATCTGCTGAATGAGAATGAGCAAGTGAAAAACCCATCTAGAGTTCTCTGCTGATTCATCTTCAGATTTCTTTTATTCACAGAACAGACTTCCCAGGGGTCCTCAGGCCACACTGGATAGCATCTCTTGAGATTTTTTTTAAGAAAAATCTAACCATTGCCTGTGTTGGACATGAACAAGAAGCAAGTACATTGTATTTATTGGTTCTGTAAACACCTGAGGACGTATTATTCATGGGAGCTTTCCATGATTATGCAAATGTTCTGTAGTGGTTCTGTAACTGTCCCAATACAGAAATGGCCACATGTGGCTCTCCAGTGCATGAAATGTCCCTAGTATGGCTGAGGAACTGAATTTCTAATTTTCTTTAATTTTAATTAAAATTTAAAAAGTCACATGTGGCCATTAGATAGCAAAGAAATTTCATTCAACAGTTATTTGGAGAGCACCTACTACATGTCACCTGCTAGCTGTTGGGAAAGAAGCAAAGTAGAAAATAAAGCAACCCCTCACTCATGGGGCTTCCTGTCAAGCAAAGATAGATATCAATCAAATAATTATACCAAAGAAGGTAAAATTACAATGGTAGTGAGTGTTGTGAAGCAAATTTATAGGGTCTGTTGATACCTGGACTGCTCTTAGTGGCCCATGGGAGTTTCCTGAAGGAGGAATGTTCAGGTTGAGCTCTGAGGTGAGACCCTTCCAGGTAGAGGGGATTTGGTGGTAGAAGTTCTGAGGCAGGTGGCAGCATGAGCCGCCAAGGGAACTGAAGGGGAGCAGAGGCCTGGAGTGCTGAGATCATGGGGGTAGCACTACAGGGGGTCATAGAGAGGTGGTCTGGATCCCGCCACACCGGGTCTTAGGAAGCTACATTAAAATTTTCAGTCTTTGTACCAACCACAATGTGAATATGTTCAACTATTTCTAGCCTGAAAGGGGAGGAATGAAAGGAGGGGACATAGTCAGAAAAAATAATAGTGGCTAAGGTGTTGACTTGTTGGAAAGAGGTAAGTGGGTTCAGGGAGACCAGTGAAGAATCTATATGTCAGTGAGGCACTCAGTGAACATGGGAGATAACACCCAATGCCAGGGCATTATATGTCCTCGTGTCCACTCGTTCCTGCCTTCTGTATATGGTAGCTGGTGTGGACAAGGCTGAGAGCCAGCAGAGTGGGCTCCGGGATCCAGTCCTGCCCCCACTTATTAGCTATGTACTCTTTCTACGCTACTAATTCCCTCTAAGAATGTAGTTCGCTCATGTGTAAAATATATCCTGGTAGAATTACTGAGAATTAGGAGGCATAGGGTATGTAGAAAGTAAAATACTACACAAATTCTCATAATCACACCTGTCAGTGTGATTTTTATGTGATTCACCCAAGGATAGGTTCATGGGATATGATGAATGATGAATTGTCCTTTTCTAGAAAGCCAAGAATTATCTGAAATGCAGAATAAGCTCTCTCCTATCCACATTATCATGAGAACTTTAATTAGCTGAAGACACAATGGAATATAAATCAAACATCGAGCCTGTGCTATGCAGCATCCCTGAGAACTTGTGGGTTATCTTGGTCTTTAGATGCCATTCACTTTGGCTACAGCCACTGACTCTGTTCCTTCCACCCTCCTGCCCACTGCTATTGAGTCTGAGTGTTTTCGTGTGTGTGTATGTGTGTATTCTTGTACACAGACATGCACACTCCGGCACATGATTCAGACACCAGCTTCCCAGTTATTGCTCAACATGTGTACCTTTATTAATGTGATATATATATATATATATACACACACACACACACATATATACATATATATATACACATACATAAATACACATATATATCTTCATATTTTTTATTGAAGTATAGTTGATACACAATGTTACATTAGTTTCAGGTGTACAACATAGTGATTTGACAACCTATATGTTATGTTATGCTCACCACAAGTGTAGCTACCATCTGTCACCATACAACGTTATTACAATGCCATTGACTATATTCCAATGCTGTACCTTTCATCCCCATGACTTATTCCTTCCATGGCTGGCAGCCTGTACCCCCTCAGTCCCCTTCACCCATTTTGCCCATCCTTCCACTCCCCTGCCCTCTGGCAAACCATCAGTTTGTTCTCAGTATTCGTAGGTCTGATTTTGCTTTTTGTTTGTTTGTTTACTTATTTGCTTTGTTTTTTTAGATTCTACATGTAAGTGAAATCATCTAGTATTTGTCTTTCTCTGTCTAGCTTATTTCCCTTAGCATAATACTCTCTAGGTGCATCCATGTTGTCACAAACAGTAGGCTCTCGTTCTTTTTTACGGCCGAATAATATTCCATTTTATAAATATATATTTTTTTCTTCTGGATATTTGAGTTGCTTCCATATCATAGCTATTGTTAATAATACTGCAGTAAACATAGTGATGCGTATATCTTTTTGAATTCATGTTTTTGTTTTCTTTGAGTAAATAACTGATAGTGGAATTACTGGACCATAAAAGTATTTCTACTTTTAATTTTTTGAGGAACCTCTACACTGTTTTTCCACAGTGGCTACATCAATTTACATTCCTATTAACAATGCATGAGGGTTCCTTTTACTCCACATCCTCACCAACACTTGTTATTTCTTGTCTTTTTGATTCTAGCCATCCTGACAGGTGTGAAGTAATATCTCATTATGATTTTTGTTTGCATTTGCCTGATGATTAATGATGTTGAGCATCTTTTCATGTGCCTGTTGGCTATATATATGTCTTCTTTGGAGAAATATCTGTTTGAGTTCTTTACACATTTTTAAATTTGATTATTTGTGGTTTTGGGGCTCAGTTGTATAAGTTCTTTATATACTGTGGATATTAACTCTTTATTGGATTTATTATTTGTAAATATCTCCTATTTGATAGGTTGCCTTTTCATTTTGTTAATAGTTTCCTTTGCTGTGCAAAAGCTTTTTATTTTGGTGTAGTTCTAATGGGTTTTTTTAATGCTTTATATTCTCTTGATTAGTTAAAATAATGATATATTTTTTAAAGATTTTATTTATTTATTTGACAGAGATAGAGACAGCCAGCGAGAGAGGGAACACAAGCAGGGGGAGTGGGAGAGGAAGAAGCAGGCTCATAGCGGAGGAGCCTGATGTGGGGCTCTATCCCATAACGCCGGGATCACGCCCTGAGCCGAAGGCAGGCGCTTAACCGCTGTGCCACCCAGGCGCCCCTAAAATAATGATTTTTTAAAAAATCAATGCAGCATATAAATTTCCAATGTTTTATACCTGTGTTCATAAGGAATATGACTTTACCTTAAGTGAGAAAACTGTGCACTAATTAAATGAGTTGGTTTACAATGAGGGAAAAAGAAACCTCTGTTAAAGGAGCTGCTTCCAGTCTAGGATGAACATATAACTAACTTACCATCTTCACCATGGCACCTTTGAGAGTAAAGGGGATGCTTTAATAATTACATCAGAACAATGGGCATAAAGTGGAATCTCCCAGGAAGACCTTGGGGTGGTACTTGAGATGTTCTCCTTTTTCTTTCTTTCCCCAGAGCCATCCTGCCTACAGCTATGAGCATGTTGAATCGAGGGGCTTGGTAGGAAGCCTCCTCCCACTTGATTGGGCAAAACCATTTTTACCCTCTGCTATAGCTTGCACATCTTGCCAGTTCCCACTCTGAATTCCCCTCTGCAATGGACTGAATATTTGTGTCCCCTCCAAAATTCATATGTTGAAATCTTAACCCCTAATGTGATGGTATTAGGAGGAGGGGACTTTGGGAGATAATTAAGTCATGAGGGTGGAGTTCTCATGCATGGGATTAGTGACCTTCAAGAAGGGACCCTAGAGAAATTTCTATCCCTCTTTCTTCCATGTGAGGACACAATGAGAAGTCTGCAACTTGGAAGAGGGCCTTCATCAGAACCTGACCATTCCAATTATGAGAAACAAACTGAGGGCCTCAGAGGGGAGGGGGGTGGGGGAATGGGATAGACCGGTGATGGGTACTAAGGAGGGCACGTATTGCATGGTGCACTGGGTGTTATACACAACTAATGAATCATCGAGCCTTACATCGGAAACCGGGGATGTACTGTATGGTGACTAATATAATATAATAAAAAATCATTAAAAAAAAAAAAAAAAGAACCTGACCATTCCAGCCCCCACCTTAGACTTCTAGCATCTAGAACTGTGAGAAATAGATTCCTGTTTTCTGTAAGCTACCCAGTCTGTGGTACTGTTTTATAGCAGCCCCAACTGACTAAGACGCCTTCCTTTGCCATCTGCTAGGAATCCATCCACCATTCGGGGGTTGCTACTTAGCTAACCTATCTCTGGCCCACAGCTCATTAGGGTGAACCATTTGGAAGGTTACGAGAGAAGAAAATTTAATACGCATACTGAGAATTACTGGCATTGGGGTTTTGTGGGAAGTAAAGGTTGTTCTGTTTCTGCTCTGTGTTGTTCTGGTGTGTGTGTGTGTGTGTGTGTGTGTGTGTGTGTGTGTGTGAAAACCAACGCATTTTATGAAACAACATAGGTATCCTTGTGATAAGAAAACCCACCACACTAAAACATCACTATGACAAAATGCATTATAGTAGCAAATTATTTTTATTTTGCCTGAGTATATAAACTACTAAATTTTTCTGGTTTCTCTAGTGAGTGTCATGCCAATACTTTTATATTGCTCTGGTTCAATGAGACTTATCTTAACTATCAGCTAGCATGTATAGCAGAAAATCTAAAACAAAAATCTGAGGTCAAACAGTATTGTGCTGAAAGCAAACACCTGGCCCAAAAGGCCACAACCTCAGGGTTGTTCAGTTATCCAGGGATTCTCTTGATGTCTACATTTTTGAGTTGAAGAAAACAGTTTTGTGGATTTTTATTTGAATTTTGAAGTAACAGTAGCAGAGAGGCAAGTCTCAAAGGCCCAACGTTGTCTTGGATCCATAGTTTTTAATATATTTCCTTCAGACCATCACTTGGACAAAATAATAACAAACATCCCTGTAAAATCTCACTAAGAGACGATCCCATCAAGTTGACCCCACAAATAGACATGGGCAGGGTAAATGCAAGTTATGTAACAATGCTATCTCATTAATAAAGAATAATAATAAATATCTCATTAATAAACAATGACAAGTCGTCATGATGGCTCTCAAGTCCTCCTCTTCTTTTTTTTTTTTTTTAAAGATTTTATTTATTTATTCGACGGAGATAGAGACAGCCAGCGAGAGAGGGAACACAAGCAGGGGGAGTGGGAGAGGAAGAAGCAGGCTCGTAGCGGAGGAGCCTGATGTGGGTCTCGATCCCATAACGCCAGGATCACGCCCTGAGCTGAAGGCAGACGCTTAACTGCTATGCCACCCAGGCGCCCCTCAAGTCCTCCTCTTCTGACTCCAAATAGAGGCATCACATTTGGACCATCCAGTCCTCAGCTCCTTACAACCGGAAGAGCCTACAGAGACTGTTGTGTCACTCTTTTTGAAGTGTGGGCTGATATTCTAGGATGCAGAGATTTGGAGTTCTTTTCAGAACCTCCTAGGCTTGGTGAAGGTCCTAGAATCCAAGCCATGGACTCATTATTCAAGGGCTTACTCACAGGGGCTGTACAACATAAAGACAGGTCCAGTCCCTCCTACTCCCTTTTGATTTATGCAAGTTACAAATCACTATAATAAAAGAGACACACTGGTAGGTGCAACAAAAGAGAGGTATGCTAGGGGTGGACACTGGGTATTAAGGAAAAGATCATTCACTGCTGAGAGGCCTGGGAGAGCTGCCTGGTGGAGGTGATGTTTCAGTCATACCTTGAAGAACCCTTAGTCTGTGACCATATGGAAATGAGGGGGGGAAACAGTGTGAAATTAGGTGTGGTGGCAAGAAAGCATGGCATGATAATGGGGAATGGTGACCACCATCTGAATTAGAAGAAAGTTTTGCAAAGGATATTCATTTTACCAAATATTTATTTAGACTCTCTGTGTCAGGTTTTGAGGATCTAGAAATGAACAAGACAGGCACACGAACCTGCCTTCCCAGAGCTTTTAGTGTAGTGGAGGAGACAGACAAGTAGGGGAAACAAAGTTAGACCAGTTCCCACAGCAGGCTGGAAGGCCTTTGATATCAATCCAGAAAGTCACAGAATCCCTTAATCTCTACTGAATAGACTCAGTATTCAGAAGAAACTAAGACCAGGATTTGTAGATGTGAGTCCGGTTTTGCCATTACATCACCTGTGTATCCACCAACAGTTGGCCCTGCTCATCCATACTTCTCTTTCCTATGTGTTATAAATAGAGAAAGGATCAACATTAGCTACTTCCCAGCATCTCTGGGATGATGACAGTAGGAAATAGAAGTAAAGGTGTTTTGAAATGTAAAATGTGTTATGCAAATGCATGTTGTTAGTGTTACTATTTCTCTGGTCTCCAGGGATCATATTATAGGCAGTACCAATAACCTCATAACATGGAGAGAGCAGAAATGATTGCTCACAACTGTTGGTGGATAGTGGAAGATAGGGGTATGTGAGCATAGGCTTTGTAGCCACACAGATCTGAATTCAAATCCTGTCTCCACCATCTGCTACCTGCGTATCTTTGGGCAAGACGGAACCTCTTTCTTTAAGCCTGTCTTCTCACCTATAAATCATATCTAATAATATCTTTTTGCTAAGGCTATCATCAGAATAACATTTAAGAGTTCACCACAGTGCCTAATACCCCATACTCATTCAATAAATGGCAATAAAGATTATTTTACTTATGGCTCATCTAACTTTTCTGAGATGATAGGAATAGTGTTATAGAATCGGAATCATAGAAGTAATCTCAAAAAATTTTTTTTCTCTTCCTGAGCATATTGTCGTATGCATCTTGTTCCAGCATTTCTCACTCCAAAAGCTGGGATCCTATTTATGTATTACCAAATTTCTTCTTACACTTAAGCCCATTTTATCTTATTTAATTTCTCTATAGAGTCACATGACTGAAGAAAGAATCAGCTGGACAAGACCAAGACTGAGAGTGACCAGTTGTCCTAGTTTGAACTATGACTGAGGGGTTTCCCAGAACACTGGACTTTCAGTACTCAAACAAGGACAGTCAGGGGGAATTAGGGGCAGTTGGTCACTCTACCTTTCTTAGTGCAGAATTTTGATCTCTGGTAAAGTCGGAAAACCCAAGAACTACAACTCATTACATTCTATTTCCACTACATACAACCAGGAGTAATAAGCAACCAGAGGCAAATGCCCCATACAGACCAGTGTAGTGTATACACTACCACCTTACCTCTTAATTAAGTGTGGTCTTTGGTCAATCAGCTAGGAGCCTTGTGGCATGGGTGCACATTGTTTTGGTGGTTGTTGTGAACTTGGAAGAAAGATCTTTTTCCTTCTATCTCAGATGCTGTTCCAGATGGTGAATCTGACAGCTCAGTGCCAAATGGTTTTTGAATGAACAGTCCATCCTCAGTGTCTGTAGGGAAGGGCTTGTTTTTGTGTCCTATCTTATCAAATCTGGATCAAAATAAAAAGATGGTACCCCTCTTATCTAGGTGACTGCATATGACCTTTGTCTCCACTCATTCAGGCTAAAGTCAAGTTCTTCTGACAATGTCTCTGCCTAATTAATGGAAGTCTTCCCTTCTCTGGCTGGGATGCTTTTAGGCACTTCACCATGTAACTTGTAAACCAAATAATGATGTTTGAAGGTGTTGAGTTTTCCAGTAAGTCTGGATCATTTTTATAAAATTGCTGTTTCGGTTGATGACCATTATTTTTTATGAACTCTAAATAACTTGGGAAGCCTTTCTTGCTTTGGGATTCTCTTTATTTTTTTTTTTCTCAAAGAGACAAAGTCTTGAAGTCAATCAGGGCAATGACTGGTTACAGAGGGAATGAGAAACACTCCCTCTTGAATGCCCTCAATTCCTTGGGGAATTATGGGAAATGTGCCAGTAATGTCCAGTGGTCAGTCAGTTTTTCCAGTAACATGAATGACTCACAGTGGCATAAACCAGGTCCTATTCAAGAAGTATAACACCATCCCCTGTGATGACAAGCAGAAGCTTCTTGGTAAAGTTGTAGAAACCCAACTTTCAGAAGCATCAGCCATATAATCAGAGTACTCTTGAAGAACCATCTTGATTTTTAAAGCATTGAAAAGCAGACCTTTAAAAAGGTGTATCTGGAAGATACTATGACAAATAACGAACTACCAAAAAATTTGCAACAAGTATGACATACAACTAGTCTGGTTTCATTAATATATAAAGAACTCTTATAATTCAATAAGAAAGAAAGTTAACAACCCAATAGAAAAATGGATAAAGATCATGAGCAGGCTTCTTCACAGGATATACATATGTTTTGTCAGGATTTTATGTTCAACTTTATTAAAAGCAAGTAAGTTCAAATAAAAACAGAACACTTTTACCTCTCAGTGAACAAAAATCAAAGTTTTATAATATAGGTTGATGGTAAAAATGTGTAGATATTTTCTCAAAATGTTCCTGAAAGTATTATGGGTGCAGTCTCTTCAGAGGGCTGTATCAATATTTAAAACCTGTAATGAAACTATAGTAGAAATTTATTTTATATTGAGCTTGTGTTCAGAAATATATACAAGGGTATATATTAGAACATTTTGAAATAGCAGAAGAATAGACATATACTAAAGGTTTCACAATTATAAATTAGTAAATAAATGTTATGGACTGAATGTTTGTGTCCTCCCAAATTCATATGTTGAAATCCTAACCTCCAGTGTAATGGTATTAAAAAGTGGGGCCTTGGGGAGGTATTTGGTCATGAAGCTGAAACCCTGATGAATGAGGTCGGTGCCTTTATAAGAATAAACATGGGAGACCTTGCTTCCTCTCCCTCTCTGCTTTCTGCCATGTGAGGATACAGGGAAGAGATTGCCCTCTGTAAACCAGAAAGAGTGCCTTCACCAAGAATCCGACTATGCTGGCATCCTGATGTGGAACTTTCCAACTTGTAGAACTAAGTGAGAAATAAATGTTGTTTAAGCCACCATGTCTATGGTAATTTGTTATAACAGCTGGAACTGACTTAGAAAGTTACATAAAAGATGCAACAGTGGGGTACTATACAGCTACTACAAAGAATGAGATAAATTTGTATGTACTGATATGGAAATTTTTAAAGGAAGTTATTAACTAAGAAAATCAGTTCAAGAAGGATGTGTGTAGTATGCTCCCATTTGTGAAAAATAGGGAATATATAAACAAATATAGACAAAAATAGAGATAGAGATATATACCACATTTATTATACTTCTGTATAACCAAAAAATGCTGAGAAGGCACAGAGAATCTAAGTTACCTTTTGGAAAGTAGAAGTTGGGGTCTGGGTGAGAAGGAGACTCCTTTCTATTATATATCCTTTTATAGTTACAATTTTTAATCCTTTCTGAAAGGTATTAAGATAATAATAAAAATAGAGTCAGCTTCTATGAAACATTTACTCATCGCCACTAATAGGAACTGTTTATAAGTACTAAGTACCCAAAATGTCTTGCTCTGTATCTCCTTTGTGTATCACTCTCCATGCACCCCTGAGTAGTAGCTCATACCCTGTATAGTTATTGCATGTTGGGGTCTGCTTCCCCCAGTTTCCTGTGATCTCTAAAGGATAAATTGGTGGTGTTTTGTGGAATGGGATGGGGTACTAATCTGGCTTCCAGCTTTGCCACTCACATATCATGGTTCCTGTTTTACAGATGAGGAACCTAAAGTCCAGGGAGAGGACAAGGGGATTTTTGTCTAAAGTCACATAGCCAGTTAGAAGTTGAATCATGACCAGAATATACAGCTTCTTTCTCCAGTCCTATTTCTACTTTGGAATAATGGAGGAATACCCAAACATTGACCTGATATTCCACCTAGTACAATCATGGAGACTCAGATGTTCTTTCTTGAAGAGTCATCTCAGAACCCTTCCTGTTCCAAGGACAGACTGCCACAGATCAGTGGTTGGAATAGTGATATTTCCTTTATTTGACCTCCAGAGATGCTAAGTAGGGTTACTAAGGTCTTGTGTTATGGGACAAGGCTGTATGTTTGGCAGAAGTGCTGGGAGTCCAACATGAAATAAGGAATCTAGGTTCTACCACTTCCATGCTCTAACAGCAGACAAGTCACTTAACAGTCCTGAATTTTAGATTCCTCCTCGGTAAAACAGGGGTAACAGCAGTGTACAGGGTTTTCACAAGACTGATAAAATCATGTAAGTGGCTTGCAAACTATGAAGTGTTCTAAAAAGTGAATTTAGGTCTCCTAGTAACAAGCCCAGGTGAACAGCATCTGGAGGGGAGAGATGCTGGCTGATGAACTGGGGTCCCAAAGTACCCAGGGCTGGCTGGCCAGGCCTTCCCCAGTGCAGACTAGAGAGGACCAGGTCTGGAGCCCTGTGCCCACCAGGTGTCTGGGCACCTGGGACCAGGCATGAAAATAAGTTAGTCCTGAACTTGAATGAGATTTGCAGGGTGGAGACCAGGGCAGTCTCACTGGAGAAGCAAATGGGGCATCTGGAGATTGACCTGCAGAGCACAGACTCCTATGACATTGCTTCCCTGTCTAAACAACAACAACAAAAACAGCAATTATTATTTCACAGACAACAAGCATATCTACTTATATTCTTGAACCGCTAATACTGCAAGCTGTTCGAGATCATCTGTGGCCATGCCAGGGTCAAGTCTGGCCTGCACTGTGTCTTTAACATTTTGAAGGAGTTGTCAACATTTAAAAGTCAAATTTCAGATTTTTAAAAAGTCTGGAAGATCTGGCAACTTTAGATGCACATTCTAGTGTGGTGATGACTAAAAGTGAGTAGAAGTACCTCTTTCTAATGGACATAGAGCCTCTGCTTGGCCACAGTTTGTCTTATGTTTCACCCATTTACATCCCTCTCTGTAGGCCTTTTGAGTTTGCAGTCCTGAAGCTAGCTTAACAAGCATATTTGGCAGTAGAAATAATTCCAGTTCAAGATAGTACAGTGTCTTGACCACCCTCACAGCAAGAACTCAAACCCACCAATTTCTGCTTTGGAGCTCCTTAGTCTGCAATTTATGTATGCTTCCCACGCTACAGCAACTGTGGAGCTCTATGCCCATAATCAAGTCCATTTATTTTCTGCAAAACAAGAGAGAAGAGGCTCACTTTGCTCCATAGCTGATTAGGGCTTCCCCTTACTGAGGAAAAAAAAAAAAAAAAAAAGCTAGGTTTCAAAAGAAAATCCTCAAATGAAAGCCAGCCTACATTTCCCTCTTTAGCTCACCCACTTTTGCCCTCCACCATTTTCATGACGCAATTTTTCTGCTATGGTTTCTATTACTGCAGGCTCATGGGCCCAATCAGTTTCTCAGAAGCTTTACTTCAGTAGGGTGGTAATATCACATGGCAATAAATCCTGTAGGAGCCCTCCTGCTGTCAACAGAAACCTGATTTAGGTTCTTGGGGTACCTGGGCGGCTCAGTCAGTTAAGTGTCTGACTTTGGCTCAGGTCATTATCTCAGGGTCCTGGGATAGAGCCCCAAGTTGGGTTGCCTGCTTAGTGGGGAGTCTGCTTGTCTCTCTCCCTCTGCTCCTCCCCCTGCTTGTGCTTGCTCTCTCTCTCTCTCTCTCTCTCTAAAATAAAATCTTAAAAAAAAAAGAAAGAAACCTGGTTAAGGTTTTAAGGACCCTTCTAGAAGATGCCCCTGGACTTGACTTCTCGATCCCACAGGAGCCAACAGATTCGTGTGTGTGTGATTTATGAGTAAGTACATTAGAATTACACAATAAGTACACAAATTGGGTAAAAATATGTCTCCACAGTTCCTCTGCCTGAAAAATATAATGTTAGGAGGTAACTGGGTTGGGAGCTTGGGTGGCTCAGTCAATTAAGTGACTGCCTTCAGCTCAGGTCATGATCTTGGGGTCTTGGGATCGAGTCCCACATTGGGCTCTCTGCTCAGCTAGGAGTATGCTTCTCCCTCTCACTCTCCCTCTGTGCTCGCTCTCTCTCTCTCAAATAAATAAATCTTAAAAAAAAAAAAGAGGTAACTGGGCTGACACAGTCAGCATTGAAAATGGAGTTGGTGGTTTATGGATGCGTTTATTCATACATTCATTCATTCATTCATTCCACAAATATTTTTTTGGGTACCTATTATATTCCTGACATTTGCTAAGACTCCTAGAAAAATAAATAAACCCAGTTCCTGGCCCCAGCAAGCTCACTCAACTCTTCCATTAACTACCTGTAGAACTGAACAATTTGACCTAACCTCTCTTCCCATGCCAATTTCTTCTCCTTTACAACACTTAGTTCTGTGGATTTTGTTAGCCTCCATGAGTTTCGTGTGGGTGAAAATCTTAAACTATGTCATCAAGCAGCAGAGATTTCATCAACATTGGTCCAAGCTGAGCCCATCCCTTCCTAGATACCTAGAGGGATCAGGTAACTTGCTCAGGTACGTAGTTCGTTGTTGGCTGAGCCAGTTCCCAGGACTACCACTGTCTCCACCATTACCCAGAGCCCAGCAGGTCTTCTGGGCCCCTTGGCCACACCAGGACACCTTCTTTGGTTTTGGCCCAATCATTTTATAGTCGTCCTTCTGCTCCCTCTGAATTCTGCATTTGTGGAATAGAGGTTCAGGTTATGTCTATAAAATTTATGCTTTCTTGGATTTAAAGATTGTCTCTGCACTCATGGTTTGCTCATAATTTCCTGACTGCCAGAGCTTTCCCTTCACTTCAGGCACTCCAGTTGGAATTTGGGATATTAATTAAACATCATAAAAATAATTTGAGCTTATACGGCTTCTTTCCATCCATGCTTTAGAAAAGGGAGTTCTATATTCAATACCTGTGAATTCACGGACTCTGTGAACATGGGCAAGAAAAAGTTACATCTTAATTTCCATCCATCTTGAACTGAAATTTAACATTACCTTTAACTCTAAATGTAGGGAACAAACCATAGTCATCTTAGAATTTTGTCACAATTAAAATCACAGATGCCTTCATATCACATCACAGTTGTTATAGGTTTCCCAAAATATCATATGAGCTCACCACTACTTGAAAAGTAAGGTAGTTATTTGGGTCCACTTTTAGATATTTTTATTTAGCATGTTAATAAAGAAATACATAAATTACCATAGAAAAAATTTGCAGACTTTAAAAAATATTTTGATAAACAATATAAATGTTTTCTTATTCTATGTGTTTTACTTCATACATTTAAGAACATGAATCTGAGAGTCCATGATCTTCCCCCAGATCACCAAACATGTCCATTACCACAAAGAGTTCTTGCTTTTAGAGCAGAGGTTCTTAATCGGGGTTATTTTGCCCCTGTCCCCTGGAGATATTTGACAATGTCCAGAAATAGTTGCTACTGGCATCTAGTGGGTAGAGGACAGGGATACTGCTAAACATTCTACAGTATACAGGATAGCACCCACATACAGAGAATTATGACCAAATGTCAGTGGCACTGAGTTTGAGAAACCCTATTTTAGAGCAATAATCAACAAAAGGCTAAAAATTTGCTAGTCCTTCCAATCCCACCTAATTCCTATTTATGTTCACCCTTTTAATCTTCTTGCTCTCCTTCTGAGTAATCACAAAGATGAAGTAGTTTTTGTTTTTGTTTTTAATTCTTGCATTCATCCCAGTTTCAAGTATTACATATCACCCTAGATCTGTGAGCCAGAATCTCTTGGCAAGGCAGTATTATGAGTGTTGACAAACTTACTGGGCCATCTTCTTAGACGTGTCAGTGAGGAGTCAATGTCCCATAGGCAGAAGCAAGATGGTCCATATGCCCTCTGTCTGGCTCCCCAGGTCTTATATAGACGGTATGATTAATTCAGTACTTTCCACAAAGGTGGCCTCACTTGAAATGCAGGGCTCCTTTTCAAGGCTAGGAGGGTAGCAGGAAAGAAGGAGGAAGTGAGGGAATCAAACATCTTCTCCACCCAAGAACCAATAATAATAGTCTTCTTCTTCCTTCTTCTTCCCTCTTTCCCTTTAGCAATGTATTCATCTCCAAAGGAAAATCCTTCTGTGTTGAGTAAAGATAAATTTCTCAAATGAAAGGACAAAGATTGAAAACCCCAGGATTTAAATTTAAAAACAAACAGTAGAAAGGGTAGAAGTTAGAAGAGTGTTTTTAAACCTCTTGTAGGAGAACCCTTGACAAATAACTTGCCTTCACTTTGGCACCTTTTATGTTACCCATCTTTGGGTAACATTCCTTTAAGGACCATTCATTTCTGCTTGAAAGTTCTGAAAAACATCTGGCTTGGTCTGGTACAGACCACTCTTGCTGGCGAATCTCTCTTGCTGTGTGACACCAAAAAATAGAACAAGTTGCTGAGGCTCCAAGATAATATAAGAACAAAATGTTGATCAGGGACTTCTCATGAGTAAACAATTAAATTCCAAGTGGGCTGGTATAATGGTTAATTTTATATGTTCCACTTGATTGGATCATGAGGCACTCAGATATCTGGCTAAATATTATCTTTGGATGTGTCTGTAAGGGTGTTTCTGGATGAAATTAGCATTTGAATCAGTAGACTCAGTAAAGCAGTGTGCATGGGCATCAGCCAATCCATGGAGGGCCTACGTAGAACAAAAAGGTGGAGGAAGGGAGACTTTGGCCCATCCTGCCTGATTACCTGAGCTGGAACACTGGGACATTGATCTTTTCCTGGCCTGGGTGCTCCTGGTTCCAAGGTCTTTGAACTTAGCTGAATAACACCACTGGCCTCCCTGGGTCTTTAGCTTACAGATGATAGTTCATGGGACTTTTCAACATCCATAATTGAGCAATTCCTTATAATAAATTGTGTTTGTTTGTTTGTTTGTTTTATGTTTATAAACCATATCTATGTATCTGTATGAAAATGTATCTTCTGTTGGTTCTGTTTCTCTGGAAAATCCTGATAAATACAGCTAGCTAACTTCTGAATCCATGATCCATACCATAATCCTTGGCACTGGGAAGAAGTTCAATAAATATTTGCTAAATGAATGAATTCACTGAGTAAACAAATGACAACCATGTTCTGAGGTGAAAGATTCATTTTCCCATTTTGCAGATGAAGGCAGTCAAGGAATTTAAGTATGCTAGCCCAAAATTTTAAAATTTCTTATAGAATAGCCAGTACTTGAGTCACAGGTCATCTTACTGGAAACACCTTAACTCAGACACTATTTTTTCTCTCAAGGCTTTATTTAAGGAGAATTTGGTCTCAACATACCTTGAATGGACTAAAGAATTCTCTGGCTGTGCCACTAATTACACAACTGGTCATCAGCATTGATGGCAATAGATAGTTTTGGAAATTCTATGTTCAGCAAAATATTTTTTTTGTTCTAAATTAATTAATACATACACCATGAAATGTGACTTCTTGTTTTCTTCAAAGTCCTAGGCCAAGTAGAAGGACAGGCATATAAACATTATACCATTTTAATTTTCATCTCTTAAAAGATAATCTGTGTATGTATACCTGGATGAGGTCCTGTAGTTGACTATCTTGGGATTATCTTGAATGTTCTTCTTTACCGTTAGACTTATCAGAGCTTTTCATATGCCAATCCTTAGCATGAATAGAATGCAACATTTTCCAAACCTAACTGAGGAGCACGTTTTGGATAGAACATAAACCAATGTTGTGTGGTGCTCCCTTTTGAGGAATATGGGGTAACCATTTTGCCTCTCTTGTCCTTGCTACCAGATTAGCTGGTGGCCAGAATGGAGAACTCACCTCACTTTGTCTTCAGAACCCAACCTGGTGAGGCAACTACTTCCCACCATCTGGGTACAAGACACCAACTGAGAGCATTTCCGAATGAGGACGTGGATCCCTGGTTACTCAGCTAAACAACAGCAAGAAAGAATTGCCTGGGGTTGTTTGAATCCTACGTAGAAACAGAGCCTCTTTCTGGAAGGAAGAGCAGTGCCAGAATGCATACTCATCCTCACTCTCTCACCGGCAGCTAGAAAGCTTGATCGAATACATAGGAATGAATAAAGTTGAAATAGTTTCTCTCCTATCTTGCCCTTAGTGAAGAAGTGTGACACGAAGCACAGTTAGGATGCCAAGATGATCGCGTACGGGACCCCATCAGGGTCTACGTGCAGATTGTTTGTGGCCTAATTCTCTCAACTCCGTTATGTGCATAGATCATCTTCTAAGAGATATGAAAATGAAACAGGTATAATGTTTATATGCCTGCCTTCCCACTCGGCTCTAGGGCTTTCAAGAAAATAAGAAGTTGCTTTCATGGTATATGTATTAACTCTTAGAACAGAAAAATATTTTCCAAAGAATAGATACATAGAGACCAAATTATTTGATAGGTACTTTCTTTTCTTTTTTTTAATTCTGATTAAAAGTTGTGTCACTACAAGGTATAGCCTCTTGTCAGATGTCGCCTCATGATGCTATATGGTCTTTGGAGGAATATATCTGAGGTATGGGCATCTAGCTTTCTAAAGCAATGCTGAAACTGCCCCGATACATAAATCCATTGGAGGGAAAGAGTAATCATCAGAAGTAGCATTGAGGAGGCATTTCAGGATAGTCAAGAGGTTGTGAGATTCAGAGTCCCAATGCGATCAAACCTGGCATAGCCGGGTGATTAAGAGCACAAATAGGTAGCTGGATTTGAAGCCCAGCTTTGTTACTTGCAGTGATAAGTATGTAGCTGTATAACCTTGAACAAATTATTCAAACTTTCCGTGTGTCAGTTTTCCCTCTGAAAAATGGGGTAAGAGTAACATCTACCTTATGTGATCATGAAGACTCAGCATTTGTAAGGTGCATGGAAGAGTACTTGGTACAAAGTAAACTTTCACTCGATATGAACAATAACAAGTATTATGGCTGTGTGGCCGCAGAAGGCCCGCTCACTCCTGTAGATGTCATTCCCTCCCTCTGTAAGATGGAGGTTATCACAACTCTAGTGCAGTATCATGGTGAAGATCAAAGAAGACAAGGGACAGAAGCTAAAGTGTAAACATTACTTTGCAAATGTAAGAAAATTATTTTCCTGCTACGCTACGGTGGTTCTTTCTCCCCTCCATGGATGTTATTTCTTCTTTGTCCCAGGGCCTCAGATGTCCTTTCTGTGCACTGGCCTTTCTAGTGTTCAAAGGGGTACCCTCTTGCTCTAGGCCATCAGTCCTTTCCATCTCAGAAAATGACACCATCCCCCGCCAGCCCCTGGTTGCAACCAGAAACCAGGGTGCCAGCCATGACTACTTTGCCTCACCACCTTATCAGCTCAGTGATTGGCACTTCTTGTATCCACCTCCAACATGGATACTTAACCCTTCGACTGCTCCATGTTCACACTTGCCATCCTCATTCATGTCACCATCATTTCTGGCCAGTCACAGGTTCCTATAATCCTGCCTCCATGCTTGTCTGATCTAATCCATTTCATCTCCCCAATACAGATGGAGAAATCCTTCAGAAATTTAATTCCGATATGTCACTTCCCAGCACAAAATCCCACAATGGCTTCCCATTCTCATGCCCCTTACCAGGACATAGTCCTCACAAGGCCCCTGTCTACTTCTCCAGTTTTATCCCACATCATTCCAAACTCCCCAATCCTCCCGCCTTTTACTTCTACACCCTATCTCACAGGGCTTTCCTAGCAACTTGAATACACTAAGTTCTTCCCTGCCTCAGGACCTTTGTGCTTGCTGTTCCTTCCCCAGACTCTTTAAATAACTGACTCCTTTGCATCCTACATATCTCAACTCAGATTTCACCTCCTTAGAGAGGCCTTCCCTGACCATCCCCAAATGTCCATTTTCATAGCATTTACCTCCTAGAATTATTCTGAAGATTAAATGAGAAATGCCTTTAGAACAGTGCATGGCACAGAAATACTCATTAGAAGTCGTAAATCACCCTCCTCCTCTTTCTCCTCCTCTACCACGGTAGCCTATTAAGCTGCATGGAAAACACTGACGAGGGTGTGAGATTGTGATGTGTTTGCTTACTCCCATTTCATCTGATTGTTACTTGCATGAGGTACAGACCTTGTCTGTTTTGCTTCCTGGTGTCCTCATCTCCCAGTAAAGCACCGGTCAGAGAGCGAGCTCTCAAACATTTATTGAAAGAATGAATGGAAGTGAGTGTCTCTCGCTGTCAAAGGGGTCAAACTGCTGAAACCCCATAAAGACCTAGGGCAGTCTCACCTCTGGGGCTGCCCCACATCTGGCCACGCAACAGTGCTGCCTAGGCTCCAAGGGAGCGTTCCCTCCCATTCCCACCACTCCTCCCCCTCCCCCACATATCCCTCCCGGTTTGTATTCAACACACCCTTGCTTGTGCAAGAAAAGCAAAAGACCCACAAAACTCTTTTCTTTATCCTCTTTCCAAAAAATGGGCCAATTCACAGCTGCAATCGTTGGGAGAATTTCCTGCCTGGGAGTCTGGAAACTGCCAAGAGTGAAAAGCCGCAGCCAGCCAGCGAGGCCTCTGTTGTCGTTGGCCCAAACAACAACAAAAACAGCCACAACCACCACCACCACCACCACCACAACAAAACAGGCCACGTGTGCGTGAGCACACACACACACGCCCACACAACCAACCAAACGGACAAGGCTTCAAGGAGAAGCTTCTGGGCTGCACGTTCCCGCGGCGAGGCCTATCCCTTGGCACGGGGCCACGGCGGCCCAGGGCCCAGCCCCCCGCCATCTGTCATCAGCACTCTGCCTACTCTAAGTGTGCGGACGCAGTACACGGAGGCCAACAAGTAGCAAATGGAGGGGAAGAGCAAACAAAGCCACCACAGTCAGCGGGAGAAGGTGGCTACGGTTTTGACACAAACTGACAAAAAGCCGGGAAATTTAAACTGCAAGTTTGCCCTGAAGACCTTCAGCTGGGAGGGCTGGGCTGGGGGAGGGTGTGCACCAAGGGGGCCGGCAGGCTGCAGAGGCTGGTGAGCGGGGAGCTAAGCAGGCCAGCTCTTCCCAGTCCCTGAGAACATGAGACGCCACTGTGCGTGCATTGCCCAATAAGGCTTTCTCTTACAAGAAAAAGGGAATTTTAAAAAAAAAAAGCAAAACTAATAAAATTTCCGAAGGAAACATTTTATTCAGGACGTCAGGTGTCATGTAATATGGATTGCTAATTCTTTATCAAATCATCATTTGAATTAATAATTATCTAATGATTAAAGTTAAGAAGCAATTGTAACCTATTCTAATTATTAATAATCTCTCAAGTTAGGATAAACTGTCCTTACTTTGCTGTTGAGAAGTTGTGGTGGTAGTTTTATGTTCTCATTTGAGAGACCTCCAGGGAAAAAAAAGTCAGGGTATTTGTCATTTTTCACCGTTGATAACGAAAATATTTTTTGTAAACCAATTTATCTGCCGGAAACTGCAGCAGCAAAAGAAATCAAGCCAGCTAAGATGCCTACTAAAACATGTCTGCATTTTCGCTTGAGTGGCATGGATCCTGTTTGTGCTGGGATGGGTGATTGTCTTGGAGTTTTCATTCCTTGTCATTAAATGCAGGGGCTCTTGCTGTTTAAAATCTTAAAAAGAGGGACCCAGGTTACCAGGCATGTTATGACCATTCCACAAGCTTAATGTGTTTCTCCCTACATCAGAGATAAAGACACTGAGGCCCAGAGGGTTCCACATGACCCCATGGTGAAACAGTCAACCTTGGAGGTCTTTGGACTTGGTACCCTACTCTCCTTCTGTCTTAGACAATAAGATTCTGCTAAGCAGCTGACTTCCCTTTGCCCTTGTAGTTCTTACCATAAAGCCACAAATACTATGAATTGTAATTCCCACTTTTCAAAAAATATCAATTAAACAAGCAAAATTGCAGTGAGTGGTAACCAAGGTGGCCAGAAACAAATCAGCTTTCATTCTGTTCCCTCATCAGTTAAGTGTTAGTATTTGATCACTCATTAATAGTTGATTACTGAAAAATAAACTCTGGAAAAGAAGTTTTAACCCCTGAACAATCCTGATTGACGGCATAATCGCTTGGCTCATTATCCCTAATCGACAGAGTATACATATATTTACAAATAAAAACACACACCAGATGTATTTTCACCCACAAGGTGATGCTGTCAACTAAAATAGGGAATGTGCACCAATGTTGAGCATCCATCATTTTTAAGACAGATTCACCAGGAAATCTCCCACTTCGTGATCCACAGAGAAAAGCTGGAATGCGTACAGGTGGCTGTGATGTCACCATGTTTACAAAGAAGGGTAAAGTTCTTGAAACAGCACCAGCTCTAAAGTCAGGAGAATTGGCTTTGAGTGCAGGCTCTGCCATTTCCTAGCTTATACTTTTATGCCTCAGTGTCTTCATCTGTAAAATGGGAATAATAATAGCATCTTCAGAATTGTTTCAAGTAGTAAATGAGATAGTGGATATGAAAATGTCATATAAATAGTAACATACTAACAAAGTTCTCATTTTTTCCATATTTTTCCATTCCTTCAAATGGCCTTCTTTTTCTCCCAGACTTATCAGAGTTGCATTTATTTTTTTTAAAGATTTCATTTATTTATTTGAGAGAGAGAGAGCATGAGCAAGGGGGAGGGGGAGAGGGAGAGGGAGAAATAGACTCCCCATTGAGCAGGGAGCTGGAGACACAGGGCTCGATCCCAGGACCCAGAGATCATGACCTAAGCCAAAGGCAGACACTTAACCAACTGAGCCACCCAGGCGTCCCCTTATCATTGTTTTAAAAGGAGACATGACAATTCCTGCCTTCTACCGTCTCTTCAGAAGGAAAAAGTCAGTTCGAAGGTGGTCCTATATCTGAGACCAGCCTGAGACTCCATATCAAGAGCCCATTTTGAGTTTTGCCTGTGAAGTGAGAAGTACATAGAAATAGCTTGCATTTCCCTTTCCTGTAGAATTTAACAGAATTTTCAAAAGTCCTATGCAAAGCTCTTCTGAGAACATAGTGAGTGAAATGAATTTACAAACCATGTTTCACACATGTCTGAGTGACCAAAGTAAGTTAATAGCTTATATCAGTGTCCATAACATTTATTCATTCATTCATGTGTCCATTGAACAACTATATGGAGTGCCTACTTTGTATAGGGCAGTTTGCCAAGTGCTAAGATGGAAGCAGGAAACACACAGACTTGATGGGGACAAGTGGTATAGTCCTGTCAGGAGAGCTTCTTACTGTGGAAAGAGAGAACTAACGTTTTTAGAAGTGTTTTTGAATTTTTAGAGTGTTTTTGAATTTCTAGAAGATTCCATTCTTGTCAAAGAGTCATGAAATGAGAGCCTAGGAATCTGGGTCCCTCATTGACTTTACCAATATTCAAGGCCTTGTACAAGTCACCTTCGGCTTTGGGCAGCTTCCATACTTTCCTGACAACCTCCTCTCTCTTTGTTTGCAGAGTTAGTGGCACTACTTTACCAAGAAATATTTCATGAAGGATTAAATAATTTAAGAAAAGCATGTGTTCTCCTCTTCTGAAGTGTGTTTTTATCAACTAGAGTGTCAGGGCAGGGAGCTAGACAAGGATTTAGTCCAAGAAGGGACTTTGGATAGGTAAAGCAAAATGGACTTAAACAAAAAACAGCTTCCCAAACCCTTTACTAGGCTGAAGGCTCCATAGGGACAAGGATCAGGGAAGCCGTCCCCCCCCCCACTGGCCCCCTCCCCCCAGTCCCTAAAACGGCACTGGCCCATGATAGACATCCACAAGTATTTGCGGAATGAACACGTGAACGAGCCAGCTTATCGTGATAAATAATATCACAACAGAAAACAGTTGCTGTGAAATAAAAGAGCAGCTTAGATAACACTTCCCAACTGCTTTGTCAAACCTTTTGAAACTCCCCTTAAGAGAAGACCGTGATTCTACACGGCTGCAGTTGCCCACCGTGGCAAAGCTGAGGTCTGTGCAGGAGCAAGCTGATTGCTCCCTGATGCTGAAGAGGATCCCCAACCCCCTCAATGGTATCCATTCATGAATTAAAAGATTGGAGTAGAATTAAAACAGCACTTTCCGGAAGTCTGAGATCTTGGATTCTGATCCTGGCTTTTCCCTAGATAGCCATGTGGCTTTGAGCAAATCCTCTACTTCTCATGACCTGAGTTTTCTCATCTGTAAACAAGAGGTTTAGATTTCTAAGGCTCCTTCCAGGCATAGGAATTTAGAAAGAAAGTGGAAAATTATGCACATGTGGGCATTTTTAAAGTAAAGCTTCACCATCCAAAATGCCTCTGTTACTTTATTAACTCCATTCCTGTTTTGAGCTTGGAAAATTGGCAAAGCGAGTGCAACTGTTTCAGAAGTTAATGTTGTATTAGATCAACATAGCAAATAGACACTTGCCTAGAGAGTAATACTTTTTGCCAGAAATGGGCTGGCTCTGAAAAACATTGCCCTGAAAAGCCCTATCCAGTTCTGTTTCCTCATGCCTCTTTCTTCCCACAACTCAACCTTCCCCCAAAGACCAACAAACAGGGGTTAGAGGTACAAAGCAGGAGTCTCTCGTTATGGGACTCAACATTGAGTCACTTCTGCTAACAGTTCAACCATGACCTGGTATGTCAGTTTGGATAATTAATCGTTAGCCTTGATCCTTCATCCTGAGTCTGGGAAAAATTGGAATGATTTATTCATGCATTCATTCCCAAGTACTTATTGAGTCCCTAGGGAGTACCATCCCCCCTAACTCATTTTTGACTTGTGTACTGGACTCCTCCCCCTCTCACCCCATGCCACCACGCTGTCCTCACTCACCCACCTATTGCTCAACTCACTTCCTTTGGTGACACCCCTCTTGCTGGCTGTTTCACAAGAGGAAACTCTGGCTGCATGTAATTGACCTGGCCCAGAATGTCTGAAACCATCAAAATTTCCAAGACCTAGCTGAATATCATTTATTTGAACCAGGTGAGTTAGGCCTGCCACCTTCAGGGAAAGGCAAGGGAGATGTTGCAGAGCCCTGGTAGGTACCTAGCCACAGACTAAGTGTCATGATTGCATTGTTTCAGAGATGACAAGACTGTCTGCCTGCTCACAATGGCTAGGCTTCATTACTTGGAATGTAACTATTATGAACCTGCAGGTAAAGATGCAGATATGTTAAGGTTTTCTAATTGGTATTACTATCAGGAGCCTGTAGGATCCCTGGAGCCATTAGAACCTTGATCCCATTATAGCACCCTCACCAACACCACCATCAGGAATTAGAGCCCAAACCCCTAACTCTAGTCGAGTAATTGAGACCCTACTCTCCATCCTTGCTTCCCACCATACACGTAGATTTTGAAGTATCACTAGCTCTGTGCTCATCCATCAGAAACCCTGTTAAAATGTTCTTAGGTCCTTGATTCTGTTTGCTCCTGTTTCCCCTATTATCTGTTACCGTGTTCAGGGGCTGGCAGTAGAAGTTAGCTAAAACTGGTGAGTGTCACGCCCACGGTGCCAGAGCTCACATGGGTAGTGACCAACCTGAGGTTCAACCAAGGAGGTCTACACGCCATCTCTCTGGGTGAAGTGAAGTCTTATGGAAGGAAGTTCAGCTGGGACTATAGCGCCCACCACAAGGTGCAAAGGGCAAAGCAACCATAGAAATAAAAGAATGAGCACTAAGGTTAGCAGCAGGGTGGCTGCACAGCCAAAGAGAGCAAGTATCAATAAACGTTTCAGAGTAAGTGGCTGAGAGCCAAAACTGTGGCCATGGGTGAAAGATGTCCTCTTAAGGAACTAGCAGGTACATGGGGTAAGCAGAGAAGCTTGTGGGAGGCCATGGAGCTAGAGGGGCATATGCTTCGGGCCTCACTTTTATGCTGGACTGGACTTCTTTGTAGCACCCGTGGATACGGCCCAGCCTCAGAGAGGGACCCATCCAGACTACCCTATCTCACTGCAGTTTCTTACCCTGAGCCACACTAAATCTTCCCTTAGTTCATGTGGATAATACGTCTGCTCTGAATTTGTTTCACTTTCTATAAAATGAAATTTAAAATAATGGTTAGAAACTTTAAGTTTGATGAGACTCTATGGATATTGATTTTTATTTTTCAGGAGGTGGGGAAAGTATTTTCATCTACTAATGATGTACGTTAGAGAAACTGACTTAATTTTATAGGCTTGCTCTAAGTGAGCAGTAGGGAACTCAAAGATCATTTGCCTCCTACCATCCTTTTACAAACGAGGGACTGAGGTGGGGGGCCAGAAAAGCTTACAACTTGCCCCAGATCACAGAGGTAGCAAGTGTTGGTGTAAAGAGTGTTTATTTCTTACGGCTCCAGGATGGGCAGCAAATGGCCTAACAGTCTTGTTTCTCTGGTTTGCCTGCGCAAACTGGCCAGGGGTCTTTGTGTCCAGGGATGTTTGTGCAAAAGCTGTGTCCTCCAGACCCAAACATAGTCAGACTCTGCAAAATCAAAGGTGGAGCTGCACGGAAAACCAAATCAGCCCGAAGGTTTTACCTCCATGGTGATTCATCACGGTCCCAGCTGCCTCTTGGTCAACCAGAGGCCAGGGAACTCTGCCAAGAGGCCACACCCCGAAGAGACAGTGACCCTGCTACCTGCCTACTACCATGACAGAAAGTGGGTGAAATAATATAGCTTGGTTGAGTGGCTTTGCCAGTTTGTGGCTTAACTTTCTCTGTGTTTTGGTTTCTTCTTGCAGCCCCTCAGCTGCATAGAACCGTAATGCAATTTTGTAGAAACTAAGCAAAAAGGAATACATTAGTCTTGTTGCTTGGAAGTGCTGCCAAAGGAACAGTATCTTCGACTGATTGCCAGCCAAGTCCCTTATGAGATTGTGTAGACTCTTACAATATTGCTCAGGGAGCGAAACAAAGAGGAAGAGAAAAAGAAGGGTCGTGCTTATTATAATTTATAGTACATGGTTATGGGAAGCTTCTTATGTTACCAGAAAGCTAGTGTCTGGGGTTTTCCTCTTCCCCAAAGGAGCTGAAAATGGGAAGGGGGAAGGGAGGGTTATCTTACCAACTTTTTGCAGCCAAAATCATGAGCGCCAAAATTCCTTCCTAGAAATGTCAGTGGCAAGATTCAGACAATTACCACCAATTCAACAACTACCCACCCCCATCATTAGCATCATCCCTGACCTTCAACAATAATGTGACTCCACCCACCCCAGAGGAGCAAAAAGTCTCAGAACCTCTTGCCTTAAGAGCCATTCTGACGGAGGAGGCATCGTGGAAGGAAACCCCTGTGTTAAATATTTGCCTAGAGGATTAGAGCACCTTGGCTGCTGGGTTTCTGACGAGTTTTATTCTCCTTGTTCTTCATCTTAGAGAATGATGGGGTTTCAAGTGTTCTAGTTAAAACTCCACCTGTGGGGAAGGAAAACAAATGGTATGGTGTGTTACCCAATCCTCTCCAAGGGTTATGACTTCTACTAACCTCCATGGATGACATTCTCTCATTAAATCAGTGTCTTAGCCAAACAGAATGTAACACCAGGAGTCATGATGCTCATTGATAATGGCTTCATTACTGCTCTCCTCTCTGTATGGGTTCCATGACACAGAAGCCTGAGGTAAGCTAATGGCTATTCCTGAAGAGACTGCCTTGACAGCAGGAAACCTCTCGTCTTCATCTTTGACCCTTACTCACAGCCTAGTTCATGGTACGCAGTGTTGCATGAATGTCACTGTGGAACAGAAGGGAAAGGAAGGCTGACCACTTCTCTTTGCTTGTTAGCTCAACGACTCACAAGGAAGGCAACATGTTGGCTAACCCATACCCCAGCATTTAAACATACAGGTTGTTTCTACCAAACTGATCAACAGTAACGAACATTCTTGTGTGACATAGTTGCTCTGGAGAAAGAAAGTCAAGGGGAAAAGATGCTGACTGTGCACAGGCGAATGTCACAATGAAGATGCACTGATGAGTATCTTCATAGTGAGCTGTGGACTTCCAGGTGGCCTGACCAACTCACCTAATTGTCTACTCCCCACTGATGACCTTGCTGCCAAAGGATCCATCCATAGGATCTTCACTGAGTGCCAGTCCATGCCTCTCAGTCATGGGGCCCTCATTACCTACATGAAGCACCTTCAAGAGCAAATATAAGATTATCCCAATTCCCTACCTCCTAGCTTTCACCCAAGAAAACAAAAAGGCCAAAGATTGATATAAAACAAAAAGGCCAAAAATTGATATAATTATTATTATAAAGATAGCTTTGAAGCCATTCTTAGGTTCATTTAGAAATTTCTAGATGTTAACTTCTGTTAATAACAAATATTTGATGCATGTCACGCATTCACTCTTCTCAACTCCTTTGACACACCTGTGGGGAGATGGTGAGTCTCAAGCACCCCATAAGTAAAAGTCTGCTCTTATCATTCTCCCTTTCCAACTTCCTTCTGCCCAGCTTGGGAGCCTTGGCTCTGCTTTCCAATTCTGGCATGCTTCCTACCCCTTGGAATATTTGATAGATTATTGTCATTTCCCTCCAATTTCAGCACTTCCTAAAAATTTTGGCTCAGACTCTCTTTCCGGTTCTTTTGCTCCTGTTGCTTTCAATGTGACTCTTTTCTCCCCAGGACCCCCCTTCCCCTGCCCCTCTGCACACCCCCAGACCTATGCACGCAAGACCCAAACCTAATCACCAGTGGGGGCAGGTACCCCCAGGGCTTCAGGTGAACTCAATGCAGCAGGGTTTGGACCCTGAAGATGCCATAGGACAACTGTGCTTTCAGATTCCATATTCAAATCTCAGGAGTGAAAGGGACTTGAAAGCTCATCCATGCCTCCGCCTCTGATTACACCAAAATATTAGCCATTAAGGAAAGATTAGCATTCCATGGCGTCCTCGGGGATCTCTGAAGTGGATTCCTTCGCCTCTCTTAGTAATGCATTCCAGAGGCTCATCGCACTCAGAGAGATTTTCCTCATGCCGAACCTAAATCCTGCTGGAAGCAATTTAAACCAGTCCCCTTTGGCCTGTCTTTGTGTAGAAAGAGAGGAAAGCTCTTTGCCACTGCCCTTGCAGGGTCCCTTCACGGATTCCTGGGCTCCCACAGGCGCTGCGTTTACTGATTGAAATGAGAGCAGAGCCGAGGCTGGGCAGCGGGAGAAGGAGAGAGAGGTCACTACGAGATGCTGGCCTTCCGCTCTCTGGTCAACCTCTCAGAAGAAGCACCAAGGGCTCTAGGCCCCGGGTTTAACCCAGCTCTGGCTTCTCATTTTCCTTGGTTAAGTCTCGGTCCCCTTTCACCGCCTCGTGACCTACTTTCATCTCCAGAGCAGGGCTCCCCTTGAAGCGTGTAGATAACGTGCAGCCCGACGCAGGGTGAGGCAGCCGGGCTGCCCGACCGCTCTGACCTTTTCCTTCATCTCCTGAGTAACGTGAGGGACGGAATAAAGACGATCAGGTTTTCTGCTAGCCAAACCTGCTTTTCTTTCCTGGCAAAAGGACACTAGGAGACAAAGTATATTCTTCCACCCAAGACAGTAAATAAAAGAAAGAATGCTGTGGGTGTACAGGACGTTTGGAACATTTCATTTTTGTAATTGTGCATTCTGAGCTAAGAGCCACCACAAAAGACCAGTCTTTGGAAATTGAGGGGGTTTGTGGTTGTATCTTGGGGCTTGCTGGCCAGCCAGGATTCTGTTTCCATTTTTCCCATTAGTCCTCAAGTTCTAGCCGAGGAGGCCCCCAAGATCCTGGGGCATCTGACCAGAGGCGGCTGCCAACATTTTCCCATGAGCACTGGAACGTGTCTTGGCTGGGCACATGTCTTTGCAAGGTGTTTATAAAGTTGCTTGATCCTTTTTTCCACCTGGTTTGCTTCCTGGACCCAAAGGTTTAGGGACGACAAGGTACTGCTGGGGCCAAAAGAAGGGGAATAAGCACGTTACTCTCTTCCCTGAGCCTCGTTGATAGAAGTTTTGATTTTTAAAACTCTCTCGCTCTCTTCATTTTTGTTTCATTTTTCTCTTTTTCCCCTCTTTGGTGTCTCTGTTTACACAGCTTAGAGATTGGGAAGATCTGGGTAGCTTTCCAGCTGCTTATGCACAAGCGTAATTGAGTCATTTATTTTTAGTGATGTCAAGACTTCGAGAACAGATATAAAAGGAACATTGCACACTGACTAACTAAAATGTAAGAGAGTCCTCATTTGGAGGATGAAGACACAGTGGATGTGATTATTTTCAAATTGGAGGCTCTTCACTCCTCATTTCAAAACCAGATTTGGAACACAATTTATTTTATTTTCAGCTGGGAGGGTCTCCAGTCTCAAGCGAAATTCTGTGCCCTGCCAGGGTTGATGGTTAAAAGGCAGCTCCCTAACAGAGGAGTCTCACGCGTGCCTGTCATTTTCTCCTCCTTTAAGCAAGAGAGCCCTACCTGGATTATTTCCTGGATGGAAAAGATGAGGCTTAAATTAAACACCTGTGAGACATCCTGACATCCTCCTAGGGAAAGGTCACTGGAATATCATCTGTCATTTAAAACAAAACAATCAAATAGATGCAGCAACGGTGTGTTTGATGACCGCACATTCCAAGTATATTGAGTTCTCTTTTCCTACGCACCTACATTTATTTCGGGTGTAAATCAACTTGGAACAGGAGAAGTATCACTTGTTCTTTGCAAAGCTGTCACAAAGTGTAAATGGTATTGACACAGACATTCTTTACTTCTCTTTATTCTCCTGTCCTCCTCCCATAACTCCTCCCCTACAAGGGGCAGGGAATATAAGACGAGTCTTCAATCAGCACAAGATAAAGAAGGGTATTTGAAAATAAACATCCAATGCATGAAACTAGTTAATATTGAGTGCACATTATACTCTAGGCACTATTCCAAGTATTATACATATCAGAAAGATAGCACTCTTACTCCAATTTATAGATAAGGAAGAAGATGAACAAAGATGCTGAATAATTTCTGGACAGTCCAGCCCTGGTGTCTCTTGTAGTCCCAGTACTATATGCCTCTCACAGCAGTGGGCATGCAAATGTGAGAAACATATGCAAGCTAGTTGGCAAAGAAGTATTATTTTTATTATATAAAGAACTTTGGCAAAACAATAAGGAAAAAAGCCACATACCTCAGTAGAAAAATGGGCAAAGGACAACAATGGACAACTCACACATATACAAACAACCACATGGCTGATACATTTTTTAAATATTAAATCATATTAAAATCAACGAAAGATAAACTCAAAGAATGATATATCCTTTTTTTTCTATTCTAGAAATTAAGATTATAAGAAAAAAAAGTCTATTCAGTATTGACAATGGTGTGCAGGAACAGCCATGCTCAAACACAGCTGGTATGGGGTACACTGTTGCAACACTTACGGAAAGCAAATTTTCAGTATTTAATGAAAATCTTTAAAATAGGTTTAGTAATTCCACTCCAGAATATTTATTCTAAGTAACTAAGAAGGAGCACAAGCCTTCATGTATAAAGATATTAACTTCAGTGTAAAATAAGAGCAAATCTTTATTATAGAATACCAAACCATTATCAAAAGTCATGCTCTTAAAAAAAAGTAATGAACATTGAAAACCTCATAATATATTATTAATTAAAAGGGGAGTTTATATAACAGCATGTACAACTGATTGCATGAAACTACTCATGAAAATTTCTTCTACATTCTTCTGCAATCAAAATGTATTGTTTTATCATCAAAAAAATTTATAAAGTATAGCATTGGAGTAAATATAGGAAAATAGAGATGTGTGCAAATATCTATAAGGAATAACCTCTTACAAATTATACTTGGTCATTGATTTTCATTCTGAGAGTCCTGGAAGATGAAGCAAAAAGAGAAATAAATGTCATATATTTTTTAATAGAAAGAATACAGGGGCGCCTGGGTATCTAAGTCGTTAAGCGTCTGCCTTCGGCTCAGGTCATGATCTCAGGGTCCTGGGATCCAGCCCCGCATCAGGCTCCTTGCTCAGCTGGAAGCCTGCTTCTCCCTCTCCCACCCCCCTGCTGGTGTTCCCTCTCTCACTGTGTCTCTTTCTGTCCAATAAATAAATAAAATCTTAAAAAAAAAAAAAACAAATGCAGGTTTCAAAAACTTTTTTCCCTGATTTTAAATGCAAAGAGGGTCTTACTGGCTATATATGTTTTTTAGATTTTATTTATATATTTATTTTTTGAGAGAGCATGCATGCGCATGAGTGAGGGGGAGGGGCAGAGGGAACGGAGAAGAAGGAATCTCCAACAGATTCTGTGTTAAGTGCAGAGCTGGTCCCGGGACTAAATCCCACAACCCTGAGATCACTGCCTGAGCCAAAATCGAGAGTTGGATGCTTGACTGAGCCACCCAGGTGCTCCTGGCTATATTCATAAAAGAGACATTGGGTATCATTGGGCAATGTCTTCCCGTTGCTTCTGTGAAAGGCACAGAAACTTTGTGCAAACGAACGGCCCTATAGTGGCCCTCTACAAAAATAATCACTGAGAAAATAAGAGTAACTCAGAGGAGACATTTTTTTAAGGAAGTGACATAATGAACACATTTTTACCCTGGAATACCTAACTGCTTAATGCAAAGATAGATCTTGAGAACACTGAGGGACAGCTGGGTTGAAGAAACAACGTTTTCTCCCCAAAGTCATTTAGAGTAGACAGTGTTAATAAAGCAATAAACAATATTGTTGACATATAAACAACTCCCAAGTTTAGTGGAACAAAAATTATATTAGTTTGGATCTCATGGAATTCTCTGGCAAAAAAAAAAAAAAATCCTCCATAATATAGAATTAGCCTCAGATTCAAGTGAAGAAGGTGTGATTTAAAGGGATTTGTGAAAATCCTTCTCCCTGTAAAAATATTTACTCTATAAGTCTTAGTATCAAGATGGAACATCAAAGAATGATAAAATTTTCAAACATTAAAAAGCCTGTAGAGTTTCTGTCATCCAGAGGTGATTAACTTCAGGGAGGGCATGAACTTCTTTGGAAATCTAATGAAAGTTATGGACTCGGAGTCTCTTTCCAGCAATATACACACATGTGCTATGCTTTGCATAAAACTGAAGAGGTTCAACTCCCTCCCACTCACCCATAGTTCCCTAGGATAAGAACACCTGAGCTCAACCTTGTTTTTCTGAGAGGACTTTAGAACGAGATGCTGCATTCTGCCTAAGCGAATACTATTTCTTAGTTTTGCAGAATTAGTCCCTCCAAGTGAGTGAAGTAGCTTGCCCAAGATTATAAGACAAAGCCCCAGGAAAGCAGGTCTTCTTTCTCCCACATCACTTAGATTTTAAAACCTCTTTCATTTCCCACAACCCTGGTTAAAAGAGAAATCTCTATCACACATCTACAGAAACCCTGTGGAAGATTGAGGTATCACCTGGGAATACAACACTAAGAACATACTTGGAGTAAAGTTAGGCTCACAAGGATATGCCAAGTCACCAACACCGTGGTGTTGCAATGGACCAGCGTTCACGAGAGCATCGTATCCATTTTCAACAGTTCTTATTTAGTAAATCCTGGACTGTCTTCTGATTCTGGTCAAAACATCTGGAAGTCAAACATCATGCTCTGGTTTGGGAGCAACAGAAACCAAAGTTCTCGAGCAACCCTGGTAGTAAGAGTGATGACGTGCCTGAAAATAGAGGGGCAGGCCATAGACATCAACACCACCAAAGCCCTGCAACGCATTTTCATGATAGTAAGTAATCATTATTTTCTTTATTCACCGGGAGGAGTCTGTGACTCACGAGCAAAGGCGAATTGTTGGATGCTTCGGTGTCTGAGAATACAGACAGGAAATTTAGACCTCTCCTGTGACTTAAACCAAACAACTGAATTGAATATTCCTGTCCATCGACTTGCATGGTTAGGTCTGCACACTGGAAAGGCTGGAAAGTCCCTCTTAAGTACTCTGTTTATTGGAGTGCTACCACTCCTCCTAGGTCCATTTCACATCTCACCCTATCCAGAGAGATCTTCCTTGATTAACCCCGCCCACACTCCTATTAACCTTCTTAGCAGTCCTTCAGCACTTTTATTAGGACATAATTCAACACCACTCGCTTCCATCCTGCTTCATAGACCTTACTAACTGCTTCATGAATCTTGTTTTCCTAACCAGATTATAAGTTATTCAAAGGCAAGAATCATGTTTCCCCTGCTGTTTCCTACTGAGCACACGGCAGGTATTCAAAAATTGTTTGTTGATTGACCGATTAAAATGAGGAAATAGCCACCCTCCCACCAGAATCCCGTCCAGCGGCGTTCTGCTCAGAAGAGAGCAAGCTTTTCTGCCTGAGGAACCCCTGCTGATGCTTCCCGATCCAGCTCCCCATGCCAACTCTCCTGTGGCAGCCCCAGTAACAGGAAAGTTCGGAGCACTCCATGTCAAGCCAGGTAGCATGGTACCTCTGTGGAGATGAGCATCTTGCAGACCCAGAAGGACTGCCCCCCCCCACAGTAGAAGAGTTTTTTTTTTAACACAAAGGTATATTTTGAATGGTTCTCAATATTATCCTACTACCCTCTTTCCTTGAAATCTAAGGAAGTCAGTGGAAATTCCAAGAGTAATAAGTGAAGAAGAACCTTAAACATCATTTGGGTCAAATTGCGGTCCACCTATATGATGGAATACCATAGGGCCATTCAGAAGAATAAGATGCAAATATAATGTCTAAAATATAACTCTACATGGAAAATAAAACAAGTTATACACATTGATTTCATTTGTGTAAAAATGTGTATGTGCATTGCATGTATGTGTTATATATGCATAGAAAATGTATGGAAGTGTTCATGAAAAAAAGCACCTATCAATCACGATTCTTTCTGGAAGTGGGATTTGAAAACTGGAAGAGGGGAAAACTAGAACTTACATTTTACTTCAGGCAATTTGGTAATGTTTTTTAGATTTTGCAGTAAGCACTACTTTGATTACTTATGTCATTTTAGAGTCCGCATTTTTTAATTTTCCCAAAACTCACCATTTCAAGTCTTCAGCAATGTGACCTCACCTGCCTCTCACCACTCTCCCCTGTACTCTGGGCTCCCACCACCCACCACCACCAGCACCTCTATGCTCCTTCAGCCAGTGCTCTCTCCTCTCTCAGGAATGACCATCCCTCTCTTATTTCTCTGCGGGACCCCCATGTGTCCTTCAAAAGCCACCCAAAATCTTACCTCCTCCCTCATGCTCCCAGGAGGAATTCGATGCTGATACTTCCGTGTCCTCATAGCACTTACAGCTCTGCTAGAACATATACAAAGCTGTATTTTTTAAAATTACATTTGTCTCCCCAACTGCAGTGAGTTCTTTCAGACCAGGATCCTTCTGGATTTTCTGCATTTTGGGGTCCCTAGCACCTTGAGTAGGGCCTGGCACGCAGTAAGTGCTTACAGAAATGCTTGATGAATGCAAGACCTGCAAATCTAAATTCTGAATACACACCCAAGTACTCTACATGTCTAAACAATTTGGGGTAACAATCCGGTTCCTGGTATTCTCAGTAAAACATTTTTACTTCCTCGGCCAAAAGACAAAACCCCCATTCGTATCCTGTATATTGCCTCCAGATAATGATTTGATGTCACGATCAACTATAGGTCAGCCCAAGGCAACCCCTTTGATTGAATTAAAGAAATATAATCAAAATACAGTCTCTCACATGACACATCACACAGACGATTCCAGGCAGACTTTCAGGAGAGGCTTCTTGGATCAGCTTAACATAAATTAGAGCATAGTTTCCATTAAGTCCATATGTAACAAATTTTCTTTCCATGTCGATATTCAATGACTGACCTGACTTGAACGCCCTCCCTGTTCTTAGTTACATTTCACCTCTGAGAGCTTCATGACCACCAACTTCCACTAGTGTCTACCAGGCAGAAGAAATGGATTCCAGGAATCTCACCACTATGCCTGTAATGCAACATAAAAGAGTCTGAAATAAAAATAACACCTCCAATACACTATAGAAACTATCCTACCATGGCTTATATTAAATTACCTTGTTGGCAGTCAGTCTTCAGCTAATGTGTTGTCCCCTGTTCTATAAAATTCTATAGATAGTTCCATAGTTCCACAGGAACTTTTACCCTTGTCGTGAGGAACAAGCTAATGGTATTTTAAAGAATAATTGAAATAAAAACTTGTCACACCAAACAAGAAACAAAACAACGACAACAACCAAATAACAGCTCCAAGAGGTACGAATAATTAACCTTATCTTATTAAGGAAAACACTGATGACCCAACCAGACAATGTGTCTGAAGTCACACAGTTACTAAGTGGCAGAGCACGGATGAGCGCCAAATTGCGTGACTCCATCCCCTTGGCTTCTCCCATTAAGCCATATGGCCTCTTCTTGAAAGATGTGTATACATCCAATTCCAAACCAGAGAACTTCCACAGTCATGAAGACACCAAAAATGGAGGATTTATTTTTGTTATAGCTGCCACAGATTTTTCTCCTTTTTTTTTTTTGTTCTCATCTGCAACTATTCCATATGTTTCTATTCATTAAACCCTTAATGAGCACCTACTATTTACCTGACATTGTGGCAAGCCCTTGGAATGAACCCCAAAAGATAAATATGTGTTTCTGTGTCCCCGAGGTAAGTTCATTGATTATTTGGTGATTAGAACTCATTAACAAATGTGGCTATGTTTATCTCAACAGAGCAATTTTTCTCTAAAAAGAATAATTGCTATGGGTATCTGCAGCCAACATTTTTTTGAGAACTTACAACTGTCTACACATTGTTCTGAGATGAACTCACTTAATAACTCCATAAGTTTGGTGACTTTCCTAATCCCATTTTACAAACAAGGAAACTGAGGTTCAGATAAATGTGTTATCCAAATTCAGAGAGCTAAGAAACGGCAAAGCCAAGATTAAAACCCAGACAGTGGGACTATAGACGCTAACCAGTATTTTATACAATCTCTCAATTTAACATACTGAACACTTACCTCTTGGGTCACCAACCAAGATGAACAATAATTTCTGTCCTCCAGGAATTAGTGAAAAAAGCAAACAAGTACACAGGTGGTACAATGAAGAGTGACAGGTGGGGTGAAAGGACTGTGTGCCGGGAGCTGTAGGAGCACAGGGAAAGGGGTCCTGATAGTATTTGTCGCAGCGCATCTGCCGTCCTCATGAGGACATAGCCTAGGCATCTGCTGCTAGGTGCTAGGCTTCATTCAGTGCCCAGAGACCTGGGTATTCCTGCCTCTCAGAAATGCGCAAAAGCTTAGAAGACCACATGTCAGTCTGGTCCTGATTGTTCCCCTACTCTCCAGGGCAGAGCAAGGAAAAGTCTCCCTTTCTTGGTACCCCTCAGGTACCCTGGTCAGTGATCCGATGACAATTAGAGATCCCAGAAAAGAAAAAGGACAGGGTCCCATGACTCTAATAATGTGAGTACACTCCAGTAAATCATCTGCCAGCCTTTTGTATTAGACATACAGAACGTTTTCAGTCTTCTGCAATTATAAATAATGTTGGAATGAACATTTTTATAGTTGCATTTCTGTACACTTCGGACTATTTCTTAGAAAAGATCCCAGAACAGAATTACTCATTCAAACACTATATCTCTTTTTGAACTCTTAAGACACATGGCAAAAAAAAAAGGGGGGGGAGGGTGACTTCCCAAAAAGTAGTAATGAATTACATCCCACTGATGATATTTGCAAGTGCTCAGTCCCACTGTCCTTAACATTGTTATACCTTTTTAAACTTCATTATTCTGTTAGGAAAAAAATGGAAGTTCTTATTTTCATTTTCATTTTTGGAATACCAGTGAGATTGATTATGTTTGATAAGTGTATTAATCATCATTATTAACTGAGATCATACATGTAAACCTAGCAGATCCTCAATAAAGAGAGGTTTTCTTGTTGTTGTTAGCAATGAGTTTGGACAAAATTCGTTTCTGGCTATGTATATTTCTTCTTATAATTTTAAACTCACTTATTTTTCTCATTTCTCTATTGAAGTTTCAGTAATTTCTTTTTAGTGAATTGTATTTTTTTTAATATATTAAGTATATCAACCCTTTGTTTTAAAAGAAACATCCGTGTTTTGAAGGATTGTTGTACCCTATGGAGTACTGCTATATAAAGGTATTACGCTTTACAAATATAACTCCAGGTTTTAGTTTCACAGATGAGGAAATAGAAACTTAAAATTCAGTATGTGTTTTTTCTTTTTTTAGGTAAAATTTATATATAGTAATGCACAAATCTTAACATATCATTTGATGAATTTATTTTTATTTTTTATTTTTTGAGAGAGAGAAAAAGAATGAGTGGGGAGGGGAAGAGGGAGAGGGAGAGAGAGAATCTCAAGCAGGCTCTATGCTCAGCGCATAGCCTGATGTGGCACTCAATCTTACAACCCCGAGTTCATGACCGAGCTGAAATCAGGAGTTGGAGGCTTAACTGACTGAGCCACCCAGGCGCCCGCATTTGATGAATTTTAGCTAATGCATATATCTATGTAACATAAACCCTTATTAAGATACAAAATACTGTCATCACTCTAGAAAGTTCTCTTATGCTCGTTCCTAGTCAATTCTGCCATTATCCCAATTTACCCTCCAGAGGAAACCTCTGTTCTGGTTTTTTCCATCCTAGATTAATTTTGTTGGTTTTGTTGGTTCCAGAGCTTTATATAAATGGAATCATACAATATATGCTTTTTAAAAGTTTGGTTTCTTTTACTTAGTATAATGCTTTTGAGATTCATCATGTTGTTACATGTATCAATAGTTTGTTCCTCTTCAACAAATGGTGCTGGGAAAACTAGACAGCTACATGCAAAAGAATGAAACTGAACCACTTTCTTATGCTATACACAAAAATAAATTCAAAATGGATTAAGGACCAAAATGTGAGACCTGAAACCATAAAAATCCTAGAAGAGAGCTGAGGCAGTAATTTCGGCTGTAGCAACATTTTTCTAGATATGTCTCCTAAGGCAAGGGAAACAAAAACAAAAATAAACTATTGGGATTACATCAAAATAAAAATCTATAGGGGCGCCTGGGTGGCACAGCGGTTAAGCGTCTGCTTCGGCTCAGGGCGTGATCCCGGCGTTATGGGATCGAGCCACACATCAGGCTCCTCCGCTATGAGCCTGCTTCTTCCTCTCCCACTCCCCTGCTTGTGTTCCCTCTCTCGCTGGCTGTCTCTGTCTCTGTCGAATAAATAAATAAAATCTTTAAAAAAAAATCTTCTACACAGCGAATGAAACACTCAACAAAACTAAAAGACAACCTACCGAGTGAGAGAAAATATTTTCAAATGACATAGCTGATAAATGGTTAGTATCCAGAATATATAAGGATCTTATACAGCTCAACACCAAAAAACCCAATAATCCAATTAAAAATGGTCAAAAGACACAGACATTTCTCCAAAGAAGACATGCAGATGGCCAACAGACACATGAAAAGGTGCTCATCGCTAAGCATCAGGGAGCTGCAAATCAGGACCACAATGAGCGATCGCCTCACACCTGTCAGAATAGCTAAAGTCAAAACCACAAGAAACAACAAGTGTTGGTGAGGATGTGGAGAAAAAGGAACCCTTGTGCACTGTTCATGGGAATGCAAATTGGTGCAGCCACTGTGAAAACAGTATGGAGGTTCCTCAAAAAATTAAAAATAGAATTACCATATGATCCAGTAATCCTGCTACTGGATATTTACCCAAAGAATATGAAAACACTAATTCAAAAAGTTACATGCACCCTATGCTTATTGCAGCATTATTTACAATAGCCAAACTATGGAAATAACCCAAGCATCCACTGATAGATGAATGGGTAAAGATGTGACATATATATATATATATATATATAGTGTGTGTGTGTGTGTGTGTGTGTGTGTGTGTGTGTGTATTGGGGGATTTTATATGCATGTGTGCGTATATATCATAGATATATATCATAGAATATTACATACCATGGAATATGAATGGATAAAGATGTGATCTCTAGATAGATAGATATAGATAGATAGATAGATAGATAGATAGATATAGATATCATGGAATATTACTCAGCCATTAAAAAAATGAAATCTTGCCATTTGCAGCAACATGGATGGATCTAGACAATATTATGCTAAGTGAAATAAGTCAGTCAGAGAAAGACAAATACTATATGCTTTTACTCTTATGTGGAATTTAAGAAACAAAACAAATAAAAGAGACAAACCAAAAAAAAGACTCTTAACTATAGAGAACAAACTGATGGTTACCAGAGGAGGGTGGGGTGGAGGGAATGGGTGAAACAGATGATGGGGATTCAGAGTACATTTATCCCGATGAGCACTGAGTAATGTACAGAATTGCCAAACCACTGTATTGTACACCTGAAACTAATATAACACTATATGTTGATTATACTGAAATTAAAAATTTAAAAATTTAATTTAATTTTAAAAAGTTTGTTCCTTTTTATTGCTGACTAGTTTATCCATTCATCTGTTGATGGATATTTGAGCTGTTTCTGGTTTTTTGCTATTATGAAGGAAGATGTGGTGTATATTCTTGTACCAGTAGTTTTGTAAGCAAATTCTTTGTTTCTTTCCTCCTGGGTACCATACCTAGGATGGAACTGCTGAATCATAGAGTTAGGTGTATATGTGTTTTAATAAGTAACTTCCAGATCTTCTTCCATAGTGGTTATACCCACTCTCTCTTTTTTAACAACACAGGAAAATGTTGACAACATATTATGACATTATTTAAAAATGGCAATATAACTCTATCATGTATCACATACGTTTATAGGAAAAAAATGGAGATCAATCTTTCAAATGTTAATAGAGATAACATTTGCATGATGGCTTACAAGTGATTTTCACTATTTTCTTTGTATTTTTCTGCTTTTTTCTAATTTGCCACATCATGTATGTATTACTTTAAGACAATATTAATTCAGTTTTTTAAAAAAAAGGAATAAGAAGTATCTGTAAACCGCCTAATCAAAATACTCTCCTCTATTTATAAAGGTCAAGAGAGACAGAGAATTAATCATGAACCCAGTTGTCCAGAGGAGAAAATAATCTATTCGTGGCAGTCTGAAAAAGCAAGAAGTTATATGGTAAGGTCCACCCACAACTCACAAAACTATTCATTTGTGCAGGTCTTTCCTTGAATTCTTGAGTCTGTGGTTAGGTAGAAGGACTTCCCTTCTCCCGCCCTTGTTTATTTTCCGTGTTTGCAGAGCACTTTGTCACATAACCTTGTTACATCGACATTGTGTTCTAGAGTTATTGCCGGGACCAGAGGCACTAGGCACTGTGTCCTATTACTCTGAGGCAAGAATATAATAGGTGTTCCATGTGTTTGTGGAAAGACTGGCACCACATGGAAAGTGCATTTGACATGGCCGCCATGTCTAAAACACAATCATGTCATTAATACCAATAATGCGGAAATTTAAGATGCACTAGGATGTTTTGCAAAGCATGAAAAAATCCCCCATTACACATCACATTGGACTACAGCTCCCACCTCAGGCACAGGAGCTACTTAAACTTGAGCAGCTGCTTGAAAGCCATTTTCAATGTGCTTCTTATTTATCTCCCAACAGAAACTCAGATTACAAGGAGTAACTTCCCCCAGCCAGCAGAATCAAAAAACTTTAAGTAGAATATATAGCATTTATCAAATAAAAAAGAACAACTCCCACTTCTAGAATACTTATTTTGCATCAGGTCTTTAGAGGGGAATTTATGCATAATATCTCATTTATTCTTTTTCTTAATTCCCACATAGTGTTGTATTAGTTTCTGGTGTACAATATAATGATTCAACAAGTCTATACTGTATTCAGTGCTCAGCATGATAAGTGTACTCTTAATCCCCTTCACCTAATATCTCAATTATTCTTAACAAAAACTCTGCAGAGTAGAGGACGAAGCCATCACATGGATTAGTCATTTACCCCAGTCCATATACCCAGCAAGAGGCAGAGTTAGGATCTGAGTTCAGGTCTATGGAGTCAAATTTCACAAGACAGATGCAACTAAGATGAGTTTCAATCTGTGTGATATGAGAACCAAAGCACCTAAAAAGCTTAGGTTGTAGCCTGCAGAAGCAACATCCTTTGGAGTTGATCTGGAAGGAAACATCAACTAATTACTAGATCACAAAGATATTCGGCCTGCTGACCTCTCTCGATGGAAGTGTGAGCTGAGGCAAGGAAGCCATTTGTCTCCCAGAGCAGGGTACATACTTCTTCTGAGGTGCCTCTAGGGTAGAATGTCCATGCAGGGTTCCCAAGGTTTACTGCTACTTCTAAGTGGAATGCTGTAAAATCAGAAAGTTGTGAAACAGAAATAATGTGGTAATAAGAATGCTGACTCAAAAGAAAAAGAAAAAGAGGTTGCCTCTGGAAACAGAATCCTAGCTTTGCTTCTTACTAACAATATGTCCCAGGACAAATTGTGTAACCTCTCTGGGGCTTAGTTTCTTCGTTAATAAAAATGGGAATGATAACTGCAGCTACTTCATATAGTTGCCTGGTGAAGATTAAGGGAGTAAATCCATGTAAATGAGTGAATCCATGCTTAAAACCATGCCTAACACATAAGAAGTACCATCAACCAAGGTAAGATGCCGCTGTTGTTATTACGGTGTTTCTGTAGTATGTGTCATTCACATGTTCAGAACGGAGTGATTCATTTAGGATAATTAAGGAAAACTCTGCTTGAATTGGTGAAAAATGTAAATTAAAAAATAATTATAATAATCCTTTATGTGACTTTCAAAAAGGTAGAGGTATTTCAATTAAAGTAACAAAAGTCAGCCAAAGTAACTAAAATGTATGAATGCAGAAAGATTCGTAGGGACCTACTTCAAAAAATAGGTAACAGTTTGCTTATAAATGCATATGGCCTTTTGAAAAGTGTCTTCTATTAAATAGTATAAGCATTCCATTATATCACAGTATTTGCTTGGCTAATAATCACTTTCCCTATGAACAGCAATTATATAGATTTAAAAAAGCATTGAAAAGCATCTTTAAGGTAATTGACACCAATCTTACTCTTACCAGGAAACTTAAACCACCCAGTGCTCAGTGTCACATGGATTCCATGAGAACACTTATACTCTTATTTCAGTCCCGTCCATGTTTGGAAAGCGCTTCCTTAGATTAGGCTCAGCTCTTTCTCCCTAGAATGTTCACTCTATGTCACTGGTCCTTGGAGTTAACACTGAGCGAATATCATTCCCCTTCTTGCTTGATAGCAGTTTGAGAATTGGAAGACAGCAGCTGTATCTTTCTCTGAAATCTTCTCCCTGAAAGAATATCCTAAGTTCTTTGACAACTTTTCATTGACAATGACGTTAGAAGCATTTTCCACCTTTATTGATTTCTCCTGGACTTCCTCTCGTTTGACCTTTTCCCTCCTATGTTGGGTTTACCAGAACTGAGCATGATACTCTAGGTATAATCTGGTCAGAGCCGAGTAATGCGTAAAATATTGCCTTGCTTGTTTTGGACCCAAGATTAATCTTGATGTTTTTGTAGACACTGACTCTCTTGCCTTACACCAAGGTTAGCATTTGCTCCCCCACCTTTTAGGGGAGCGGGGGACGTAGTTGGGGGGAGGACTGCATTAGTCAGGGTTCTCTAGGGAAAATATATATACATAAAGGAGAGAGGGAGGAAGAGAGAGAGAAAGAGAGAGATTTATTATAAGGAATTAGCTCATGCTATTATAGAGGCTGACAGAACCAGATTCGAGAGAGCTAATGGTAAATTCCAGGGCAAGGCCAAAGGCCTAAGAACCAGGAGAGGCACTGGTGTAAGTTTCAGTCTGAGTCTGAGTCCAAAGGCAGGAGACTGATATCCCAGCTCAAAGATAGTCAAGTGGAGAGAAGAAAATTCTTTCTTATTCCGCCTTTTATTCTCTTCAGGCCTTCAATAGATTAGATGAGGCCCACCCTCTCTGAGGCAAGCAACCTGCTATACCTAGTCTCTGATTCAAACGTTAATCTCAACCAGAAGCACCCTCACAGACACACCTAGAAATGATTTTGTCTAACCAAATATCTGGCTGTCCTGTGGCCCAGTCAAGTTGACACATAGAATTAGCCATCACAGAGTGCTAGGTGCTATGTCAGCCATATCTTTCCTGCCTTCTACCTTCAGTATTTTCCCCAGCACTTTACATCTAGCCCTATCACATTTCTTCCAATATTTTCCCCATAATTTCAGATTTGGGCAATCTCAGATACTGATTCCCTTATCATTATATTGGATACCATTTCCCAATTGCCATGTAAAATATCACTCAGCAAGTCTTCTTTTAATATAAAATACTGAACTGGAAACTACCAAGAAAAGCATCACATGGAGTTCCAGGTTTCCATCCAACCAGTAATCACACTTTGAGTGTGCTCATTGATTAGTTATATCTAGTTTAATTACAGTGTCTGTTACCATCATCTTCATAAATTATGAAGTTGAAGATGAAATTACGCCTATCCGTCCTTCCACCCGTAGGACTCTGTAGTCTTCAGGGAAGTACAGACACCTCCCTTGTTAATCAGTTTTGGCAAAAAAAAAAAAAAAGTCTAGTATGTCCAGATATCTGTGGACCCATTCTCGGCCCTAAGGTTCATAATCTATCTCTTTCATGAACTATATGAGACTTCTCCCTGAGAACAAACTTTTAAGACTGTAGTTAATAGCACTTGCCCTCTTTTCCATAACTATTTACCCACTTCCTAATCAACTGTATGTGGATTAACTAATTCATTATTTGTTCCCACCGCCCCACAGCTAAATCATACACTGTAGTAGAACCTTGATCATTGATCAAAGGATAACACTGCTTCATGTCTTTAGACTCCTCCGTCCGCAGTTTCAGACTTGGAACTCCCTCGGTACTGAATCAATCATCTAATATATTTGATATTACTCTCAAATTGGAAAAAAAAAAAAGTGAGGCAGAGGAAAAAAAGTTTCACATGCCTGAAGGCAAAGACATTAATTAAATAAGCTTGGTTCTCATTGTGGACAAGGTCTATAGTTCAGGAGACTTCATCTAAAACGGGGTTCAAAACACTTGTCTGGGGGTGTTTTAAGTTTGGCCCCTCCTGCTCTGTGGTCCCATCATGATAGACTTAAGCCTCACTAATATTCCTATGTTTTATTCTGATTTTTCAAGATAGTAAGATTTGAAAGATATACAGCATCAATAAATTAGGAAACCAAATTTCACAAACACATAAAATTTCTTCCATCAGGAGGTTTCTGAAACTGTTACAAATAAAAAATGCAGAGCAAGAAGGAGCTCTGAAATATGGCTGTAACCACAGATTTATGTGCAGAAGCAACTTGCCTTTTGGGACCCTCTGGCCAGCTCACTTGCCTGTAATTCTCTTCTTATTTTGGGACTGATCCCAAAACTCCCTAACTTTCCTATCTTTGCTTGGTTAAACGTTCTTGGCACGTTGGCCCATTTCCTTCATTTCCTGATTGGTTGCTTCTCTAGCTGGTGACATATGCTTCCACAAATTGGCTTTTCTCGTCCAATCTCTGGTAGCCATCTTCCACCTTGAGGGAAAGCATTTCCTCTCCTGGTTCAGAACTCTGAATAATGCTCCTTCCAGCAAATGAATGTCGTGGGCAATGACCGTCCTACTGCCCCCTGCTGATAGCTCCCACACTGATTAATCCATCCCACTTTTTAAGCCCTCATTCTATAAACAAATGGACAAAAGTCAAGTTGGTTTAAATAAAAATGAGAATTACAGTAAAACTCAGCCTCCGTCTGATCCCAGCCTATTGAATCTATCAGGATGTGCTACAACAGAACTGACTGGGTGATGATTTAGAATAACTATGTTGACTAAATGTCAGGACTCTGGAATGAATCCCAGTCCTGCTCTGTGAGTCCTTGGCAAGCCATTTCTCGTCTCCAAGCCTCAGTTTTATAATCTGTATAAAAAGATGGTTTGAGCAGAAGGTCCCCAAGGTCCCCTTTAGCTCTCAAGTTCTGTGAATCTATGGATCTATTGTAAAGTTGCCCATTATTAACTCATAACATTTGTGTGTCATAGCCTGACCCAGCTATTAGCAGTATAATCACAACTTTGGAGGCAATGAAAGAATGACAGTTCTTAAAGAAATCAAACCAACTTTCCTTTTTCCTTCTCTCTACTTTTCCTGTTTGTTACTCCAGTTTCCTAAATCTTTGTGTATTATGGTGAAGGAGGTGCTCCTTTCTAGCCTGAATGGCAGTGAGGAGTAATGAAAATGTCATGACAACGCCTGTCCTCAATTGATCCAGCCCAAATTTGCAGATGCAAGAGCTTCAGATAGTCATCCCAACTTCTGGGTGCTTGTCCAAACCAAACCTCTGAGTCCTTGGACTCAGGCCCTTCTTTTAAGCAGGATTAAAATTGAGACTTGCACTTTCATTCTGTCTCAAAAGATCTTGGAAACTTTTGGGTAAAGCTAACCCATAAATGCAAATAGACATGCTCTCACACATAATACACATATGCACAGATGTCCATGTGTTCCAGAGACTATAGATACTGCATCATGGGATCCTGAATTCTTCTAAAACATCAGGACAAAGCCATTTTTCTAGAATATGAGAATGTCAACTTAAAAGAAGCTGAAAGATTGAGGTCTCCAGGAGGCTGCCATTTCCAATGATGGCCTCAGCTAGAATGACCCACTACGTGGTTTTGCCCATGATCTGATGGCAAAGAGTTGTCTTTATTTACATGCTGTGTCTGAATAGTGGAGTCAGTTTGGCAGAGTTTTGGAGAAGGACTTTGATTTCCACATATCTTTAAATGCTAGCTACTTTAAACAATTTTTTTTCTGTGTATCATGCTATATTTATGAGACAGTAAAGGGGTAGGGGTCCAATGAAATGAAAATGAGGAGAGGATTAAACAAGAGAATAGTATGTAGCCCTGGCTTTGATGAGACTAAAAATATTTCAAATTCTCAATTCTATTGTGCTCTGAAACTACCAGTTCGTTTTCTAAAAGTTTCCATTTAGTTTCAGGATATGATGTAACCCAAAGTCTAAACAATATGGTGATTCTAGCTCTATTTACACATTCATTCATTCAGTAAATATGCTTATCCACAGTGAATTCTGTACAGGGCATTAGATGAAAGCATCGTAGAAAGGATGTATGAAGCATACTCTGTCCTTTACGATCTAATTGTCTTATGAGGTGACAGAATAGATATGCATCTGACTGTAAATTATCACTCTGCATTGATTACTGAAGAATTAGAGAAGAAGTATTTAAAAGTACACATTAGGATATAAAGGAACGGAATCCCAGGAAGAGAGAGCCGCGTGAGCATAGACATGGAGGCAAAAAGTACAAAGCTATTTTAGGCATGACTGAGTCAGTGTGGTTGGACGTTAGAGGAGGGGAGGGGGAGAGTCTTGGAAAGATATGAGTAGGTTGGGGCAGGTTATGAATGACTTTAAATCTCACACTGACAAGTCTGGCTTTCATTTACTAGAAATGGGAAGTCAGTGATGATTTGAAGCAGAGAACGATATGAGCAGAGTGTTGCTTTCGGAACACTGTTCTCAAAGTTGGGTGCAGGACTAATTGGAGTCAAGAAAGCTTGGGGCCATGATGCTCAGTTACAAGGCCCTTTCAGCCGACTCCATATAAGATAATAATGACCTCACCTAGGTAGGTAGAGATTAGAAGACAAAAAAACTGATGACTACAAGAGCAAATATGGAAGAACTAGACTCCATATATGTGAAATAAGAAAGGAGTTATAGAAGACTCTAGAATTTTAAAACGGAATGACAATGGCTCCAGTGATGGATAACCAGTACACGAGGAATGATGTCAACTCAATTTTAAACATTTAAAGAGTAAGAAAATATTTCACACTCTGCCTGTGAGAAATCTCCCTTTTCAAACTCAAACTTGAATCATGAAGTAGTAAAGTCTGGTGATACCATCTCATTGTTTATAAAATTCATTTTATTTTATTTTTTTTTAATAATTTTTATTTTGTTATATTAGTCACCATACAGTACATTCCAGTTTTTGATGCAATGTTCCATGATTCATTATTTGCGTATAACACCCAGTGCACCATGCAATATGTGCCCCCCTTAATACCCATCACCAACCTATCCCAATCCCCCACCTCTTTCCCCTCTGAAGCCCTCAGTTTGTTTCCCAGAGTCCACAGTCTCTCATGGTTCATTCCCCCTTCTGATTACCGCCCTTCATTCTTCCCTTCCTTCTCCTACCGATCTTCCTGCTATTTCTTATGTTCCATAAATGAGTGAAACCATATGATAATTGTCTTTCTCTGCTTGACTTATTTCACTTAGCATAATCTCTTCCAGTACCGTCCATGTTGCTGCAAATGTTGTGTAATCGTTCTTTCTGATGGCTGAGTAATATTCCATTGTATATATGGACGACATCTTCTTAATCCAGTCATCTGTTGAAGGGCATCTCGGCTCCTTCCACAATTTAGCTATTGTGGACAATGCTGCTATGAACATTAATTCATTTTAAATTACAAACAAGAAGGAAAATAAGAATGCTTCGTGTTTTCTTTGTCTAATCTCCAATAAAACTGATTATTCAACATCATTTACTTCTGTTGCCTTATCCACATTGCTGACAATAATCAAAACAGAGCACAGAATGGGTCAATGAAGCATATTCCATCCTTGCTTCCACAAGACTGCAAGTAATAGCTTGAGAATAACCAACAATTGGAAAAAATGCATCCTCTCTGGATTGAGAAGTCATTAGCATCAAGCTCAGAATAAAGGACTTTCTGTTATCAATGATCATGGGAATAAATGACTCCCCAAAGAAATGGTGTGTTCTCTTAATAGCTCACACGTTATCCAGGTGAGTTTGATCAAGTAGAGCAGAGCTAGTGGAGATAAAAATTATCGAGACGGTGGCAAAACAAAGCTTCTTGGGAAGAGAACATTCGAGGTGCAAAGGAGATTAAAGGTTAACCTTTTAAACAGAAATACAGAGGGGGGCTTGCCTCTTGAAACATGTTTGCTTATGTTCTTATTCCATTCCAATTCCCAGTTTCCTAAAGATGAGACATGGACTGGGAGGAGGGTAAAACCCTGTCTCTACTCTCTCCTCTTGCCCCATGGTAGTCTTTGGGGCAGAGTTTATAACCCAAACGTCTGCTGGGTTATGAGAGAGAGGTTTAGAACAAACCCAGGGAGGATGAGAGCTCCTCTTCACTTTCTGACTACCTTTCGGCATATAGGGTTCTGTTAGGGTCAGAAGCATCCATTTCATCTCCTCTTTGGAGCCAGCTGTAGAAAAAAATCTTCACGCTGGCAAACTGCAGCTCAAGCACACAGCCCTTATTTGGCTTCACTGAAGTCATCTGTCCCATATCCTCTGATCACAACACATTGTGGGGAAAACATAGCTCTTCGCTCAAATGCTGTCAGCCAGGGATGATTCCAAAATAACCAGGAGGGACCCAGAGGACAAGTGGAACTGACACTTTTCATGGCTTTCTAACAACGTTCAGGGAGTTCCTGCAGCTTCAGTGGGTGAGACATCTGAGCAAACACCTGAGCCCTTCAAATGAATTAATATTCATGATGATGATTATTAACATCATAGAGAACTGGCCACTCATTCCACTCATTCAATGCTGATAAGAACACTGGTAACAAATTATATGAATCACAAGTCACACTTGCATCCCAGTGGATGGTAGACAGTGCACTTCCACAGTCATTGTCAGCACTTATCACCAGCCAACACCCGAGTTCTCTGTTGATGCCATCTCCATCTACAGAGGAAGAAACTGAGGCTCAGAGAGGTTAAATGATTGCCTCAAGGTCTCAAAGCTCATAAGAGGCAGAACTAGGACTTTAACCAGAATCTTCTGAGTCTGAATCCCTTGGATTTTTCTCACTGTCCCACACAGTAATTAGAGGTCATGTGCATAAATTGGTATATGTACCCAATCTAAAATCCCACATAATCTCTAATTGTCCCAAATACGTACTCAGCACTGGGCCGATTCCATTGGGGGAAAAATCAGTGAGGCTGTTTCTTTGGCAGGACATAGTCAAAATGCCCAGTTGACCCACTAAGGTTTTCCATCTTGAGTGGATTTCTTGACAGTCAATCGTTTATGTATTCATTCCATATAAAACCGGTATTTACTGGGCGTGTACTATGTTCTAGACATAATGCTGAAACTTTCACATACTGTTTTCCTCTCTGTAACTTAGGGTAAATAATTCATCCAAGTCATAGGTGTCATATGCTTTTTTTGCATTTATTTCCTACTGTGCTGAATCCATTTTTGGACTCGTGAAACTCTCCTCATTTCTCCTCAGAAAGAAAAAAAAATTGACAACGTATTTCTGTCTGAGCACCACCCCCCTCATTTTTAAAATATGTTCATCTCCATGACCCACTTATTCAGATTCTCTGGGAAAAAAAGAATTCACCCTCTGCAGATTACCCTATTAATGAGTCTTATGAGGAACTGATTTATGGGCACAAAGCCCTGTGTTGGTGTTTGAGATTGGTGCTCCACAGTGGGACGTGGAAACAGACTGATCTATAACCGTCCTGGATCCCCTGCTTTCAGGCTGCCCTCGAAGGTGGGCTATGGATTTCTTGAACTCCTAATGAGCACTGCTTCTGCCTGCATGGAGCCCTGTGGAAAGAGGAATAAATATTGCCTTTCGACATGGCACAAGGACCAAAAGACACTGCCACGAGATCAATCATGAAACAGCACTGAGGACGTGTTGGGTGGAGGAGGCAGGTGGGACACAGGTGGGACACAGGTGGGACACAGGTGGGAATGTGGAACTTCCCTTGGACTCAGAGTCAGAAGATCTGGGTTCTAGCCCTGGCTCTGTCCCTTATCGGTGAAGTAACTCTGGACGAGTTGTAAAAGTAACTCGTCCAGAGTTACTTCACCTGTCTGAGCCTCAGTTTTCTCCTCTATAAAATGGGGATACTGGTAGTACCCAGGCAAAGTAGAGATTACATGAGATAGTCAAAATTCTTTATATTCTAGGAAGTGTTAAGGAGAACCCTTTTAGATAGGCTTAAATCAGACCCCGGTTTTCGCTCCCAGTCCTACCCCTGCCCTTACCTGTGGACTAGGAGTTGGGTAAGGGCAGGGCCATGTCATAGGTCATGCTTTCTCTGTCCCTCCGCACAGGGACTGGCATGCTGTAGGTAAGGAGCCAGTTTTGCCGAACAACAGTCTGCATCTTCCCTTCTCTTTCTGCAACTTGCTCTCCACTTCACCTCCTCTTAATTATCTTCAGCACTCACGGCTGCTTTATTAGGAGGCAGCAGGGAGGGCTGCTTAGGAAGGGATCTTTATTATACCCCTTTCTCTCCTTTGCATTTTCTCTAGGTTGGCCAGAGTGCTATCTTGAGCTCGTTGGCTAAGACCACTGAGTACGGAATGTTGACTACCAACCAGGCAGCTACATCCCAGTCCTCTAGCTGAAAGATGGCTATTACAATTCCTTAAATAAAATCCTGAAAAATCCTGACCAAAGGAGAGCAAAAAGGTTTAGCCTGGCTGAATTTCGAGCCAACTCTAAGCTAGAAAAAGAAGGAACGAGAAGACTCACCACAAGACTATATCAATAGCCCCAGTGTGAGAAGGCTCACAGTGTCTGGCCTGAAGCTCAAGCTGCCACGGTGGTGAAACTGTTTCTAATTTTAGAAATATTAAATAACTGATAATGACACGACCTTGTTAAAGAACCATGTTGGGGGAAAAAAAGGGACATTGTTAAAAATAGCATGCAATCTCCCAGCTGAAGTTTCCAGGCATAATATGGGTTCACATCCATAATGTAGACTCCAAATGCTGAGCATCCCACGTTGCTGCCAAATGTGTCAAGTCCAAGGCTCATGTGTGTTCTGGAAGACATCCACTTTAAACACCCAGCAGGGCACCTCTTAGCATCCTTAAGGTGTGAGAGAAGATATAAGCACTGGGAAAACAGAGGGAAATAGGACAGAGTCCTTGTCCTTCAAGTCTCATCATCAGCCCAGTGGCAACTCCAAAGCCTCCTAATTGTACTGTGGGAAGCTGTGTATCGCAGCACACAAAATCCAGTCGGGGGAAGGCAGCCCCGTGTATTGCCTGGGAATGTCTGCAATGTCGCCGCTGGCATCATCTCAAACAGCAATCTGAAATGCAAGACCTAAATAAAGCCGGCAAGTGCCACTCTGGAGGACAGAGCCATGGAAGATGCGGAGGGGCTGGAAGGTGGACAGAGCCCCAGACAGTGTCCCCATCCTGCTCCACCCCTCAGATAGGCACCTCCAAGGCTTGGCTACCTCAAGGATCATTAAATGCTTTTAGCAAAGCTGTCTCCTAGGAGTAACCAGCTTTGAAAGCCAAATTGAAAAAGGTCCATCTGATCATGTAATTGGAGGGAAAGTAGGATCCGTGCCATGATAACACATTAGAGGCATTTGGAGATGAAAGAAAGTAAGAGGTGGTCTAATAATTAGCAGAGGCCCGAGAGTGGGGAGATGTGGTGCTTCTGGAGGCAAAGCCGGAATTCATTTAACATCAGATGGCACCAGTCCCTCCTGATGGGACTCTAAACATAGGAAGGATTTGCCGAGCATTGGCTAAATCTCCTCTGACTTTATTCTTATCTCCAACACTTCCATCCATACAATTTAGAAAAACGATTCTCAACAGGGGCAATTTTGCCCTCCAGGGGACATTTGGCAATGTCTGGAGACATTTCTGATCGTCACAACGGAGGAGGGATTTTTCTCTGGCATCTAATGGGTAAAGGCCAGCGATGCAGCTGAACATCCTCTAAGGGAAGACCCAACAAAGACTTATTCCCCCCAACTGTCTATAGTCCTGAGAGGGAGAAACCCTGGTTTAGAAATATGGGTATTTTCTAACCTTTCGTGCTTTACAGGCTTATTGGCTTGTTTTTTGTTTTTTTTTTTTTTATATATACCTTGTAAGGCAACACCCATCTGAAGCATAAAGAAATGGCTTACCTTATCATAATTACAGTCACGAAAAAGTCCCAGCAATTAAGAAAAGGCTCCAAAGGTGTTTATTCATTTCCGTTAGGGAGTCATAGGGAAGAGGGAGCCTGGGAAGGAGGAGCAGATACTAGAACACTGTCAGAGTCAAATAGTTAAGAGATTTTATTTTGTTCCTGCAGTTGAGGCCACCAAAGAAAGCCGACCTCACAGCCTGAAACAATGTTTTAGGAAAGCCAGATGTGAGGATGCGTGCTTTCCTATCTGATGGCGGTGGGCAGGACCACACCACTGCCTGAAAAGATCTTCCTAGATGGTGGACTGGATTGTGTGATTGTCCTCTTGGTGCCTTCAATGGCTCCTCATTGGACGCATGACAACATACTATGTGGTTCTCCACAATCTGGCTCCCACTCACCTCTCCAACTATATCATCTCCTGGATCTTCCCAACCCATGTCTCTTACCCCAGTCATACTGAATTTCTTGCCTTCCCCAGGATGTAACAGACCTAACATGCTTCTTTTCTTGTTTTTCAATGTGGGAGCTTTCCTCTGCCTGCAAGACCCTCCTCTCTGCCTCCTAGCATTCTCCAAGACTTATCTCAAACATCAACCACTTAAAAACCATTTTCTCACCTGATGCCTGCCGCAGCCCAGCACTCCAGCCTGAGTCTGATGCCCCTCTTGTGGACACCCAGAAGACCTTTTCCCTCCTCCAGTATAACACCTGTCATTCTGTCTCTGGGCACTTTGAACAGAGACGGTTTCCTGCTCATCTCTGTGTGTATGCCAACCCCTCTGACCCCTCCAAGGCCCTGTACAGGTCTTGGGTCCCCAGCAAGCTTGCCACAACTATTTGGGAAAGGAATAGAAGAAAACCAAAGCGATAGGGAAGGTGACAGAGAGAGAGGAGAAAAGAGAGGGATGAAAGAAAGGTGACAGGGAAGGTGGGGGGGAAAGAAAGAGAAGGATAGAGGGAAGAAAGCAGACCAGAGGTAAGGAAGGGAAAGAAGGAAGAAGGGGATGGGGGAGGGGAGAGAGCTGAAGGAGGACAAGGGAAGGGGAAGGAAAGGGAGAGAAGGAAGAGTTCTGCCCTTGTCCCTTGCTCAGAAATGACTTCTCTGATCTCTCAGATCTAAGCTAAATCCTTGCATGAGCTCTTTTTAAAGAGCTACAGAGCTCCCTTTCACAGCGCTTACCACTTTGTAATTTTAGATGTATTTGCGTCATTATTTACTACTACGTTGTAAGTTCGGTGAAGTCAGCGTCTGTGTTCTCACACGCTATTGTAGCTTCAGTAATCAGTGTGTCTATACAAATCATTTGTTAAATAAATGACAAGGTGGGCAGACTGGCTGAGCCTTGCTAGCAGCTAGTTTTATTAATAAGAAGTCAGCCTCTCGGTGTTTTAGAAATAGGTCTGAGAATTTCGATTTTTTTCCCTCCATCCATACTAAAAAACTTCTGCTTCTAGGTAGAACTGTTCTAAAGCATTCAAGACAGTGGCATATACATTCTCACTTTAAAAATCAATCCCAGGAGCAATTTATTACAGGGAAATTTCCTGGACTCCAAGAAGCACCTTGAAGTCAGGAGATGATTAATTTGATATAACTGAAGAGCTGCAAACATCTGCTCCCCGTTGACATCTGCCTCTCATTAAGTTACAGCCCTCCGTCTCCCTCTGCATTGGGGGGCAGGCTTGTGTGTTGATCTGGTAACTCTAATTATATGGTAAGCCTGGTGCTCAAGGCCCTTGTGCCGGCCACCTGGTGAGGGCTCAGTAAAAACTTGCTCTATTGCACTGCACTCCAGATCCACCCTGAGCACTTTGTAAGTCCTCTGTCACTCCTAAGTAATAGAAATAAAAAATAGTAATGAGGTTAGCGAGCATATTTTCATCTTGGAGCCCTGGTTAAGGCTGCATCTAGATAAACTCAAACCCTTGGTCAACTCAAATACACTAATCAGTTCCACAGAAAAATCTACCGCATCTATTATTTTGGCCCCAGATTTTTGGTAGGTCTTTAACTGATATCTCTTACTCTGTTTTCCTTTTTCCACTGATTCTACTATCAGTGTAATTGTCCTAAAACATGCCTCTGATACTGAGCCCCCAGATTCTGGAACCTCAGAAGCTCTGCCTTGCCCATGAGCACATAACCACCTTCCTGACCTTGACTTCTGAGCCCTCCAGTGCCCTCAGTAGACCTAGCCTCTGACCCAGCACTCTCCTCAAACAACCTGTCTCTCGTCATTCAGTCTGACTTCTTGCTTTCCCAATTCTGCTTGTCTCCTTCCACCTTTACACCTTAGCTTAGCCCACTCGCATGAAGCCCAGTGAGTGCCATCTTGAATATCAACCCAGACCCAAAAGTCTTAAACTAATTAAATCTCTGCAACAGTCTTTCATGAAAACACTAAAAGGGAGAACATATTGTAACACAGAAGAATGCCCCAATACCTGTCTTTTCCCATTCCTTTCCCTCATTTTTTCCCAGGTGTCAAGGCTGACACGGAGTCTCTCTCCTCCCAGCTCTAAGCTCCTGCTCCAAAGTTTCCTTCAGGCCCACATTCTGGTTCTTTTGTCCTCCTATCTGACTAAGTTCTTATGTCTATGTCATTTCAGCCTGCCAGGCTTCTTTGAATTTTCCCATAAGAGCCCCTGAGCTGACCCAACAAGCAAAAAGTTCTTCTTCATTAGAAGACAAGGTAAGGGGGAAAGACTGGGTGGGAGGGGGTTAATATATGTTGTCTTATTCCTATCACATCAACAGTGTACACTCTGCACAGAATGCCCTCTGCCCATTTCTATTTAATACCCTACTCAATTGCTAAAGCCCAGAACAAAAGGTCCTTCCTCCTTGAAGCATTCCTTGATGCACCCTTAGAGAACTTCGTGCATTTTGTCTTGACCTGTAGCTTTTGGTGTAAATGTATATTTCTGCTTTTGAAAATTGGAGGCATTTACTCTTTGATATTCTCCTAAATATCACTTCCTGGGAAATGATCTTCTTCCTCATGTTCTTTTCTTCCGTGGTTTGGCCATCTCTTTGAGGCTACAGGAACCAATACTAACTTGATGTATCACAATGAAATTCAGTGGATATCTGGGTCCATTCGGGCTACTATAACAAAAGACCATGAACTAAGCAGCTCAAAGGCAACAGAATTGTTTACTATTCTGGAGGCTGGGGATTCCAAGGTCAAGATTCTGGCAGCGTCCATGTCTGGTGGGAGCTCTCTTCCTCATTCATAGACAGCTATCTTCTCACTGTGTCCTCACATGGCAGCAGAAGGGGCAGGCAAGCTCTCTTAGGGTCTCTCACAGGGGCACTAATCCCATTTGTGAGGGCTCCACCCTCATGACCTAATCACCCCCAAAGACCCCACCTCCAAATAGCAGCACTCTGGGGATTAGGTTTCAACACGAGAATTTGCAGGGACACAAACATTATGTCTCTAGCAGTGGATTCTTTTAATTATCTATTGCTGTCTACTCTCACTCCAAACACACGCACACTGTGAAAACAAAGAAATCTCTTATTTATCTTACATCTCCAAACGTACCCAAGTCCTTGACCAGAAGTGTGTTCTCGGGGCATGCCTGCCTGTGCAGTGACTTGTTCGCTACTTTGCACACGCCCCACGGTACCCAGTGCTGCGCTTTACTCACCGTAGGTGCTCAAGAAGTATATTTGGAATTGAATTAAGCATCTCTGAAACATTCAGCTTGATTGGATTTCTTTTTTTCTTTTTTTGACATAACTTTGTCTGCGTGGTGGTCCAAAAATGTTTTGAAAGTTAAAAAATGGTGGAGGAAAAACAAAGGATTAAACATAAACTGGTTTGACCAGTTTCTTTCCCTCTGGATACAAAGCCAGCTTGAAGCTTTGTCTGAGAAAATCACACTCTCAGGCAAAAGCTGATAGGCTGAGTGTTGGTCCTTCTTCCGCAACCTACAAGGCTGCAAGACCTTTCATTTCTGTATTAGAATATTCTGTTATACTAGGCTCATGTGGCTCCTTTGGTTAATGGTGACAGAAAATGTGACTCCGGGGCCGCATAACTGCGAATACTACTGGCCTAGAGGCTGGAACAGATTGATACGATTGGCAAACCCCACCCAGGCTGCTCTTTGTAAGAGGGGGAGAAAATGCAGTGATTAAACTTAACCACTCTCGTGCATTGTGCAATTAATCTCCAGCATCCCTGGACTGCTCTCCAGGCTCCATAACTTACACCCAACCCACAGGGACGGGCCCATTGACTATGCTGCTAATGTACAATGGAGTCTACACACACAAATTCATTCATTCTTTCAAAATTCAGTCCTCCTCCTGTGGATGGGGGCTTGGAGGAACAAGGATGTATTATCTTTGGCAAAGCTTTTGAGTCAGAAGTTCAAGGTAGAGGCAGCCTGGGGAAAGCAGATACTGTTGGTTGCCTATGCGTGCCCTTAGCTCCAGCCCCAGGGATGGGTCATGAACCCATTCCCCTTGACAGTAATTGGTTTAGATGGTGGCATGGATGTAATTTAAGCCAATGAGGTGTGAGAGAAAATCTGCTGGAGGATTTTAGGAAACTTTTCCTTTAAAAAAAAAAAAAAAGACATAGGAAAGGCTGTTCTCTTTTTTCCTCTGGACACTGTCATGCCTAGTTGTGATATCTACAAGTGCCGCAGCCATCTTGCAACCAAGAAAGAATTCAGCCTGAGGACGAGGACAAGTATGGCAGAGGTTAAAGATAAAAAGACCCTGAATTCTTGATACTAGCATTGTGCTGCTGAGTAACCAACACTGGAACCCCCTTATCTCCAGATTGCTTGTAATATGAAGTAATACATTTCTTTATTGTGTAAACCACTTAAAATTCATTTTCTTCTGTTACTTGAGGCCAAAAGAATCTTCATACATTTGGTTTATTAGTTGGCTGAAACTTTTGAAGATTTTTTTTTTAAATATAGGTCTTGCACATGCTGTATCATAACAAAGTGAGACCTGATAGCTGTTTTAGCCGCTTCTCCCTCATATTCCTCGTTTTCTATCCCCACTGAGGACAATGTCATTGGTGCTTCATCTTCAGCGGGGTGACCCATGAATTTAATGGGTTAGGTCTACACTGAGCTATTGACTGTGCACAGCTTCTTAATTTCACACCCAAATCATGAACCACTTCTTCCCTCCTCCCTTATGCTTATAAAGAACACTCACTTGCTTAGCCAGCCCCCTGACATCTTTTTTAGGAAAGGGAATCTAGACTATGTGCAGACAGAGGCAAACTATGTGATCTTTTCCATGTCCACCTATTCCATTGATTAGGGTCCTAAACACAGCCAGCCCTTGATTAGGCTCTTCATGAATTAAAGGGACAAGGTACTTGACCTCCAAATGACATCAAGCTCTAACAGCCATCCTTCAAACAACTACCTAGGCATTCCTATAGAATGCATCAATTTGTTTATTTAATTTTTTCAGCATTTAGTGAGCAGTTAATCTAGTCCATTCATTCTTTTTTTTTTTTTTTAAGTTTATTTATTTCTTTACTTAAGGAATCTCTACACCACATGTGGGGCTCAAACTCACAACCCCGAGACCAAGAGTCACATGCTCCCCCCAATTAAGCCAGCCAGGCGCCCCTCTATTCCACTCATTCTGCTAAGCATTGGGAACAGAAAAACAAATGAGCCTTTTATTCTCTCAGCAAACAAACTGAGCATCTACTGTGTTTAGCCAAGCGTTAGGGAAAAAATTATGATGGAAAAAGTCCTGAAACTTGCCCACAAGGGCTGTCTATGGTAGAGACAATCATTTATCATATATTCACCCAAACACTAGGTAAAGCAGAAGAATAGGGCAAGACAGAACATTCTAGGCAAAAGGAACTGCAAATATAAACGCACTGGGGCAGAAGAGAGAATGGTGGGATTCAGAAAGTCAAAGGCCATTGTGACTAGAGCACAATGAGCAGGGGAAACTGTTTCAAGATGCGTCTAGAGAGGCAGGAAGCAAGGGCTAGGTTACCAAATGCCCTTTATATCATATTAAAGAGTTTGGGCCTTTATCTAAAGGTCCTGGTGTGACACTGAAAAATATTAAGCAGGATAGTAAACCAACCAGACTCTTGCTGGAGGGGGCAAGCCCGGAGTCAGAAAGACGAGTAGAAGAATGAACATGAAATGCAGAATGACTTAACAAAGGTCGTGGCAATGGGAATGGAGAGGAGAGATGGATGAGTGACGTCAAGTGGGTAGATCAGCAGAAGATAATGGCCAACGTGCTATTAGATGGGGAGCCGAGGGAAAAGGACGGGAAGGTGGAGATGATTTCCAGGGTTCAGATGGCATCAGTTTGAGTAGGAATTAGACTGCATTTAGTTAGCAGGACATACTGTGTCCAGGATGCAGTATCCAAATTAGACATTAAGATATACGAATCTGAGGCTCAAGAGAAATATCTGGGTGGGAAAAATTAATTTGGGTTCTATAGCAAATAGGCGGTATGAAGACACAAGAATGGATATCACCCAAAGAAAGGATATAAAGTGAACAGAGAGAAGTTCAAGTGGAGATTCCTGAGGACAGTCTGTATTTCTGGGGCCTTGGGCAAGATTACCAGTGGAAGTACCCATGCATATGCTTAAATATTTGAAAGTGAAACATCAAACTAACAGGCTATTAAAATGTTTAATCCTCCTACTTTTAATATTACATCTTCATAACAATGCAATTTTAAATATGTAAAATAATGGTTTTAAATGACTGAAATTTGGCAAAAAATAAGATGAGAGAATTCAATTATTATTTTGATATATCTGCACAGTCTGCTGGTGGGCCAGCAATGTGCAAATGAGGGATTAAAAAAAGTCATGCGAATTTTGTGAGTTATTATAAATTTATCCCATGAAATTTATTTTCTTCATTTCAACAAAATCACTAATTATGTTGTTATAATCAAGATTCTCATGTAATTCATGCTCATCTCACAGGAGTACCAAAATATAAAACTGAGGCACTCATGATTGAAAATGTCAAAAGAAGTGTTAAACTAACACTTCAATTCAGAAATGAGCAATTCATTTTACATATCATGTCCAAACATTGTAATATACAGAACATATAGAAAATATTACAAAATATTCTAACTTCATTATCTCTTAGAGTAGTATCTAGATCTACAGAGCAATATAAAAATTCAATATACTTCCCACTCATTACATCTAAGCCTGCATATATACAAATTTGAGAGCAACACGAGTTGTTTAATATTACAAAATGTTTCCCTGCCTCTTTGTGACACTACTGTAAATTCCACATTAGTTCATGAACATTTCTAGAATTCTGAATCAGAAAGTGAAGAGAAGCAAGAAAATGGACATTTGGTACTTTGGACAAATGATACTTCATTATATAAGAATATATCGCATTTGTGTTATCTCAGAGAAAAGACTTGACACATTAATTAATTTGCCTTTTCTCTTATCTAAGCACTTTTGCCACTCAAATCCTCCCTATTCTCCAAAGCAGTACCCATCTTTGCCTTCCACGGTAGCAGAACACTCATATCTTTATGGGACTTAGACTTGTGTTTAGAATACACGTGCCAAATTGGGGCTCCTGGGTGGCTCAGTCGTTAAGCGTCTGCCTTCGGCTCAGGGTATGATCCCAGGGTCCTGGGATGGAGCCCTGCTTCAGGCTCCCTGCTCTGCTGGAGCCTGCTTCTTCCTCTCCCAGTCCCCCTGCTTGTGTTCCCTCTCTCGCTGGCTGTGTCTCTCTGTCAAATAAATAAATAAAATCTTAAAAAAAAAAAAAATACTCCAGGTGCCAAAGAGGTAGAGAAGGATTTCCCTGGGGGGCTGAACAAGGTTAGTCATGAGAATAACTGTTAAAGATTATGAGACACAGTCTGCCCTTGCTGAGCACAGGATCCCAAATGGTGGAAGTGCCCTTGTGTTCAAGAAATTGATTGGGAGGGTGTGATATGCGGGGACTTCTAAAGGATGTAGGTCAGGGCAAGGCTCCCTAGGGCTGAGTCTAAAGGGTGGTACTATCTGAGGAACATCAACAGCTGTGGGGTGATTGGAGGAGAGAATCCCACGAAGCCAGAGAAATAAGAGGAAAATCAAAAGTAGTATTGTAGACATCAAGGGAAGAAGGATTTCCAAGGAATTACCAACAGAGGCAAGTGGTGGGCTATTGGGTAAACAAAATGTGGCGAATCCATATAATCAAATATGATTCAACAAAGGAAAGAAATCAAGTACTCACACATGTTACAACACAGAGGAACCTCAAAAACATGAGGCTAAGTAAAAGAAACAAATCACGAAAGACCTCCATATACATTTGATATGTATGGTCCACTATAGACAAGTCCAGACAAACAGGAATGGGGTTCATGGTTGAAAGGGGCAGCAGAGCTGGACAAATGAGAGTAACTGCTACACGGTATGGGCTTGCTTTTTGAGGTGATGAAAATGTCCTCAATTTAGATTACGCCAATGGCTGTGCCACTCTGTCAATATACTAAAAGCCAACGAATTGTACACTTTCAACGGTTGAACTTTATGGTATGTAAATTGTATCCCGATAAAGCTGTTTTTTAAGAAGGAAAGAAACAGGAAGGGATAGCTACTGCATTTAAGGTCACATCATCCTTTGTCTGATCCACCAAACGCTGGCCACCTAACTGTAGAAAATCAAATCTTGGGAGCTGTCAGATGTTTAAGACCAAACAATCTACCACAGTGATTTGTCCATTGCCCCTGACAAAAAAATAAATCCATCTCCTATTCCTTGAAAAACAAGAGATGAGATAGAGGGACTGCTTCGTAATAAAGGTCTTTCACACGAAGGTAAACTTGAAAACAGAGAGCATTTATGCAAAAAATCCATTTACTGTGTCAGTAATTTCCAGCATTTCCCCTGCTGTTATTGTAGATAATTGAGTAAAAGCTTTTCCTTCTCTACATCAAGCATCAGTAGCCAACTGATCCTCTTAGAAATTCAGTTTTGAGATTTCGCTTCAAGATCATGACTGCAGAGTTTATGGGAAATGCATGTGTGTTTGGGTAAATGGAACTATTTCTTTTTCTTGAGGCGAACACTTAGAACAACTGGAGGAAAACAGAAGTGGGGGGAGGAAAATCTTCCACCAAATTTATCAATACAGAGTCAGCTATCTTTCATCCGGCTGACTATATGTCTAGGTTATGAATACACATCTTTCCCACCCAACCAATTATTCAGCATCTATGTGAATTCAGGGTACTAAATGCTAATATATTTCTGTGGCTTATATTTTTAATGAACACATTAGTTCTAAAGTCAATAAGCTGGCTGATGTCCACATTCCGGCTAATGCGCAGCACTGAATTTAGACCTTCTAAGAATTTATTTCTTCAAACTATGAGTTGGGTAGGGGAACCCTATGGGTCAGGGGCGTGATACCTACAGACAAGTAATATGTAACAGGGATATTAATAACTCACAGGGGAATCTTACCAACCTCACAATAACAATTCCAGATAATAGGATAATTAACAATAACATTTTTATAGTTTATATGGTACAGTTGTATATAATTGTTTGATTTTTATGAAGTGGGGAAAGCTGGCATTACTATTCTCTCCATTCTATAGCCAGGTAAACTAAGATTGGTCAAACCATTAAGAGACTAGGATAGATCTCCTTGCTGGATATTTCCAGGGTACCCTATCTTTAACACCCACTCGTGTCTACTTACTTGACGCCAGTCTTCCCCTCTAAGCTTTATGGAAGCAGGAACTCAGCACAGCAGCTGGCACACAGTATGTGCTTGATAACCATTAGTTGAATTAAACTTATCAAGTGTCTACAGCTAGTAAGGCACGGAGATGAGATGTCAGACTCCACGTCACATGTCCTTTTAAGGCGCTAATAATGTTTATTTACCTATTGTTACTGTCAACTCATTAAAAAAAGAAAGAAAGAAAAGATGCTAAATGACATAGCTAGGGCAGGAATGTGTCTATTTTTATACCTAAACCACCTGTGTAGAGCAGCATTTTGGCATATAGCCCAGTGGTCATATAGTTCTATGGTCACAGAGCTCAGTGGTTATCTTGCCCAGCGGTCATGAAGGTTCATGGTCATAGAGCTCAGTGATCACATAGCTAAGTGCTTATCTAGCTCAGTGGTTAAGAGTCACGGGATCAGGTCTTTACTCCACACTCTACTGTAGGCTCTCTAGCCACATGTCCTCCAGTACATCACTGAACTTTCCCAAGCCTCAGTTTCCTCATTTGCAAAATGGAGATAATGATAGAAATCCTCAGGATTAAAATGATGAAATCGAATGTGTAAACCATGCAGCACAACGCCAGGTACTTAGCAAGCGTTCAGTATCCATCATGACCATCATCATCATGACCATTACCATTATTATGTGTCCCTAGCAAGAAAAGCAAAAGCCTCTTGGGTTGAATACAGAATTGTCAACAGCAGAAAAGGCAATTTGCTGGTAACTGATACTTGATTTGGAGATGGAAAAGCTTTTACTCAATTTTCTACAATAGCAGATGAGTAAACGTTAGCTGTGTCATGCCTTTTGTAAGCCACTGAAGCCACCAGAGGCAAGAATGGCATCTCCACATTCCTGGGGAAAAGTTCATTGAGTTGCTGTAAGTTGAAGAATCTGAGGAGACCTAGAATATTCTCCTCTACATCTCTTTTACCAGCCTTGAGTCATTTAATCTCCTCACCCCACACTCTGCTGCTGTGTGCAATATTTTTTCTGGGTGACTACAACCCTACTTGATCATTTTTAGAAAGGGAATTCTTAAGTCCCTTTGTAGCTCAGAGAAGTATGTTCTTTCATCTGCATATGTATCTTTCCCTTTACTGCTAAGCTATTAGTTCTCATTTCAACTGCTTCTTATGAACAGATTCCCGACTGTTGTGCCCTGAAGGACTACGTTGCCTTTCTCACTTACTCCTTCTTCAGAACATTCTCCTTCTCTTCTGTCTGCTCCTCCTCACACCTCTCTCAGCCTCTGAGACAGCCAGCAGTTCAGAATATGGTTGAATTATATTTGCTCAGACAGATACCTCATGCTTCTCTTTGTGGATATTAAAAAGATAAGGCATTCGGAGTCAGAGACTTGGGTGTGAATCCTGATTTAATCATGAATTAGGTGACTGAGTTTTGGGCAAGCTATTTCATATCTGCATACCATGGTTCACACATTTATAAGATGGGAATAATAATAACACTTATTGACATGTGACAAGATCACATAAATGAAAAATGTTTTGCAAAATATGACATTGTTCAAAAAATATTTTAATTGCCAGGAATGATAATTGAGGAAAAGAAAAAGATGAAAAATTAATAGGAACTTAGGAACCACTGGGTGATGGGTAATTTATAACTTCTGAAGCACTACTTTATTAATTTCTGGGCTAATGCATTATGCCAGGCTGCTCCTCCATTTCTTTTTCAGGAATTCTTCCTCTCTTTCGCTAGTGTAGATCTGATGGGCAATGCTCTACCTATATTCCTCTTCTCTCTTTACACTCTGTCTCTTCTCAGGCTTGTCCTTGCCATTATTTGAACTATCAGCTGTAAATGGATGCCTCACAAACCTACCTACAGTGTAGGGAGTTATGAAACCATTAAAATCCCTTCACCCTGACCATATAATGTAGCCTAATCATGGGAGTGACATCTATCATATTCACAGATATGTAACCTCTAACATATGAACAGTTCCTGCCCACATTCAAGAGGAGTAGATTATATAGGGCATGGATACCGGGGAGTGGGATTCTTGGAGACTACCTCCGAATTCTCCCTACTACAAGGATCTGTCAGCTGCCAAGCAAACGTTTGCTTGGCAGAAGAGATACAAAAAAGAATTTGACATGATGTTTACCTTCAAAAGAGTTATAAATTGGATGCTAATCATCCCTACCTCATGGGACTAGATAGAGAGGATTATATGCAAAAAAAAAAAAAAATACATGTAAAGTGTTTATCACAGCGCCTGATACATGAAAATTAGTGTTCCAAAAGGGTAGCTATTATTATCAAATAACTGAAACAGAGTCTGTTAAGATATGTATGGAAGTTCTAGATAAGGCATAGGCTGAGAGGAGGAATACTCAGTTGGTGGGGAGGTCAATAGGGCTTCAAAAAATAGAGCCACCTGACCTCAGGGGTCTCAAAAATCTCATCCAGTTGGCTGTATCAAACCCATTTTTTCAAATATTTGAAAACTAAGATTCAGTTCAGAAGCTTAAATTTTTTTAAGATTTTTATTTTTAGAGGCACCTGGGTGGCTCAGTTAGTTAAGCCACCGACTCCTGATATCGGGTCAGGTCACGGTCTCAAGGTGGTGAGATCAAGCCCTGCATGAGGCTCTGCACTCCGCGGGGAATCTGCTTGAGATTCTCTCCCTCTCCCTCTGCCCCTCCCCCCATGCTCACACACACAAGTGCTCTCTCTCTAAAATAAATAAATAAATCTTTTAAAAAGAAAAGATTTTCTTTTAAAGTGATCTCTACAGCCAATGTAGGGCTCAAGCTCACAACCCTGAGATCAAGAGTCGCCCTTCTGACTGAGCCAGCCAGGAGCCCCCAGAAGCTTATTTATACAAGGTCATTCAGCTAGTAAGAGATGAAGGCAAATTTCACACTCATGCCAGAGTTGCACTGTGTGTATGTGTATATGATAACAGGGAATCCATGTTAGTCCTAGTGAGGAGTGTGGGGGAACTAGTGAAAAATAAGCTTATGCCGAGAGCGTACATGGGTTTATATCACTGACTCTCAGGGAAAAGAGTTGAAAATTAAGCAAAACAAAAAAGGCAGGTGTCTTTGACAGGAGAATGACCTAATCTCTAATCAGAATGTTATTTTAGGAAGATTGTCCTGGACTTGGTGGGCGAAGTGCATTATGAGGGGACAAGGAAGTGCATGCCGGGGTTGAGCCAACAGGCTACACCTGCACCGCAGTTGGGAAGCAATTGAAACTAGAAACTGGGGTAGTGAGAAGAGAGGAGAAATGCTAGAAATGGAATGGGCAGTACGTAGGAGTTGGAAGAAAGGCCTGGTGAAATTGAACCTCTCTTTAGAACTCAACTCTTCACCTATAGGCTTTCTTCCATCTTTGGTCCCCTGTTCACAGCCAACCCCCACCTGAGCTGTTAGCAGCGCACTCCAGACTTACCACGCTGATGTTCTCTTCCTTGGAAATAGCCTTCCTCATACTCCCTCTGGCAAAATCCTAACCTTCCTTCAATGCCCATTTTAAGTGTCTCCAATTTCAAAGAGCCATCCATGATCCTTTCCCCTTCCCGAACTGAAGGGATCGCTAAGTCCTCCAGCTACTTAAAAATACTCAGCACTTTGATATGTGCCTTATGGTGATCTCTAATTATTTCAATTCAATTGAGAATGACCTTTCCAACAATTAGAGCTCTCTGCCTAAGAAGAGATGAGCTGCTTATGAAGGCAGAGAACTGGTTCTTAAAAAAAAGTTTGCATGCAGTCACAGTAATTGTCAGGGAATTGAGATGAATCCCCAAACCTGCTGCAGAGACTTTGACATCTAATGGGAATGTGGGACTGAGAAATCTTTGAGATGCTGTATCCTTCAGAGATTCTGGATTACATATGACAGCATAGTGTTCATTCAGTTAACATCTTCTGAGTACCTACTTTGGAGGTACTTTCAATAGAAAGCACAAACCCAGGGGCGTCTGGGTGGCACAGCGGTTAAGCATCTGCCTTTGGCTCAGGGCGTGATCCCGGCATTGTGGGATCGAGCCCCACATCAGGCTCCTCCGCTGTGAGCCTGCTTCTTCCTCTGCCACTCCCCCTGCTTGTGTTCCCTCTCTCGCTGGCTGTCTCTATCTCTATCGAATAAATAAATGAAATCTTTAAAAAAAAAAAAAAAGAAAAGAAAGCACAAACCCAAATGCCTACTGGTGACATGTGAGGTAGGTGACTTACATGAGGAAGTGGGTTGAGTATTACAGCTCACTGGGGAGTGGTGGGAGAGGGGTACACTGGAGCAGACATGCTATGTTTAATCCTAGTACTCACACCTCAGCCCCATGCATTATTGCTGAGTAAGAATGGGGAGGGGTCATCATTATCAGTCATTTTGACTATTCAAAGGAAATTTGAAAAACAGGTTTTGTATAAAATGTCTCAGTTTTTTTTAAGTTGACAATTCCTTTTGCAAAAAACAGAGCAAGACAAAAAAAATATTGTGCAAGCCTAACCAAATGTATCCAAAGTGTTGGTCTGCTCTTGGGCACCATTTTAGAGACCCAAAACTAAATACTAGACTCAATGCTTGGTATGACAAAGATAAACCCCACACTCTTGTGAAGGAGACAGACATTTAAACAGATAATTACAATAGAAGGCACATTTAGCATATTTCCATTTTTTCTTCAAAAATAAATGAAAGCATCTAGTGGAAAATGAAGAAAGAAAGAGAAGGAATTAATGCAAAAGCATGTTCTCAGTATGCATGGTAGTACAAAAGAAGGGATGGAAAGCCTAGCAAAGATTTGGGAAAGTAAGAAAGCAAGAAAAGTAAGAAGTAAAGTGGCTTTCCAGTAAGGGTGAATACAGACCTGAGTCCCTCCCCTTGCGCAACTGGACAGAGAAATAGTGTTTGTTTGAAGAGGAAAATGATACATTCGGTTTAGAACAAGTCACACTTGATGCAGCCATGTTTAATTAGCCAATTTCACATACAGTTGGAAGGTTGAGAGAAGAATTAAAATAGGAGGTGAAGGTTTGGGGGTCATCTACGGAGGTAGATTGTTTGAAGTCACGGATATGAAGGAGATCAACAAATGGGAGAGTTTGAAGTGAGGAAAGTAGAGAATGGGGTTCATATCCTAGGAAAGAAGCATTTTAGGACAAGCAGAGAGTAAGAAAGTCCAGCAAAGGGAACTGAAAAGAATATTGGGAAAGCAAAGAAACCCAAGTCCCTAAGGCCAAGGCAGGGGCATTTGCCGAGAAGTCATTCTCCTCTTAAACTAGGTCAACCCCAAGGTACAGCAGCTTGGGGGGGGGGGGTGGAGAAAACTGTAAACTTGTTCTCTAAAACCGATAGGACAGGATGATTTCCAACCTGGGCAGGAATTGTGATCCGATAAAGAACTGATAGCGAGTCTTGAAGAGAATATTGTTGGGTGGCCAACGGAGCTTTTCATTTTGGATTGGCACCAGGAAAATATTCTTTCCATGGCTAAGAGAAAGAAGGTTTCTTTTCATTTGAGAAGAAACAGATTTTTGCCCTGACTCTGCAAGGGCAATGCAAGTCATGAGGAAGGGATTCATTCTTTTCAACTGCAGTCTTCCCACATTCCCAACACAAACGTTATTCCACACGCGGACACATTCAGACCAACTTCAGAGCAGTTGAGCACATACACGTTCTTAGGTTGCAACTATTCATCACGGTCAACTTTATTTTTCTTAAGAAAAATAAATTAAGGTCTTGGGAAAGGAAGGAAAATGAAGCAGGCCAAATGAGGAGTTTAGTGGACTTGAGATGTGAATTTTCAGAAACTCCCTTTTCCCCCATTAATCCTTCTTTTTTGTCCTTTATCCATTATGTGGGATTAGTTCTTTGTAAATTTGGATTTGTACTGATGAATCTTTGTGCTCTTTGTAAGATCTATAACTCATTGCACCTGTTGCATCTGAATAGTCCTCTGCAGTCAGGAGAGTGTGTGTGTGTGTGTGTGTGTGTGTGTGTGTGTGTGTGTGTGTTCTTTAAAGCATTCTACAACATTAAATGTAAAAGGAAGAACTCCAGTAAACGGGAGGGGTTGCTAAACGGTGGACTGAGTTCCGAAGGCAAGTTGTAGAATCTCTTTCCTTCATGATCTTTTAAGGAAAGTGCCAGAAAAAGCTCGAAGTAGCACAATGGGCATTTGGTGCTCATTTTGGGCAAGAGGCTATAAAGTATGAATTCTGAAGACCTCTCCAGCCCTCGGGGCTACTATATGTTTTCACCAGAGATCAAGAAAGGAATTCTATGATCCTCTAGTCAAAATAGCACAGTGTTCGAATGGGGTAAGTCTAGGTCAGAGAGGATTAGTAGTAACTTACCCAAAGGTAACATAACTAGTTAGTGAAAGACAGAGAACTAGAATCTACACCTCCTGACTCCACCCTACTCCAAATACACACAGTTTCACTTTACATCCTCCTTTGTTCTTTGAGATAAATATTAACCAGCTGGTTTGCAGGCCTTTGCGGAGAGTCTCTCTGTTTTCATCAAGTTTCACATTTCTGAAAAATTACTTCAGAATTTATGTCAAAAGGATGTTGCATGTTTTCAATGAAATAAATATTTTTAATGGGAAAAAGAGAATGTGAACCAGGATATATATCTTAGCAGCTGAATAAACAGGTCTACAGAACAAGCATTTTTGGCTTGATACATTATATATTATTTATAACGCAATCATTCAATTTATTAAAGATTGATCCATTAGTTTCATAATATAATACATTCTCTTTCTTTATTTCCCATCTAGAGCTCTTTCTGAGATGGAAATTAGCCAAATGGAGTACAAGCATCTTTCTTAGAGGTTCTGTTAGGTTTCCTTCTTTCTTATTTTTCCCCATTCCCCACAGTTACCCACACCATCAAATCATATTGTTCAGTAGAGGTGGTTGAGACGGGATGGAAATCCCCAAGCTATGAGCCATCCAAGAGCATTGTAATGGAAGTCACAAAGTCTAGGATTAAGTCTCATCTGTGCCACTTTACTTCTTTTAGAAAGCTACTTAACCTCTCTGCATTTCACATTGCTCACCTGTAAAATGGGTCTATTAAGTCTTCCATGGCAGATTGTTAGGAAGATACAGGAAGATGACAAACGTGAAAGCGTTTCACAAATGTGCTCTGTTACTACCAGGAAGTTCAACACAGCCTACTCTCACCTATCCAAGCAAATGCAAAACAGGACTAAATGGACAGATAAAAATAACGATTAATCCAAATCTTTTTAGTAAGGGATATCAGCCCCTAGAAACACATCATAATTTTTAAAAAATTTAATGGAGTCATTTCTCATCTGTGTCTTCTCAACCCATTCCCATATCTCTTACGGAAATATTAAATATAGTGCATGACGAGGATAAGGACCTGAAAGACTGTTATCAATTAAATCACTTGAGGGTCACAGTTAAGCTCTAAGAAAATGCTGGTTGAACCGTTCTAGCTTTCATTTCTTCTCTGACTATAGTCTGACTCAAGAACTTCAAGACCCCCGAAAAGTTGCTGTCTTAAAATGAAAGAGCTCAAAACACAGGAGGTGTGTTCCAACACATGGAAGCTAGAAGATTACACCTAAAACATAAGCGATTAAATAATTCATCCATGTTTGGTGGTGATGGTGGAAGGGAGTCTCTCTGGAGGTGTGTCTCCTTCAAGAAGCTGTCCTTGGTAAAGGACAAGCTCACCCGTACTGACTGCCTAGAGCACATCATGTTACAACCAACACTTTGGCATTCATCAGCCTCACTTAAGCACTTTATTACATTCTCATTGGCTTCCCTGATACCGCATTTAGAAATCCTCACATCTTCCTTATCTAAATAAGCATGTGCACCACTAGTCACCCTGAGTATGCAATGCAGAGTTGCCCACATGAGAAGCAGCTCCATTTCTATGCCACACCTGCATCTGAAAGCATCTTCTCTTATGATTTTTGGCCGGGTCTTTATTTAAAATAACTGATGTTTTCTCTGTCCATGCAAATTTCTCTGTCCTACGTAGGCTATAAGTATATCAGACCATCTCAGATATACCCTCCAGGTTTGGTGAACATCTATCTAGATATTTTGCTTAGCACGACAACAGACAAGCAATAAATAATTTTATTTATGTTAATTCAATAATTTATTCATTAAATCAGAAAACACTATTCAATACTGATTCTGTGTTTGGCCCTGTGCTAGAACTTGGGAGTGGATGAGATGGACACAGTCCCTGCTACTCACAGTCTCCTCTGAGAGTCAGGCAAACAGCTAACTCACCTCTCTACAATGTGAGAGCTGTAATCAAGTATGTGCAAGCACTGAAGAAACAGAGCAGGGAGGGTGTTGGGTTTTGCCCCAAGAGGTATAAAGGAGGACTTCATAAAGAAGGTGATATTTGAGTTGTGCTTAAAGGATGAGCAAAAGTTTTCTGGGCTGGGGCACAAAAGATAGGCCCTCTAGACAAAGAGGACGCTGTGGGGAAACAGCATGAGACACAAAGCAGCTACTGTGAATTGTCCTGTGTGACTGGAGTGTATCATGCATGGGCGGGCAGAAGTGTTAAATGGAAGTCTGGCGAGGGAGGTGGGGCTCAGGTTATAAAAGGCCTTGAATGCATGTTCCAGAGACGTTCGAGTTTGTGCAGTAAGCAAGGGGATCATGGAAAGACTTCTGAAAAGTTATTCTGGTAGCAGGTTTTGATATAGACCCAAGGAGAGAAGTGGTTACAGAAGATAGGACAGCACATTAGGTATTTACAAAGATCCAAAAAAGAGATCTGAACTAGACGTATGGAAATGGATTCAAGAGACGTTTCTGGATTAGAATTGCCAGCACTTGTTGACGTGATGGGTGTGTACTTGTGTTCACCATCTACATTTTGAGTGCACAAAAGTCTGTAAGCTTAATGCTCCTTAAATGCTTAAGTAAAGACAATTTAAGTAAAGATGATTTACTAAATAAGTCCTCCAAGATTACATAGAAACAACATGAAGGTACTAGCTCTTCTGGACTCTGGGGCAGCATCCGCTGGGATGGTATTCTGGCACTGTCTCTTCGTAGCTGGCTGGACAGTAGATAAGTCCCTTCCACATTTTAAGCCTCTCTTGTGTCCCAAATGGAGGAGGTGGCTGGGATGATTTATCTCCAAGACTTCTTCCAGCTCTCACGCTCTGTGAGTCAAACCCTTGTGATAAGGGGCCACCAGCCCAGGCCTTTCCCAAGCTGAGTCACCTCTGAAGCTGAGATTATTCTGGAGCTGACCAGGAAATGGGAGTGCACTCACTGCAGTCATATCCCAAGGTCCATTCTCAGGAGTTGGGGATCAGCAGGTCTGCTCTGAGGCTGAAGCAGCTGTCAGAGGCTCTTCCCTAATTAACAAGCCTCTCCAAACACGTCCCCCTCAAATGCGTAGCCACATTGGGTCCAATAGACCCGTCAGGGCTTCCACCAAAGAAACAGCCCTCTCTTTCAAGTCTCCGGATTTCTCAGAGTCTGTTTTTCCTGCTTGGGCAAATCCCCACAGCCAATTATCCTATTTACATTGTTCTCAAGCTGCTCACAGGACTTTGCCACAAGAATGCAAGGTTCTCAGGTGGTTTTCCCTTACTTCCTCATCCCAGAGCACAGCCAGGAATATTCACTTGCCTCAGAGGACTTCAGGCCTTGCTCCCTGGTCCCCTAACCAGTAGGGGGCTCCACCTCTGCCTAGTTGCAGTCCTCTAACTCAGGGCGTACTTACTGTATGCGGCCAATGGCTTCTGCAAGTCGAGGATTCCACGCACGCACCCCAAGACCGGGGGAGGTGACTTCCCAATTGTAATGTGAGGTTTGGTGAAGGAAAGGTGGCTCATCAGAGGCTGAACTTCTAGGATGTGCCAAACTGGAATTCAAACCCAGGTCTGTCTGATCTCCAGCGGGATGTGGTTCTCCTTCCAGTGACCAGAGTTAAGCTCTAAATGATATTAATGCCCAAGCGCGAACTATCTGCAAAGCCTCTGAGCACAGCTATTTCTGATGTCTTTGTTACCCAAAGATGATACAGTCAAGGTTACTTCAGGTCAAGACACCAAAAGAGGGGAACAGGTCATAATTCACCTAACCAAGGGCACTGTTAGACATCCAGTTTCCTTCCAATTTTTCCCCAATAAAGTTGTGATGTACTGCTATCAGTTTCACAGTCATTAAAATGAAGAAACTCTATGAATCAGGCTGCCCCGCTTTGAATCCCCTTTATCACACAGTAGCCAGGTAACCTTGGCCAAATTACTGAGGCTCTCCTAAGCTCAGCTTCCCGTGGGTAATGGAAATGAGAATAATACTCACCTCGTAGCGTCGTTATGAGGAGTAAATAAGACGATACATGTAAAGCACTTAACACACAGCCTGGCATATGGTATGAGCTCGATAAATCCCAGCCATTATTATTAGCATAATATCTTTGCACGTAAATCTATCTGCAGCTCTGATTGTTTTCTTAGGAGAGATTCCAATGAGTAAAATCCTGTATCAAAGGATGGCTCTTCATACATAGTGCTTAATTATCTTCCACAAATTTTAGGGCTATTTCTACACCCCAAAGAAGTGCCTGCAGGGGTAAATGCAGCACCCTTCATAGCAGTGGACCCCAAAGGTATATGAAATGTAGACAACTGCAATACAATATAAGATGTTTGAACTTCTTACAGTTCTCATCTTAAACTTTCTTTTCTTTTTCATGCCTCTTCAGTCATGGAATAACCAGGGCCCAGGCTAATCAATCCAAAGGCCTTCGATTTAAGAGTTAGAGAAGACGGGTTCAATTCTAAGCTCTGCCACTTACCAGCTATGAGAGTTTGAGCTAGTCGAAGTAGGAATTATATCTGGGCGGTATCTTCCTCTCATATGTTTTATAACTACAAATGCAGAATGCCTGTTGTCACCAGGCCTAGTCATATTTATATGACTGTCGATATTTTTTGTACATTTTTCTATAAAGGTATTGCATTTATAAACAATTTTTCACTGTTTATTATATAGATATTTCATGCGTCAATATCAAATAGGGCGTGGATCCAGCTCTACCAAAATTTTGCTGTGCAATCAAGGCTAAGTGACTTTACCATTCTGGGCCTCTTTTTTCTATCTATAACAGTGAAGGCCTTGCTCCAAATTATCTCCATTAGCTGTGTTTCTATCATTTTGCTTCCCCATACGTTGAGGTTTCTCAGTCTTGGCACTCCTGACATTTTCAGCCAGAGGATTTTTTGTCGTGCGGGGCGGAGGGGGGGTTGTCCTGAGCATTGTAGGATGTTTAGCAACCTTCTTAGACTCTACTACCTGACTGGCACCTCCATCCAAGCTGTGACAATAAAAATGTCTCAGAATATTGCCAAACATGCTGAAGGTCAAAATCATCCTCAGTTAAGAACTACTTGCCATATTCTTCAGGGTTTCAGGCCTTGGGTATTACGTAAAGAGTTGGATTAGATGGCTTTTAATATACCTTCCAACCATAAAATTCTACAGGCCAGTGATGCTGTCACTGATTTGAACTCAAACCCACCCACCTCCCAGATTTGAGAGAGGCCCTTGTCACCTCTAGTATCTCTTCTACCTGCCAAGTTCCATGGACGTGATTGACTTAGTCGTCTATGCCTTTGCTAGAGGTAACAGGTGAACTATCCCAACCACAGATTTGGGGTTCAACTGACCCATTCACCAGTCAGGTGTCTCTGGGCAAATTCCTTAGCTTTTCTGAATTTTTTCATATGTCAAATGTGGATGATACCTCAGCTCAATTCGAGGAGGACTAAATACGGCCAGTGTCCATGTGCCTGCTACCAAGGAGGAAGGAAACTCCAAATGTGAGGCTCTTGCTTTCATTTTCCCTACAGAAATGATTACCACTCAATCATTTCTCAGCCATAGCCTTTGGGTTTGGATCCAGTTTTCTTTTGATTTAGGTATTTCCAGCCACAATCAAGGAGCAGCTCCTAAGGAACGGGGTAGACAAATGATCCAGTTAGCAGTCAGAGGAATGCAATGGACCAAGAGAGTGACTTTGGTTCCAGCGAAAATGTCAGCAGAGTGCTGGGAGAAAGGAATCTGTTTAGCAGGTGTGCTTGGAATCTGGCAGAGAGCACTGGGCCAGGGCCAGGGCCACTGAGCTGGTCTGAATGCCTTCTATGTTGACTCCTCGGGACTGAGACCCAGGATTTAAAGGGGAGAACATCTAGAGTAAACACACAACAGCCAGACGGTGGCTAGAAATTTCCCCAGGCCTTCCGTGTCTCTTGCAGAACACCAAGAGGCCAGCAACAGAAGTGGGGCCTGAAGTCCGCGGCCTTCACCCACCCTCTTCCACATCACCTGATCTGAAAGGAGCTCCGAAAATAGCTCAGAATTTGGGCCTGCCTGGGAGAGACATAAAGATCCATTTACATGGGAAGGTGACTGCTCTGAATACCCACAGCAGACCAATCTATGCTAATGGTTCAGTCTCCCTCAAATCTGGGATTTATATAACTGGTTCCTACACTCTGTCTTGCCAGCAGAAATGCCTGAATTATCTTAATTCCAGAATGTAAATTATTCCAATTTTGAGGCCATCATTTTAAAGCTGTCAAAGTCAATATTTTTAACAGCCTAGAAAAAAATTACAACTGGAAAATGTCTAAACAAGTTGTACTTGAGGTCTTGAGACAACTTCTGGCAAAAATCTGTGCTAAGATGGAGAACTCCCCCACACTGACTTCACAACTAGGGAAAAACATCGATTCGTCCCGTCACCAATTTGTCTACAGAGGATCCAATGAGTCAGTCTACCTGCATTGATCACTTTCAATCTGTTACTTCCATTTATGGATTACTCATTTGTCTTTTGGTCCTAAGATTTTCTTTTGAGAAATTAATTCCTAAAAGAGTAACACTCAATACTTGGTCATGAAGAGAAGGGGGAAAAAATCCCACCCTCACCTCCACCCTTTCCAAGTTTCCATTCCATTTCTAACTTAACTCCTTTCATCCACGACTCTCTGAGAACCACTGTGCTGAGCATGACCCTGACGATACTGAAATGGGTAAGAACTTCCTGAAGGTGAGGGAGGAAGCTTTCAGATGAACTACCTCGCTCGTAGCCAGGAAAGAAAAGGCAGCTCCTCTTTGTATTGGCACATCAGTTTCCATCCAGGCAAATCATCATCTCTTCCTGATGAACTCTCCCAGAAAGACACCTGGATTGAAGGAGGTAGATGAGTGTGTGAGGAGGGGAACGTGCAGAGCATCACCTCAGTTCTGATTTGTCTTTGGGACAGACGCGACCCGTTAGCACCCGGGCAACCGGCCAGGTTGCAGGAATGTGGCACACCTCCCAAGTGGGCACGTCTGTTCACCACTGCCCCAGACACCAGGCTCAGGGTGGTCCTCAGGATAACGCTGGAAAACCTCTGTGATGGGCCCATCTCCTATTCAGAGGCTGGAAAACGCCCCATTCCTGTAGCTCTGAAGCAGGATTAATTGATTGGTCTCATATGAACCTAAAAGCCGTTAAGAGCAAGGAGGATGAAAAGCAATTCAAATTGCTTTATTACCATTTTCTAGTAAAGTACCAGTTTAGTCCTCAGCCCTACTGTGAAGCAGCGGGTTTCCAGATATTGACTGTGCTGGCATGTGCTCCTAGAAGAGAGGAAATGCCTGGGTCTGAAAAGCAGAAACATCTGCTCAGATCTCCGGCGGGTCTGTTGCTGGAGCCATGGCATGGGAGGGGGGGGGTTCCCTCCAGGTGGTGTTACTGCAAGCAGGAGGTGGGGAAAGCACCCCCAGTAGGGGAATTTCAGGCCGTGGGGGGGGGGGGCTCTTCCTCTCTTCTCCTAAGGCCTCATTCAGTTATGGGGGGCAGGGGGAAGAGATTATAAATGGTTTTATAAGGTAGTCTATAGACTTTCTGACAGAGGGCAGCCACGCTGACAGTAGTAGTTAGAATGCTAATGATAGTAGCCATCATGTAGTGCTTGTGTATGCCAGGCGCCGAGCACTTCCCCTATCTTCGATCATTTAAACCTCCAACAACACTATAAGGTAGATCCTACTATAATCTCCTTTTTTACAGATAAGAAAACTGAGGCACATGGGTTACATAACTTGCCCAAGTTCACCGTCTAGTAAGTGTGGAGGTCAAGCTTTAAACCCAGCAAGTATAGCTGAAGAGTCCATGCTCTTACTCGCTACCCATGGTAATGATTAGAGCACTGTGCTAGACACTGCATGACACTTTTTTCTTTGATCCTTACAGAAATACTTGCGTCAGATACTACTGTCCCCAATTTTCAAATGAGCAAACTACAGCTGAGAGTTATGGCATGATTTGTTCATAAGGTCATAAGGCTAAGAAATGTCACAGCCTGGATGAACCCCAGGTCAAGCTCTTTTTATAACAGCCTGGTCCCCCTCAATGATCTGAAAGTTTGGACTTGGGCTTAGAGATCTAACCCAGAATGTCAATAACAAATCAATCAGTAATAATAATACTAATACTGAGAATAGTTAACATGTATTGAGCACCTGCAATTTGATAAACCCTCCCCTAGACATATGTTAAATCCTCACAAATTCCTGAAAGTCAGATTTTTTTTATTATCCCCGTAAATCAAAAAGGGAAACTGAGGCTCGGAGACATAAAGTGACTTGACTAGGGCCACACAGCTGGTAAATGATTGCACTTAAATATGAGCTCAAGTTGGTCTGGTTCCTAAGTACAAGTGCTTACTAATTGTCGTTTTCTTAAAACAAAAGAAAAGAAAAACAACTAAAGAAGGGGAAAGAAGAAAGAAAAGCAACAGAAACTGAAGGGTTAATATTTGAAGTCTATTCAGTGCCCTAGGGAAACTCACATGTAACAAAAATCTTTGCCACGTGTCTGTAGAACATAAAGTCCATGTGAGCAGGGATTTGGGACTTTCTCTTCCTCTCCTGTATATATATAACAATACTGGTAGTAATAATATATATATACATATATATATATATATATATATATATATATTGATTTATATATATATTGTTATATATACCAGTATATATAAAAATACTGGTAGATAACTGTTGAATGAATGACTGAATTTACTTTGGGTTGTAATAGAAACATCTTAGGAAGCTTGAGTGGTTCACAGAAGGGGAGTTTTATGAGGCTTCTAAGAACAAATTCAGTACTGGGCTACGACTAATCCAAAGTGATAAGAGGTAGATGATTACCACAGATGTGTCCATCTGACTTAAATATTTACATATAACTCAATGGGTCACCATCTCTCCAGTTGTTCAAACCAGAAACCAGAAATCCTATCCCCAAACTACTTGGGGACCAAATACTTGGACAAAGCCACTGCTTGTCTCTCCCCTGAACTAACCCAAGGTCCTCCCATCTTAACTCTCTTCTTCTACGTTTGACTCCTCTAACCCATCCTCCATCCAAGAACCAAGGTATGTCTCCTGAAATACGAATCATATCATGTCATACACCCTACTGGAAAACCTTCCCCAGCTTCCCATGAACTTAGAGTTAAATCCAGACGTCTTCCACTGTCCCCTGCCTTTCACTACCACCATTTTGAACCACCTCCCTATAACTTAGAATGTTCTGTCCACATTGGCCTTCTCTCAGTGCCTCTAACAAACTATGTCCTCTCCCACTTTGGACCTTGTACATATCATCTTCTCTGGTTGGGCTCTCCTTGCACAATTCAAAATTATATATTTACTGGTATATTTATTCTCCATCTCCCCCAGTAGGTTGTAAGCTCATGAAGGTGAAGACCCTGTCTGTTTTTCGTGTGTTTGTTGGAGGTTAGAGTGTCATCTTTGGCTATTCAGCACCTAGCTTTGTGCCTAGAGCTGTAGTCTGGACTTTAGTAGACATTCTAAAGTATTTACTGAATAAATTAATGAATGAGAAAAGATTATTAGATCTGGAAAAAATCACAGAAACCCACAAATTGTTAGCATGAGCCTCTTGGAAACAAGTGCTATGTCTTGGTTAGCTCTGTATTCCCAGCAGCTTTCCCAGAGACTGACAGGGGTAGATGTTAAATGAATTCTTATGAGTGACAGAATGGAATCGACAAGTAATTCATATTTACTAAACCCACTAGTGTGTTCTAGGCAATCAACATATGTCATTTTTTTTATTCTACTCAATAACCACATGGAGTAGATGCTTTTATCTCCACTTTACAAATGAAAAAACCAAGACTTAAAGAGATTAAGTCATGTATCAAAGGTCATCTAACAATACACTTCCAGGTTCACCACGTTGAATAAGACCTCATTCAACCACCTATTTTTGCAGATAAAAAATTGAAACCAATAAAAATACTCAAAAAATTGAGCATTTAAAGGCAACTATCTCAACATAATAAAGGCCATATATGAGAAACCCGTGGCTCACATTATGCTCAATGGGAAGGACTGAAAGTGTTTCCTCTAAGATCAGGAACTAGGCACCAATGCCTGCTTTTTCCACTGTAGTCAAAATAGTATTGGAAGTTCTAGCCAGAGTAGTTTGACAAGAAAAAGAAATAAAAGTCATCGAAGTAAGAAAGGAAGAAGTAAAATTATTTCTGTTTGCAGACAACATGATCCTATTGTAGGAAACCCTAAAGATTACACACACACACACACACACACACACACACACACACACATGCACACACAAACTATTGGAACTAATAAGTTTAGAAAAGTTGTGGGATATAGAATTAACATAGAAAAATCAGTTGCATTTCTACACACTAACAGTGAATAATGCAAAACGAAATTATGAAAACAATTTCATTTACAATAGTGCAAAAAGAATAAAATGCTTAAGAAAAAATGTAACCAAGGAGGTGAAAAACTTGCAAATTGAAAACTGCAAAACATTGCTAAAGAAATTAAAAGACACAAATAAATGGAAACACATCTGTGTTTATGGACTGAAACTTAACATTGTTAAAATGTCAATATTATTCAAAGTGATCTACAGATTCATTGCTGTCCCTATCAAAATCCCAATGATGTTTTTGCAGAGATGGAGAAACCCTTTCTAAAATTCACATGGAATTTCAAGGGACTTTGAATAGTCAGAACAAAATTGGAAAAGAACAAAGTTAGAGGATTAACACTCCCTGATTTCAAAACTTATTACAAAGCTACAATAATAAAAAACAGTGTGCTACTGGCATAAAACAGTCAACTAATGGAATCAAATAGAGAGTCTGCAAGTAAAATCTCAAATACATGGTTAAATGATTTCTGACAAGAATGCCAAGACCTTTCAATGGAGAAGGGACAGCTTTTTCACCAAATAGTACTGGGAAACTGGACATCCACAGAAGAATGAAGTTGGATCCTTACTTTACACCATAAACAAAAACTAACCCAAAATGGATCAAAGACCTAAATGCAAGAACTAAAGTCATAAAACTCCTAGAAGGAAAGAAAGATAGGAGAAAAAGTCTTCATGACATTGAGCTTACCAATGACTTCTTGGCTCTGACACCAAAAGCACAGGCAACAAAAGAAACAAAATGGACTTCCTCAAAATTTAAAACTTTGTGCCTCAAAAGACACAGTCAAAACACTGAGAAGCCAACTCACAAAATGGGAGAACACATTTGCAAATCATATTCCTAATGAGGGACTGATATCCTGTATGTATTAAAAAAATAAACAAAAAAACAAACAAAACTCGTACAACTCAACAACAAAAAACAAACAGCTTGATTTAAAAATAGGCAGAAGATTTGAATAGACATTTCTTCACAAAAGGTATATAGGTGGGCAATAAGCATATGAAAAGACACTCAACATCACTATCATCTGGGAAATGCAAATCAAAGCCGCAGCAGAGATACCACCTCACACCCATTACTATGGCAATTATCAAGACAAAAACAATAACAAAAGAAACTGAGAAGTGTTGGTGAGGATATGAAGAAACTGGAACTCTGTGCATCCACCGAGGAAAACAAACTGGGAGTTACTCAAAAATTCAACAGACAATTATCCTGTGATCCAGTAATTCCACTTCCGGATCTATACCTAAAAGAACTGAAGTCAGAGACTCCAACAAGTATTTGCACACTCATGTTCATAGCAGCACTACTCAGAATAGTCAAAAGGTGGAAACAACCCAAATGTCTCATCAACAGATGAATGAATACACAAAATGTGATATACATGCAATGGAAGATGATTCAGCCTTAAAATGGAATGAAATTCTGACACATACTTCAACGTGGATGGGAACCTTGAAGACGTTATGCTAAGGGAAATAAGCCAGACACAAAATGACAAATAGGGTCTGATTCCACTTAGGTGAGTGACCTAGAGTAGTCAAACTCAGAGAGACAGAAAGCAGAATAGTGGGTGTCAGGGGCTGAGGGTAGAAGGAAATGGAGAGTTATTGTTTGATGGTATAGACTTTCAGTTTGGGATGATGAAAAAGTTGTGGAGATGGATGGATAGTGGTGATGATTGCACAACAACGTAAATATTGCCCCCAAACCGTACACTGACCAAGGGCTAAAATGTTCAGTTTGACGTCATGCATATTTTACCACAGAAAGAAATCTGAAACCGAGATGAGAAGACTTCTCCAAGATCCCACAGTGAGCTTGTTACTGATTCAGGCGACATTAGAATTCCAGCTTCCGGAAGCCCAACTAGTGCTATTCATATCTTTGCTTTAAACCAAAGTAAGACTTAGAGTTACAGAGCATTTGCAAACACAGTTAAACATCAAGTAGCTTGAACAGAATGAACCGAACTCCTCACTTCTTATTCCCCCCCGCCCCCAGGCTCTCCCAGTAAAAGAAGAAACACAACCAAAACATGTCTTTGGTGGAGGTGGTGATAATGATGGTAATGGTTTTAGGAACAAACCCTCCATCCCCTGAGGCCTGGGACAATGTGCATTTAACCCAGGTCCCCGAACCCCAAACTTTGTAAAAAAAAAAAAAAAAAAAAGTATCCCAAGTCCCTTACTCAACAAACTTTGGCTCTGTTTTTATTTTTAACTTGATAAGATGGGACTAAGTAGAAACTCAGCTGATCAGAAACCCACTAATCTCCCAATTAATTATGGGTTTGCTCTTTGGGTCCCTTCAGAGTAATATCTTTCTAAAACAGGGGGAGAAAAAACAACCTGAAAACTTAAAATTTCAGGGCTGAATCTAGGTTGGCTTCCTCTTGCTTCTTGTCTCCTTTTTTTCTTCCCATGGTCAGATTGACTCTTGTTAGGCAACTGAAGAAACTGTTTAAGTCATGCTAAAACCTGTCTTTCAAAGGCAAGTAAGACTATTATGTATGTCATTTGTCATAGGTCTCAACCAGTGTTTATTTCTCTTGGTCAAGGGTTAGGTAAAGAGAAAAAGAGCAAGAAAAACACTAAGATTTATAGAATAGAATTACAGCAAAAACTGGATCATTACTTCCAATGAGATAATTCCAAATTAACATAGATATTCCTCTGCCCCATGCCCTAAAGTCGTGTTTACGGCAACACCCTTGCTACTACAACTGGTTTGTCTCCTTATTAACGTCCAGAGTTATCCAAATTCCCCGTTATGACATAGTTTCCATAAACTGAAATATTAAACAGCCAGTTACATTTTTCTTTCAACCTAAGGAAGAAAAACCCTCAGGGTGTAGCCTCATCAGTAAAGTGAATTTTAATTGTTCCATTTTCCCACAGCAACCTGAGTATGGTCATCGATTTCTCTTTTTTTTTTATTATAATAATATTTTTTATTATATTATGTTAGTCACCATACAGTACATCCCTGGTTTTTGATGTAAAGTTCGATGATTCATTAGTTGCATATAACACCCAGTGCACCATGCAATACGTGTCCTCCTTACTACCCATCACCAGCCTATCCCATTCCTCCACCCCCTCCCCTCTGAAGCCCTCAGTTTGTTTCTCAGAGTCCATAGTCTCTCATGGTTCATTCCCCCTTCTGATTACCCCCCCTTTCTTTATCCCTTTCTTCCCCTACCGATCTTCCTAGTTCTTCTGTTCCATAGATGAGAGAAACCATATGATAATTGTCTTTCTCTGCTTGACTTATTTCGCTTAGCATTATCTCCTCCAGTGCCATCCATGTTGCACCAAATGTTGAGAAATCATTCTTTTTGATAGTTGAGTAATATTCTATTGTATATATGGACCACATCTTCTTAATCCAGTCATCTGTTGAAGGGCATCTCGGCTCCTTCCACGATTTAGCTATTGTGGACAATGCTGCTATGAATATTGGGGTGCATATGGCCCTTTTCTTCACTACGTCTGTATCTTTGGGGTAAATACCCAGTAGTGCAATGGCTAGATCATAGGGTAGCTCAATTTTTAACTTTTTAAGGCAACTCCACACTGTTTTCCGGAGTGGCTGTACCAACTTGCATTCCCACCAACAATATAAGAGGGATCCCCTTTCTCCACATGCTCTCCAACAATTGTTGTTTCTTGCCTTGTCAATTTTTGCCATTCTGACTGGCATAAGGTGGTATCTCAGTGTGGTTTTGATTTGAATTTCCCTGACGGGTAATGATTTTGAACATTTTTTCATGTGTCTGTTAGCCATTTGTGTGTCCTCATTGGAAAAGTGTCTGTTCATATCTTCTGCCCATTTTTTGATTTGTTTATTTGTTCCTCGTGTATTGAGTTTGAGAAGTTCTTTGTAGATCTTGGATACCAGCCTTTTATCTGTAGTGTCATTTGCAAATATATTCTCCCATTCCGTGGGCTGCCTCTTAGTTTTTTTGACTGTTTCCTTGGCTGTGCAGAAGCTTTTGATCTTGATGAAGTCCCACAAGTTCATATTTTTCTTTTGTTTCTCTTGCCTTTGGAGATGTGTCATGAAAAAGGTTGCTGTGGCCGATGTCATAGAGGTTGCTGCCTATGCTCTCCTCTAGGATTTTGATGGATTCCTGTCTCACATCGAGGTCTTTCGTCCATTTGGAGTTTATCTTTGTGTATGGTGTGAGAGAGTGGTCAAGTTTCATTCTTTTGCATGTAGCTGTCCAATTTTCCCGGCACCATTTATTGAAGAGACTGTCTTTTTTCCATTGGATGTTTTTTCCTGCTTTATCAAAGATTAGTTGCCCAAAGAGCCAAGGGTCCATTTCTGGGTTCTCTATTCTGTTCCATTGGTCTATGTGTCGGTCATCGATTTCTCTTAAACTAGATTTAGTGTTCAGAGTGATAGCGTTATTTCTTTCCACTTAGATTCTTCATACTTCTTGTCCATTAAGAATACATGTTAACGGTGAGGAACATGTATGCTACCAAGGCTGAAACTCTAAAAAAAGAAACCTCAATTTCATTTTTTTTAAGTTCAAGGTGTTTTTATTGGAATTTAAAAGAAAAAGAAACGTTTATATGTCGTATAATTCCAAGTACTTATTAATTACTTTCATCCTAAACACGTATACTTTTCTGCCCTCTTATAACATTGATGTTCAGGGTGCCTGGGTGGCCCAGTTGGTTGACTGTCTGACTCTTGATTTTTGGCTCAGATCATGATCTCAGAGTCCTGGGATCAAGCCCCGTGCTGGGCTTTGTGCTCATCGGGGTGTCTGCTTGTCCCTCTGCCCCTCCCTCCGCTCATGTGTGCGCTCTCTCTCTCTCTCTTTCTCTCTCTCTTTCAAATAAATAAATAAATCTTTAAAAAAAACATTGACGTTCAAGACTTGAAAAATCACTTCTGGCATTAGGGACATGTCAGTGTCTTAGTCTTGTTCATATCCATAAGATCGGCTCTTAATTTAAGCTTTCCTGATTCAGATCTGTGTATTGTTGCTTAGGTCTGTTGCTGTTGAACAATTAGATACCTGGATTTGTGTTAACAGATGGGAGAAATACTATCTGAACTAGGTACCTTGTTGATTCTACATCACATACTCCTTGAGATCATGATCCTTCTTTTCTGCTCCAACTATGAAAGGGCTCATGGGCATTGAACTGGCTGCTCTCCTCACACAGTTCTATAATAATTTTTCTGTGATTACTCCTTTCTCTGAAGGGAAACACATGGTAAATTTTTACTTGGGAGTCTAGCTGATGCTATTTTCCCTCTCAGCCCCTTCTGTCTGGTCTGGCCTCTGACCACCCTCCGCTAGCAAAATTCCTCACCCCCAGTCAATTTCCAGTAATGTGTGAGCTGATCAAAAAAGAAAAATGTTAAGTAATATTTAGAAAGCACTTTAGAGTTTACAAAGTACTTTTGTTATATTCAATTTGCATTCTATGTTTTTGTAAATGCATTCATTTTTTTAATACAAAGACAAAGTTTTAAAAAATTCTTCACAATCTCACAACCCACATAACTCCTCTTCGATTTCTTAAACAAAAACAATACGTTTATCATCTGTAGTGACAGAAAGCAGACCAGTGATTATCTGGGGACCAGGGGTCAGGGGGTGGGAGGATTGACTGTAAGAGGCAAGAAATAACTTTCTAGGATAACAAGAGTATATCTTTTCCCCCCCAGCTTTATTGAGGTATAATCAACATATAACATTGAGTAAGTTTCATGTATATAATGTGATGATTTGATATACGGATATACCACAAATTGATTACCACGATCGGGTTAGTTAACACATCCGTCACTCACATATTGACCATTTTTTTGTGTGGTGAGAATTTTCAACATCTCCTCAGTATCTTTCAGATATAAAATAGTTAATGGTAAGTCATGCTGTGCTTTATATCACCAGAACTTATTATCTTATAACTGGAAGTCTGTACCTTTTGACCACCTTCAGTCATTTGCCCCATTCTCCTGCCTCTGGAAACCACCAGTCTACTCTCTGTTTCTATGAAGGTGTTTTGTTTTTTACATTGAGATTCCACGTATAAATGATATCATACAGTATTTGTCTTTCTCTGACTTATTTCACTTAGCATAATACCCTCAAGTTTAATCCATGTTGTTGCAAATGGCAGGATTTCCTTCAACAAAAGTATGTCTTGACTGCAATAGTTACAAGGCTATCTACATTCCTTTGTCAGAAGTCATCATGCTGTACACTTATAATGTGTACACTTTATGTAAATTATATCTCAATAAAGTTTATTATAATTTTTTAAAATAGTGATATATTCATGAGGAAATTCAAAAAGGACTCACAGTTAAATATGCTGGATTTATATTACTCTTCCTCTTACTAAAATGGTAGTAAAGGAATGGATAAAAGACATCCAAGGACAAGGAGAACAGGAAAAAAAAAAGTCTTCAGAAGGTAAGAATTCAACAGTTCTCAGAATTTAGCAGAGCAAAGTGAGTTACAAACTCAGTGCCTACAGTTAGATGAAAAAAATCATGAGAAGTTAGTGGGCAATTTCTCTGGCAGGAACCCTGGAGGGAAAGAGAAGGAAGCTTAGAACTTAAGGGAGATGGTTGAAATATAAAAATAAAAGAGGGATTAGCTGGAAGTCTGTCTGAAGAGGAATGGGACCCCACCCCTTCACTCTGGGCAGCCGGATAATCACCCTTCTTCACCCTCCACAGTGGTAGAACAGAGGTTTATTTCAGAGAGACCCCAGACTTTTCCCCAGTGGAAAGAGGGACTGGTGCAAGACTGAAACAGGCCATTTACAAATAAGTTGACCTACTCTAGCCCCCACAGGTCAGTAATCTAAAAAGTTCAAAGCAGACGTTTTGAAGATCTCTTTCTGGAAAAATTAAACAGTTCTAGAGCAAAAACCATGCACGCACATTCCAGGGTCTCACCAATGGTAAGGCAGTCCTGGTTCTCAATCTCTCTAGACTGTAACTCACCAGTTCATAACACTGTCTCAACACACATACCTATACACACGGATGATGTTACTGAGCCAGATAATGGCACACATCATCTTTGCCACATCTGCTACGAGAGTGAAGATCATTCTCAGCATTCAGAAAGGGCTGAGGCAAGGAATTGTCATATCTTGTATAAGCCTTCAGTACTACTTTATGTTCAAACTATGGGTATCATGCACATAATTCTTAATAGAAAAGAGGATCAGTCTCCTGTTTTTACTATTACAAATAATATTACAAAGCATTTTTGCTTCCATTGTCTCATTTGGTTTTCACAAGTCTGCAGAGATAGAAGTTACTGTGAGCTCTATTTTATAGACAAGGAAATGGAGAATTAGAGAAATGAGGTGAGCTGTGACAAGTCTACTGATTCCAAATCCTTCCTTTTGCTCCATCCAAAGATTAAAGAACAAAATTGTAATATGTGTTTATTTACAATTCTACCTGATTCCCAAAAGGTACTTAAGGGAACTCATAATGATGAATATAGCATTGCCAGATAAATTGAATTAAAAAAAATCATTTGAGAAGCACATAGGAGAAGGAATAAGAGTCGTAGATTCAAAGGCTAAGATGAGTTCATTGAATGCAAGCCAGCAAATCCTATAGATCACAATAGAAATGAAACTAAAATTTGACTCTGAGCTTCCTAGCAACCAATGCAAAAAAGGAAATAAGATTGACAACTTAGAAGAGTCAGTGTCCACAAAGTAAGACCAAGTCAGAAATTTCCCCCAAAAAGAACCTCGTGTGTCCTTGCTGCTAAACAAGGGAGAATTTTTACTCACTAATCTTCATAAGGAAGAAACTATATGATGTAATGAGCAATATCTTCAGCAATATTATTAAAATGTGTCAACAGCAAGTAGAATCTGTGTCCTCCAATGTAGACCAACTTCATCACATCAAAAATAATTTGATTGGATGCCTGGGGGGCTCAGTCGGTTAAGCGTCTGCCTTCGGCTCAGGTCACGATCCCAGGGTCCTGGGATGAGTCCCGCATTGGGCTCCTTGCTCAGTGGGGAGCCTGCTTCTCCCTTTCCTCTGCCTGCTGCTCCCCCTGCTTGTGTGCTCTCTCTCTCTGACAAATAAATAAATAAATAAAATCTTTAAAAAAAAAAACCCAACTTGATTAAAAGTAAATTAACAAGGGCAAGAGGAGGAACATCAAAATAATGAGACCTAGGGATAAGGGAAAATTCAAAGCAAGTATAATGTTTCCCATGTATACATATACACATTCATATAAATACATATATATGATCTCTATAAAGACTTTGAAACAACTCCCTAGTGCACTCGCCAAGAGAAAGAAACTACAAAATGCATGCTATTTATGCCACTTGTTATATAGGATTATTTGCTAAAAAGGAGTTTAGAATTGATTTATCTATCTAACATGGCGACATTCATTTCAGGATTGATCAGCAGCTATTCTTTTTGTTAGAGAATTGTCTCTTAAATCCACTCCTGATCCATGATAATAAAACCTTCTCATCTGTTGAATGTTGACTCTAGATGAGGGAGGTTGAAATTATCTCCCCCTCTATATGCCTCAACTCCTTGTCAGGGCGGAGAGTTGTCCAAATTCCATTATATTTCATTGGGCCACGGTGCCAGGGAGTGCTGATTTGACGGAGCCAAGCTGAAGAATGTGTGAGAAAGATGAAAACTCTGCAGCTGGTCATATGTCATGTCCATTGAACATCGGGTCTCTCTGGTATTCTTCTGCTGTTCTCTGAGTGAATAATGGGCATTCCAGCGTGCTGACACCCTGGGATGACACCCAAAGTGCTTGTCTCCAGGTGCCAAAAGTTCTCCTTTAGTCTTTAATGCATTAAGACCCTGCTGAGTTCTATGCACAAATGAGAAAAACAGGCCTCTCTCATGCAGTCCAGACCTGGTTCGTATAGACCTACAGGTGGCAAAACCCAATGTTGTCTCTCTTCTTTCAAACCTTGCACTCAAAACTTCCTCCTCATATGTACCCTTTCCTTCATGCCATTCCCTCCTGCAAATAAATTCAGGCTCAGGGAGATTGTCTAGCCCTTATTATCAGTGTAACCACTATGACCCCAGGATAAACCAGCATAGGGAATAGAAATGGATTCTCATTAAAACAATATTTCAGTAGGTCTGACTCTACTAGTTCTCCTAATACTCTGTGGACTCTGGCATTACTGTCATCATTTTGCCCATTGATTGCCAGGAGTCCCCTAAGGGCTATCTCACATGTGCTCACTCCCTTGTTCGGTCTGCTCCCACCACAGACCTCATCTTCCCTCCTGGTCCAAAACATTTCCCTATATCCATCATCTTCAGCTGTGTAAAGATACCGAAGATACCTGTTTCTAGGGCACACCGTTGAAACACCTCCCATGGACCCACCAAAAATGCAACAAATGTGCTATAGTTCTGAAATTGCCAAAGCAGCACTTTCTTTCCATAAGTCATTAATGTCCCTAAGTCACCTATTTTTGTGCAGAAGTGGAGAGAAGTTCCACAAGTTCCATTATATTTAGAAGTATTATGACAACAGTATGAGCCTGGGTGGCTCAGTCGGTTAAGCGTCTGACTCTTGATTTCAGCTCAGGTCATGATCTCGGGGCCATGGGATTGAGCCCCACTTCAGGCTCTGCGCTTAGCATGGAGTCTGCTTACCCCTCTCCTTCTGCTTCTCCCCCTGCTCTCTCTCTCGCAAATAAATATAAAATCTTTTTTTTAAAAAAAGTCTTATGATAACTGCAGTGAAGTTATATTTATGCTTATTTGCAGCTCCTTCTTTCCCTGGAGTTCAAATATGAATCTACAGAGGGCTGGTCCAGGGGAGAATTCTGAAGAGCAGACACTATGGGTGAGGGGAGGGAGGGCATCCTTCCCTGTAAATTTCAAGATTTTGGTATGGTATTTGGTATTTCCTAGCTTCTGGTACCTGTTAGTAATCTTTGGCATTCCTTGTAGCTGTACCAATTCAACATCTTCCTCTGGCATCACTGGTCTTCTTTTCTGTGTATCTTCACATCATCTTTTCTCTGTGTCTTCATATGGCTTTCTTATTTTTTCTTTCTTTTTTTTAAGATTTTATTTATTTATTTGACAGAGATAGAGACAGCCAGTGAGAGAGGGAACACAAGCAGGGGGAGTGGGAGAGGAAGAAGCAGGCTCATAGCAGAGGAGCCTGATGTGGGGCTCGATCCCAGAACAGCAGGATCACGCCCTGAGCCGAAGGCAGACGCTTAACCACTGTGCCACCCAGGCGCCCCTTCATATGGCTTTCTTATAAGGATAGCAGTCATGGGATTTAGGGCCCCTCCTAACACAGTATGACCTTCACTGATTACATTTGCAAGACCCTATTTCCAAGGAAAGTCACATTCCAAGGATCCAAGTGGACATGAATTTTGAGGGGACATTATTGAATCCAGTACACCCACACTTGATCAGACTCAACAAGTGCCAGATAAGGAAGAATAGGGGCCTGTGGGAGCCATGGTTAGGGATCTAAAATTCAGACTCAGTCAAGAGAATCAAGGAAAGATCAGAATCCAGGAAGCCAGTGAGCTGGTGAATGCCCAAACCAAAAGTTCACTTGTATGGGGACAACCTAGCCACTTCTCCTCAACACCTTCCCTCCGGCCCTGGGACAGAAGGACTTGGATGGCTGCCCTCCCTTTCAGAAAAATGGAAGCTAGCATACACTGAGTGTCTTCTATGAACCAGGAATATGCTAGTCACTTTCACATACCTAGCAATTCCCCTGAAGTTGAATCCTAATTTTAGAAGTGGAAAAACTGAGAGTCAAAGTTAACTGACTCATCTAAGAATATGCAGCTACTTGCCAATCTGGCCCAAAGGTCATGCAGTTTCAAGGCATACACTTTCTGCAGGTAGGACCTCGGTACAGTCCTAGGCTTCTTCTGCCTCCCCAGGTCTCAGTGAGCTAACTCACCTCGGGGATCGTATTTTACTCCTGTGGCAAGGAGGAAATGCTGCTAGGACACAGCTGAATGTCCCGTCACATTGAATGCCCACAGAGGTTAAGAAAGGTCCATGAGCCCACTCATCACCCTCTGCCTCCTCAATGCACCCCTACCCAACCCTTCTTTCCTCCCAGGAGAACACCAGATTGGCTGGGAGTGTTTGCACCAAGAAAAATCCATCTCATAGCACACATTCTTCCAGTCCCCAAGGATTCTTCCTAAGAGCTTTCCACTACACCCACTCACAGGGCAGACACTGTGCTAAACCAGCTGTTTAACACGAGAGGCTCCCGGTCCCCAGAGACCCGAGACAAGCTCCTGAGACGTGCAATATGTCTCCATTAGCCAAGCAACCAGCTTTGGGTGTGTTTTCTAATTCCATATTCTCGTGTTCATTAGCTGCAAGCCTGCCAGAAACTCAGAGCTCACCAGCTTTTCCAAACAGAGAAGAGAGAAATATTTCACATGGTTTGCCTCATAGATCAGCTTTTCTGAGGACCTCATGCTGTAGAGGCTTGTTACCACCATAACCTGTCGGACTTAGCTGCAGCGCCTGCTGGGGTGTCTGTGCTGAGTCAGCAGAGAAAGATGAGTAAACAAGAGCATGAGGAACGGGCAAAGCTGGGAGATGAGCTGACCAGCCTGCAGGACAGTTTCTGAGAGAGAAGGCAGCCATCCAAGCCCTGCTGTCCAAGGGGCAAGAGGGAAGGGGGTTCAGCACAGCAGGGAAGAGTTCAAACTCCAGAGAGAGACAGAACTGGTTTTGAACGCGGGCACTGCCACTTAGTGACTCTGTGACCTTAGGCAACTGTCATAACCTCTTATGCCTCAGAGGTAATAACAGAACCTCTAGATTATTCTGAGGATAGAATGAGATAATGCTTATAAAATTCTTAGCACACGGGCTGGCCCAGGATAAACTATAATTATCACTCCTTGCAGGCTGATTCAGTCTCCAAGGGAAGACAGTCTCCACTGGTAGACAGTGACCTCCCATCAGAAGTAATCTCACAGAGAATGGCAGCTCCCCAGCCCTGGGATCTTCTTCCAGGCTGTAACAAATGTCCAAGTTAAGCAATTTGGGGTCAGAGTCTACATTGCCCATAATGGTAGCCACCAGCCACATGTGGCTATTGAACATGTGAAATGTGGCTGGTCCGTGTTGAGATATACGATTCGTATAAAATTCACAGTGGGTTTGAAAGGGTTAACGTGAGGGGAAAAAAAACAGTAAAATGGCTCATCAGTACTCTATCTTATATTGCCTGTGTGTTGACATGATAGCACTTTGGTTATACTTGCTTAAATAAAATATATTATTAAATTAATCTCACCTTTTTGGGGGGTTTTTATTGTTTTGTTTTTAGTTTTTTCAATGTGGCATAGAAAAATTGAAATTACGTGTGTGGCCTGCACGCACAGCTCACATGATCTTTCTACTGGACCATGCTGATTTAGGGGGCAAGTGTTCCAGCCAATGGGTTGGATTCAAGGGACCCGATTCCGTTTTTTAGGATAAGTGCAGCACACTCCAGAAGCCAAGGCAGGTAGGGTTCTGAGCTAACACATGGACCTGCAGGTACTTGGGCTGGGGCCCCTGGAAACGAAGATGATGATGACAGCAGGGAGACATGTATTAGACTTAACCTCCTGGCAAGGGAGGAACCCCCTGACAAAGGGCCAAGCCTGTACGGGGCTGGCTGTGTGAATGGGTGGGACCTAGCCCGCAAGCTTCAGGACCTGCACTGGGCAGGGCTGAGGCCTCCAGGGACAGAGAGTTGCCATGTTTGGGATTGTTTATAAACCTGGTAACAGGTAAGCGCTTCATAACGCCATGTGTCCCTCCCTCACATGTCATTAACAGAGATAAGGAATCAAGACACCTCCCTCAAATGAATTCACATCCAACTCAAAATCCTGGGCTGAAAGAGAGAGCCAGAAAGAGCAGGGAGGAGAAGCAGAGAGATTTTGGAGAAAAACTTTCAAAGTATTGAGTGTGTCCTCAAGCCAAGCTAGCCACAGCCAATTTCTAACACGGACGTAAGAAGCATTCTTGGAGAACTCTATCTCATAGGCGCTTGGAAACATGATTATAGTTAGAACCATATGTAGGGCCTGACATGTTTAAGGAAACTTCTGGCTATTCCCTCCAATCTCTCAGTCCCAAACAGCCTCTGAAATGTGATTAGGTACAATCTAAACCCGAGGTTTCTCAGAGGCATGACATCAAAACCTGCTTAGTAACTCCCAAAGTTAAAGTTTTCCAAGAGTATGTGTTGTCCTGAAATGAAGGAGGGTGAGCAGTTTGTTGAGGAATTTCTCTCGTTTAGCAACTGAGGATTTCAGCATCTCGTCTTACCTCCACGAAGAATAAACCAGCGAGTTTAAACAAAGGAGGCATATGAAAAGCACTGGAGATTGAAAGATAGTAGGATGGTTTCACAGCTGACAAGACCTCAGTGATACACTGTGCTCTGGGCTTGGATTATTTTTAGGCTTTGGCACTAAAATCAGGATTAGTATTTCACTCCCTGGCCTCTGAAGACACTCATATGACTTCGTCTTTCTGGACAGAGCATGTGTTGTATGTGCTGCGGGTTGTATGAAGACCACTACCAGATTCAGTGAAGCAGCCCTATCCCTGGAGAGAACGTGCAAAAGGCAGGTCTGATCCCTGCGTATAACGTGGATTTTAAAGGGCCACTTGGCCATGACAAAAGAAGGAAGGAAGGAAGGAAGGAAGGAAGGAAGGAAGGAAGGAAGGAAGGAAGGAGGGAGGGACGGAGGGAGGGAGGGAGGGAGGGAAGGAGGAAGGAAAGAAGGAAAGAAGAAGGAAAAGAGAAAAAGGAACAGAAAAAGAACAGATGACTGGATTAAGAAGATGTGGTCCATATATACAATGGAATATTACTCAGCCATCAGAAGGAATGATTACCCAACATTTGCAGCAACATGGATGGGACTGGAGGAGATTATGCTAAGTGAAATAAGTCAAGCAGAAAAAAACAATTATCATATGGTTTCACTCATTTTTGGAACATAAGAAATAGCAAGAAGATCGGTAGGAGAAGGAAGGGAAGAACAGAAGGGGGAATGAACCATGAGAGATTATGGACTCTGGGAAACAAACTGAGGGCTTCAGAGGGGAGGAGGATAGGGGAATGGGATAGGCTGGTGATGGGTAGTAAGGAGGGCACGTATTGCATGGAGCACTGGGTGTTATACGCAAATAATGAATCATGGAACTTTACATCAAAAACTGGGGATATACTGTATGGTGACTGACACAACATAACAAAAAATTATTATTTAAAAAAAAAGAAAGGAATTCTGCTTCTGTTTCTTCTATATGAAGAAACCTTTAATAACCTCTGGAAGCCCCTGGAAGCCCCCCCACCCCGCAGTGGTATACCTTCAACGTGTCTTATGAAAAATCCATTACGTTTGACTGTCTTCAGCCTGTTGATATCGCCTGTTTGCTTCTGCAGCATGGATGAGTCACCTCTGTAACCAGGCGTCACATGCTCAGCCCGGTTCTAACACACAGGCCGGGACACAGGCGAGTGGGGATGTTTCCTCCGTACCCTTTGAGACCCCTGCGCTCACCCCCTGTTCTGTTTCACTCACCCCCTGTTGAGACTGTCCATTAACTGGACTGGCTGGCCCACTGGGGCCACTCTCGTTTGCATCTGTCCATTTGATCCTGGCATACACGGAACACTTTGCAAATGTGTGTTAAATAAAAAAGAATGAATTACTGCCTAAAACTCTGAGCCTCATCTTTCTCGGTGCACCCCCGCACTCTGTTCGCAACAGGCAGTGCTAAGTCATCTGGCAGCTCACTGGGTTGTAAAGCCGACTCCTAGCAAGAACCAGAGAATGCTGGGTGAGAGGCCATGGAGAAATGGGACCAGGTCATGGTCTTCTGAGGGTCAACGTTGGTTAGGTAAACAAGAGATGACCAAGCCTGGGGTGAACTTGAAAGAGGTAGAAATTGGGGTGCCTGGGTGGTTCAGTCGTTAAGCGTCTGCCTTTGGCTCAGGTCATGATCCCAGGGTCCTAGGATCGAGCCCCGTATTGGGCTCCCTGCTTGCTGGGAGCCTGCTTCTTCCTCTCCCACACCCCCTGCTTGTGTTCTCTCTCTCACTGGCTGTCTCTCTCTCTCTGTCAAATAAATAAATAAAATCTTTAAAAAAAAAGAAAGAAAGAGGTAGAAATAATCCAATCTCCCCAAGAAACACTTTCATTATCGTAATATTAATGATGCTAATAACAATAACAAGAATATTCTCTTACTCTCTTAATACTTCTGTCTTAAGTTCCTACAGTGTTCTAGACCTTGTTCGGAGTGTTAGGCACATAGTGAATTAAGTGGAGTCCCTTGCCCTCATGGACGCAAGGCGACCATGTCAGGAAGGAAGTGCCTAATACAGCACACAAGAGAGGGGGCGTCAGGGGAGGGGCAGCTGCGATCCTATACAAGGTGGCAGAGGGTAGGAGCCATTGGAGGCAAGTCAGAGGGTGCATCATGGAGCTTTTCCACTGCAAGGAGGACCAGTCCATTGTGTCCCACCTGGAAATGGATCATACGGTGTCTCGTGGTTGTGTCATAACATTTAAAAAACAGCATCAACAACAAAAACAAAACTTCTCACCAAAACCAAGGCCTTTAGTTGTCTCCCCTAGCAAGCACTAGGTGAGGGGACAAGCGACCATCTCAGTACAGCTCATTTTTGGCTCCCGGTAATAAATGAACTACTGCTGTCAACGGCTTTCCTAAATACAAGTTAGCACTTTGTGCTGTGCAGTCCACACAAAACTGCACGCAACATTACAAGGGGCCCAGTATTGCTGGACCGTGCAGGACTGTGCTGGGCTTCCAACTCTGTTTTCAGTAAGTTAAGCCTCATTAGGACCGTATCAGGTAGATGTTGTCACCCCCACCATGTCAGCAATAAAATAAACCTCCGAAAGATGATTTTTCCCCGAATCACCCAGCTTACAAGTAGCACCATCTTAATTTCCACCCAAATGTTCCCACCCACTCAATGCCATTGGTCATTGGTGCCATTTTGTCCATCTCCCTGCAAAGAGAGGGAGAATAGCAGTAGGTCCCCTGCGTGAGTGCTGGGGGAACTGGGAATAGGATCAGCCTGTGACCCAAGATCCAGAAAACATCCAGGATGCATGGAGTCCCTAAGAGGGTAAACAATAGGGAAATATGACTACTTACTTCCTCGGATGGCCAAAAGCTTTGGTGGGGAAAAGGAACCTTGACAAAATGCCTTTGAAAATTAGAATGAAATCAAATCTTCTATGATAAGCAGGTATCAAAGAGCTCAACTAGAAAACTCCTGGACTAAGTAAGTATTGAGCTTTCCAGGGATTTTTCATTCAATTATGCCATTCATCCATTCATTCATTTACTCATTTAACATGTATTGACTGCTGACTGTGCCATGTATTCACCTTCCACAGCACTAATCTCCCATTTGTAGCCTGGCCCTGCTAAACTCTCACTTTTCTAGGAAAGAAAAGATCGCATGGAACCTGCCATAGTCAGAAGGTTTAGCTTTGACCCAGAATGTTGTTACTACTTGGTCAGTGCAGAAATTACCTAATCTCTCTATTTCCTCAGCTGTTAAAAAAAATGTAGCAATACTATTAGTCCTACCTCATGGGTTTGTTGTAAAGATTTCCTGGGAAAAGGTGTATGAGGGTACCCGGCACACAGTTAGAATCCAGGAAATGTTAGCTGGATCTGAATTTGTGAGTTATTTTACTGGGGTTAAGTCTATTGCTGGTTTTCAGAACCAAATTCAGAATGTGAGATAAAAAGAAATAAGAGCTGCAGGATCTCAGGTAGCCTCCTACACACCTGCTCATGGGCAGCCTCGTCTTGCTGGTACTGCCAGGATGAGGGAAAGTACTGGGAACCTTGAACGTGGTCCCGACTGAGACTAGGCACTAAAGCTGTGAAGCTTTGGTGAGAACGGTAGATGTTGGAAGAACCAGCCATTTCAGCTCGTTAAACAGTTGCCTATCTTGTGAGAGGTAAATGTTGGAGTACGCCTTCAGTGTTTTCCCTTTCTTGTAGAAGAGCAGCCCATAAATACTGATTTGGTTATGCAAATATAAATGCAAGTACTTGGGCACTGTTCTTGGAAACCCACATTGGAATAGTGGTTTTCATTAGCCAGCATCTAAAATGGAGATGCTTGAAAGTTATTTGTTTAAGAAGCAAAACTGTTTTGAGTGACCTAAAAAATATTCTATCCTATTTTGTGCAGTAATGTAAATTTGGGGTATCTTTAGGCTGAGCTGTGTTTCTGCTTTCTGCTATTTCTTTACAAGTGTTTCTTCTCTGGAACTGGTTACTAAAACAAGAGCTGGGACGGGCCCAGACGCAAACACAAGGAGGGCCGATTAAGCCCTTCCTGCAGGACTTAAGATGGAAGATTCGACACACAGAAGAAGTCACGGAAAGAACTGCAACCAGCTAGCTTTCTCAGGGAACCCTGAATCTCGGGCCAGGTGTACCATGATAAGTAAGGAAGGGTAGAGCCTGATGCCTCTGAGTGAGGTATTTTACATGGCTCGAGCAGCATTTGACCAACAGTTACTTGTCCTCTGGCAATGTGTTTGTTCTTGGGGGAGCTCACAGCAGGGACCAGACCCAGCACCAGGGGAATATAAGAGGAGACACCATGAAGCCCCCCACTCCCTGCCCTGGACGGGAGAAAGAACTATCCAGATGCATTGGCCGCGGATTGGTGAAATTCCCCAGACTGGTGTATTGATGTTCTATACACCGTGCTGTGTAAGACCAGAGAACCCAGACTCCGATAAACATTAAAAATGCGAGAGCTTGGGGGCGCCTGGGTGGCTCAGTCATTAAGCGTCTGCCTTCGGCTCAGGGTGTGATCCTGGCGTTCTGGGATCGAGCCCCGCATCAGGCTCCTCGGCTGGCAGCTGCTTCTTCCTATCACTCCCCCTGCTTGTGTTCCCTCTCTCGCTGGCTGTCTCTCTGTCGAATGAATAAATAAAATCTTAAAAAAATGCGAGAGCTTGGTGATGGCGGCACAGATCTGTGAATAGACTAAAAACCATTGAATGGGACCCTTTAGGTAGGTGAATTGTATAGTATGTTGATTATATCTCAATAAAGCTGTTTTTAAAAAATGAAAGGGGTATCTTTTCTTTGTGTAGCTTAAAAAAGAAGGAGATAACAAAAGACATCCCAGCCCCACCTGCTATATATGTATTTCTCCTACAACTCTTGGGTTTATTTTGATGTCTTTGTCTGGTAAGAGCCATAGGATAAGGTCTCAAAATGGGTGGAGGAAGCTGCCATTCAGCAGGTGATACCCTGCCCCACACTACCACTAGTCTGTCATCCCTGGAAAAAGCAAACAGAAACAGAAAATTGGACCTTATGAAGCAGACACTTTGTAAGACACAGAAGAAGAGGACACTTCCCTCACTTCTGGATACCCTGGAATTGAGACCTGCTTATGGGCATGCCTGAATAGTAGAGGTAACAAGACTTCAGAGGGAGGAAAAATCCCCTCAGAAGCCCCAAGCTAGAGATGAGTAAGCAATGACCTGTCGACTAGGTACCATTTGTACGTGTCTAGTTCCTTTGGTTATCCCTGAACCTCCAGTCAAGTTCTATCTGTGAACCATCGTCTTCCCAGCTGGTTGCAACCAGCGCAACAAATACAAGTTACATGTCTTGCGTCCTCACCTACTCCCCACAAAAGCTTTATTAGACACTATTGGTATTAGTCTCCTCCAGCTGCCATAACAAAATACCACAGACTGGGCGGATTAAACAATAGACATTTATTTTCTCACAGTTCTGGGAGGCTAAAAGTCCATGGTCAAGGTGCAGGCAAATTTGGTTTCTGGTGACGGTCGTCCTTCCTGGCTCATAGACAGTTGCCTTCCCATTATACCTCACGCCTCTGGCCTTTCCCCTGTGCTTACGTAGAGAAAGGGAGATCTCTGGTGTGTCTTCCTCTTTTTTCATTGTTGTTCCTCAAAGGTATGTATGTATGTATTTTTTAATTTGAGTACAGTTGACATACAATCTTACATTAGTTTCAGGGGCAACAGAGTGATCTGACATCTCTACATATTATGCTGTGCTCACCACAAATGTAGCTGCCATCTGTCACCATCCATTGCTATTATAATATCGTTGACTATATTCCCTATGCTGTAACTTTTATTCTCATGACTTATTCATTTCATAACTGGAAGCCTGTATCTCCCATGCTCCTTCACCCACTTTGCCCATTCCCCATCCTCTCCCCTTTGGCAACCATCAGCTTGTTCTTAGTATTTATAGATCTGATTTTGCTTCTTGTTTGTTTATTCATCTGTCTTGTTTATTAGATTCCACATGTGAATGAAATCATACAGTATTTGTCTTTCTCTGTCTGAATTATTTCTAGCCCCATGTTATCACAAATGGCAAAATCTCATTCTTTTGTATGGCTGAGTAATATTCCATGGTGTGTGTGTGTGTGTGTGTGTGTGTGTGTGTGTGTATCACATCTTCCTTATCTATTCATCTATCGATAGACATTTGGGTTGCTTCTGTATCTTGTCTGTTATAAATAGTGCTGTAATAAACAGGGGTGCACATACCCTTTCAAATTTATGTTTTCACTTTCTTTGGATAAATACTCAGTAGCAGGATTACCGGATCATATGGTAATTCTATTTTCAATTTTTTGAGGAGCCTCCATACTGCTTCCAAAGTGGCTGCACCAGTTGACATTCCCACCAACAGTGCACAAGGGTTCCTTTTTCTCCACATCCTCACCAACTCTTTATTTCCTGTCTTTTTTATTCTAACCATTCTGACAGATGTAAGGTGATATCTCATTGTGGTGTTGATTTGCAATTCTCTGATGATTAGTGATGTTGACCATCTTTTCATGTACCTGTTGGCCATCTGTACGTCTTCTTTGGAAAAATGTCTATTCAGGTCCTCTGCCCACTTTTTAAATGGGATTTTTTTTTGATGTTAAGTTGTATGAATTCTTTATATATTTTGGATATGAACCCCTTATTGGATATATCATTTGCAAATATCTGCTCCCATTCAGTAGGTTGCCTTTCCATTTTGTTGATGGTTTCCTTTGCTGTGCAAAAGCTTTTTGTTTTGGTGTTGTAACAATGGTTTATTTTTGCCTTTGTTTCCCTTGCCTTAGGAGATGTATCTAGAAAAATGTTGCTAAGGCTGATGTCAAAGAAATTACTGGCTATGTTCTCTTCTAGGAGTTTTATGGTTTCAAGTCTCTTCCTCTTTTTATAAGGGCACCAATCCTACCAGATTAAGGCCTCACACTTATAACCTCATTTAACCTTAATTTCCTCCCTAAAGGCCTTTGGCTCCAACTGTAGTTTGAGTTAAGTCTTCAACGTATGAATTTTGGCAGGACACAGTTCAGTCCATAACACTATTATTTCCCCCATTTTACATCTGTAAAAACTGAGGCTTAGAGAAGTAATTTTGTCATAATTTGTCATAGTCAAAAAGCCAAGACATGAGCCCAAGATGTCCAAAAGAAGACAATATCTTTATTCACTTTATTTATACCACTGTAGTGAATTAATGTGTATGTACACTTTGGCCAACATGTCAATAAGGGAACAGGTTGGGCCATGGTAGTAGAGAAATCTATAGGGAAATGGAAATCCTAGGAAGGCTAGAATTATGGCAGTCATGTTCTGCCAGTTCTCCCCACCCTGGGCTTCACCCTCCATTGCCAAATTTAGAGCTTCTGGATCTGAGTTTATTAAGGGAGATGACAGTTTCACTTACATGATTCTGATAAAGAAAAAACATTATAATTCAGACACTGGAGTCGCCAAGAGTTTGAATGATAGCCACATGTATGGTGACAAAGCAAGTAGCCTGTGGTTCAAAGTCACCCTGTTGTTTTTGACTCTGAGTATCAGTTAAGCCATGAGGATCATAGAGCAGGATCCTCAGTATTGCTACAAACGGACCTGCCCATCATGGATGACCACATGCTCCAAACCTTTCCTTTTTTCCCTAACATTTCATTGTATTTGCCCACTGTCCTATTCCCTCTGCCTGGCATGAAGGGGCAAAATAATAATTTTTAAAATGCCCAGTGAATGGCTAAAATGTCTTCTAATGGTATTTTACTTATTTCTTCAACAAATGTTTGTTTTGGGGTTTTTTTCCCCCATGCTTATTACAGATCAGATACTATTCTAGGCATCAGCAATATAGTAGTGAGTAAGTCAGAGAAGATCCTTCTCCCCAAAGCACACGTGTTCTAGTAAGGAACTTACATTACTATGAGAATCTTAATCTTTATCCTAAGCAGAATGTCTCTACGGCTAAACCAGTCATAAGCAGTGTGAAAAATGGAGCTTGATCTGCAGTCATGATTAGAAGATCCAGTTTCGAGCCCTGGCTTCATGTCTTTCATTTATTCGTGTAACATCCACTCTGCACCAGGAATTATGCTTGGTGCTAGTGATGTAGAAACGAGTAGGGGAAAGAGACAGACCATTACAATGCAATGTGCTAAGTGCTATAAAAGAATCATTGTCAAAGTGCTTTGGAATTACAAAGGGAGCAGTTTGGTCTCTTTGAGAAAATATAGGCAGCTTCACAGAAGACATGAAATTTGAGCTAAGTAATTAAGGAGCAAATATCTTCTAGGTAGAGAAAATGAGGTTGGTCTGTGCCTCTATATGCATAGAGGTTTATAGTGTTTGGGGAAAGCGGGGTGGGGTGGGGGATCAGCATGGCTAATGAGAATTTCAGGCAGGTAGGAAAAAGTGTAAAGAATACAGATTGGCCTGAGATCTGTCTCTGTATTTCTATGACCATTTCACAAACACAACTCTGTCAGTTGCCACATATCAAATTTCACTGGCACAATCAGAGAACCATAAATAAAATTTACCTCTATAAGTGCTTCGCTTCTCAGGGTGGGCAGACATACATATACATATGCATATATATTTTTTATCCTGTAAAAATATCATAAGGAAATGCAACAGTACTGAGATACTTTATATTCAACATTTTGATAATTTGATTTTACAATAGGTATTCAAATTTGACTTGAAATGTAAAGTATCTTTACCTCCTATGAAGACAGAAGAATTAGCTTCAAATGCCATTAAATTGAACACATCAGAGCTTGCATCAGGAAATCCCACACTTACACTTTCAAAATGTTTGACTCAATTAAATGATGTTGAAAATCTATTGCTTCAAAATCATTATGGTAGATTGAACGCAATCTTCTGACTTGAACGAGAGGGCAATTGATCATGGGAGGGTGCAGCACTCTAAAGAAACTTGGTAGCCCTCATTCTGTCCAAAAGTCCCATGCACCAGCCTTCATGAAGAACCTCGAGAAACAATAAAGAATAACAGTGTTTTGTTAGCCTCAGTGCTATTTGTCGCATAATTCCTGCTCTCTGCTTTCCAAGCATTGAGGAATGTTACATTTCCTTCAAGTGTTTATTCTAGACTTTCCACGGCTTTTTTTCTTTCTCTCATGATGACCAATGATAAAAGCTGCTTCATCAGCCTGATTCCAGAATGGAGACAAGACAAAGCAGATATCCAGCTACTTTGTGATGTACATACCGAGGAAGAAACAAACCTTGTTGTTATAAACCACTAAAAATTAGGGATTGTTTGTTAATAGGCCTAATCTACCCTTGCTGACTGATAACTGTACCAGATTCAAGAGTTGAATCAACTCTATTTTATTTTATTTATTTATTTTTTTAAGATTTTATTTATTTATTTAACACAGATAGAGACAGCCAGCGAGAGAGGGAACACAAGCAGGGGGAGTGGGAGAGGAAGAAGCAGGCTCATAGCAGAGGAGCCTGATGCGGGGCTCGATCCTATAACGCCGGGATCACGCCCTGAGCCGAAGGCAGACGCTTAACCGCTGCGCCACCCAGGCACCCCGAATCAACTCTATTTTAAAGTATGACCAACTATTCATGTATCAAGTATGTACCATATGCTAGTGCTACATATTTTATCCTTATTTTTAAACCACTGGGTAGGTAGGTATATTTTATAAATGATGAAACTGAGGCTCCCAACAGTAAGTTGCAGGGTCAAAAGACAAACCAAGCCGTCTTATTCCAAGTTTGGCCTTCCTTTCACTATACCTCATGACCTCTTCCACTATTTCTAAGGCAAGGTGTGGTTCTTGCCACAGTAACCCAGATATACCTGGGGCTTAACCTTCACGATCTAGACACTTGACCTGAATCCCATTTCAATGTTTTGTGAAAATCAAATCCTTCTCCAAGAGTTTTGCAAATTTTCAGAGAACTTTTGAGCCCAAGCTTTTGTCTACTTCCTGGAATCCCGATTCCTTATTCCACATTTACAAAATGGGACACTAGAGGTGAAACTGAGCCTTTTTGCCAATTTCTAAAACAAACAAAACAAAACAGAAACTCATTACGTGCACACATGCACACAGACACACAGCATTGGATAAAGGGGGTCTGACAGCATATCTTAGATCAAGCAACTAAAAATCTCATATTCGACATTTCTAGTCTTTGAAAGCCCTTTCAAGCCACCCCACCTCTAAGAGAGTTCCTTTTGTGATCTGTGTTCCCCAAGATACATAAATTCCCACAGTTCCTGGCTCGGTCTTTTCCTCTAGCTCCTCCTCCCCTCCTCCTGGATTTCCCCTGGAACTCCAAATTCCACTCCCTCTACCATTCAGAACAAGTCCATTCTCCCTACTTCTTATTTCCCAGTTTGCATAGTCAAACTCAGCAAGACTCTCAGCCTTCCACATAACAAAAGTACCCTCTTTAACACTTGATTGTGGTTATTTTTAAAAGGACTTTTTCTGTTGCACAAACTTTAAAAATGTTTCTTTTTCATCTTCCTTGATGTTATGTATAGCCCTTTCAGATACAAATATAGAATCTGTTTTAAGGAAATGCCTATTCAATTCTCTAACTCTGTACGCTCCACTGCTATCAGACAAGTCTTGAGACCTGTGTCATGCAAAGTAAGAGATAAAAAAGAATCCAGCTTCTGACCTCAAGATGTTTACCTTCAAGTTGTAGATCCGTGATAATCATACAGGAAACATCTTGAAAACCTCCCAAGTTGATATCTGTATAGTAGTAGCATTTGTAAAGGTACCAGGAATTCAGTGAGGAGCTGATGGAGTCTGATGGGAAGAAAGGTGGGAGTGGGAAAGGGCTAGAGAAACGTGCAGATACACAAGATGGAAAGGTTCCATTCAGGCAGGGACTAGAGTGTAAGTAAGTAAGTTAAGTAGACATCTTGGTATGTGCTAGTGACATTTCATGCCATTCTCAGCCTCTTTCTGGACTCCTATACCTAAAGTCATATAGTGATAAAAAAGTAAAAGATGTAGCAAACCCAAGCGTTTTTACCTCAAATCCAAGACTCTTTTTTATACCCCAGTAGTTCAAATCATGATTCCACGAAACAGTAGTTTATCTTGTGTTGGACTGTTGGGTTCCGCATCTAGAATCTGGTCTTTTTTCAACTTGTTGAGGAAAAATGTTAATGCATAATATTTTGTTCAATGTTGAGTTTTTACTCAAATCTCTACTCACTGACAATAAAACGATAAACTGTAAAGAAATATTAACGGGAAAAATGAGACACAGTCCACACTCTTAGTTTTTCTTTGTTTCTTTGTTCTTTCATGAGCAAGTATTCACGAAGACAGGAACTCAGGCGTTGGAGCCATTCTGCCTGAGTTCCCATTTCTGCCTTGCCACCTGTGAGCTGTGTGTTCGTCTTTGGGCAAGTTATTTAACCTTTTAGTACCTCAGTTTCCTCACCTGTAAAGTTGGGATACTTATCACAGCATTTCATGGGAACAAGTCTAAGGCAGGAACGTGGCAATATAATAATAGCAACTGTAACAATGATGGCTAATATTTATTGAGAACTTGGTATGTGTGGGGCACTATCAGGCGCTAATTAATTTTTCAATAAATGTTTGTTGTTGTTGTTGTTATAATTGTGTCATCAGTGTTCCTGATGGTAGAGTTGTTCCTAGTTTATAATGGAAAGAAGTGAAACATTATTTCATAGCGTTCAGAAATAAGCTCCACAACTGTTGTGGTCTCTGCCACCTGAAAAACAATGGGAGGAGCCCCCCATTGCTCATCCAGGAAGTTGATGTCATTCTTCCTTCACATACACTTTCATACCAATAACTTTCCATCCAAATTTCAAAATAGAACATTTGCTTCTAGTTGGACAAAAATCCCTGTTCTGAAGCCAACATGGCATGCAGAATTCATTGACTGTTCTGGTATATGCTAGATAGGAGGGAAACGCCCTAGAGGAAATGCTTAAGATTTTCTACTTTTGTTGCTGTTTGGGGGTTCCTCTATGCATATGTCATAGAGAGGGGTGCAATTATGCAGTTCTATAGTTTTCAAATGTAGTGGATTTTCATGTTGGAATTATGGTCAGAGCTCCTTTCTATGGCTTCAGTCCCACCACTTTGAATAACAAGATGCGTTCTTATTACAATGGAGAAAACTGAATACGATGCACTGCAAATCCACTTGAAGACTCTCCCAGTAAACAAGTTTATCCTGGCATCACCCTGAAATTGAGTACATTCTGTGATCAAATGATTACTCTGGACTACACTGAGGAGTCCTTGTCAATCATCCTTCTTCACAGAACGTATGTGTGAGGATGTTTTCATTCAATCCTTGACCAACCAGATAGAGAACTTCCAGATGGTGAGAATTCTCTTAGATTCTGCTTTTTACCTAAGGCAAGGATATGAAATTAAATGACCAAATTATTAAAGCAGCACTTTTCTTCTAACCATTAGTCATTGTTTAGAGACTGACATTTTACAAATAAAATGAACATCTTGCTGAGGACATAGCTATTTGCATCACAGAGGTATCCCTTCTGCCTTGAGACTGCAGATTTTGAAATTTATTAATGTACATATTTCAAGATTATCCTGCTTGAAAATATCACAATGAACCAACTTCTGCAAGATCTCACTGAATTGAAATCGTACGGTCATTTCTGTGACCCAGGGAAAATCTCTACATCATCAAGCCTGCGTGATTAAGTATCTCAGAAATCAAGGTCATAGCTTCCATAGGAAGTACTTTCTGCAATGCACAGACAAAAATCTTTGAATAATGAACTTACCTGATCAAGAAAAGCACCTGTACCAGAATCTCTATAGTTAATTTCAGGTATGGCAAACCCAACCAAGCTTCAGAGACTCACATTAAAACTCTACTCACAAGTTTAGCAATATGAAGTGCAAGTCTCCAAAAGGAAGTATAACATTAGCCGAGCATGCTCTTCAGAATCCATTAGATTGGAATCCAGGAACACAGTTAGCAGTGCCCATAACCTGTCATCAAGAGTTCCTGACTTTTCAAATATAGTGAATGCCAAGGGTTGGAGCATATTCAGGGAATATATAGGTCAAGTTGCTTTTGATAAATACTTAAAAATAGTGGTTACTAATTCTACAAGCTTCATATCAGGCATTTCTTAACAAATGTTATTTCCAACCCTCGTGATAACTTTGTAAGGTGAGTGCCATCATCCCCATTTTACAAATGAAACAAGTGAGGATTAAGAGTGCAGAGTCATGTTCCGAAGGCTTAGGACATAGTAACTGGCTGACCCGGGAAAAGTCAGGTTTGCTCAACACCAAGCCAGATGNTACATACTGAACTATTTCCTCAACGTTTGCATGGTGCTTTTCTGCATATTAATTGCCTCATTGGCCCTAGTCATCATCTCTCTGATGTAGGCATTACTATCCTTCTTTTACAAAGAGGGAAACTGAGGTTCAAGAAAATAAGCGGCCACGAAAGGCCATACAGGAAACAAGTGGCAATTCTCTTGCAATTGTGCTACAAGACACCTGCCTTAGAATTAGCAGCAGAGCTCCATCATCAACCAGGAAAGTAAGATTGAAATTGAACTGAGTTGTGGTAGATCCTTAATCAGACACATTCCATTTAACTTTTTTCAAAGTCTGTTGCCATGGTTGTTAAGACCAGCATGCATTCCTTGAGATTACAACAATCTCACAGCTGACGATGCTGGAAATTGCGTTGCGAGGTGTCATTACAAGGAGAGTGAAACCAAAAAACAAAAAAAGAAGAAAATTTAGTTTATAGCAATAGGCTTCAGTGTCCAAGGTCACCATTCCATTTGGAATTGTTTCTAAATATTTTACCAACTATTATTATTATTATTATTATTATTATTATTATTATTATTAGTGTTGTTGTTATTTTTATTTTTATTAAAGACATGCATGATCTTTATAGAAAAGATATTAAATATAAAAAAAGTAGAGAGAATATAGGAGAAAATCCATAGTTTCAGCATCCCAAGTGAACTACAACCAACAGTTTGTTTTATTTTTTACTTTTTAATATATATATAGTTTTATATATCCTTATATGTCTTCTACAAACTTGTTATCATACCGGATATATAACTTTTGTTTGTTTTTTACTGAGGTATAATTGACATACAACATTATATTCGTTTCAGGCATACAACATAATGATTTGATATTTATATATATTGCAAAAGGATATAAACTTTAGATCTTACTTTTCAACGTACATCTTATAGTAAATGCTATAACTTGGGCATAACCAAAAGCAGGTTCATGGCTGCTTAATTATCTACTGATCATGGTTATCATGATTTATATAGTATTTTTCTCAACAGGGTAGTCCTTTCAGCTTTTACCAGTTGATCTTTATTATGAAAAACTTGGCAATTGTCATCTTTATGCATAAAGTTTTTTTAAATATTAGGCTTATTTCATTGGACAGACACTCAGAAATAGAATTAATGATCATTTTAAGATTCTTAGTAGATATTAGTATTCAAAGTATTAGTAGTCAAATTATTTTTCTATGTATTTCCCACTTGTACCATCATTAGTATCCTTTGAATATCCCAATTTCAACAAATTGACAGAAACTTCCCAAAGTAGTCTCTGACAAACTGTTTGAGCTTCTGTCATCTATTCTGCATTGAGCCATAGCAGTAGTTCATTCTCATGCTAGAAATCATCTTGGGCTCCAAAGAAAATAATTGAAGACTTTTCAACAGATAATCAGTGTCCTCAAGCCAGCACTGCCATTAAGACATGCCCTTCACGGGGCGCCTGGGTGGCACAGCGGTTAAAGCGTCTGCCTTCGGCTCAGGGCGTGATCCCGGCGTTCCGGGTTCGAGCCCCACGTCGGGCTCCTCCTCTATGAGCCTGCTTCTTCCTCTCCCACTCCCCCTGCTTGTGTTCCCTCTCTCGCTGGCTGTCTCTATCTCTGTCAAATAAATAAATAAAAAATCTTTAAAAAAAAAAAAAAAAAAAAAAAAAAAGACATGCCCTTCACTTCACAATTGCCTAATAATTGAGCACTGTAGAGAATGCAGCTGTGACCAAAAATTTTTAAGCAGCACCCAAATGTAGTATCTTTGGACAATCTGGTTCTGAATGTTCTTGCTGGTGTGGGAACTTTGCAAAGCCTAGCTTTGTCCGAGTTGGTCAACAGCTGATCTTTGATGATGCAACTACTACTTGTGAAAGGCCATTTCAGGTTACATGCCATCGCTTTGGAAAGTCTTTTCCCCATAAAATTTTCCAGTATTGGGATAGCTTTGGAGAAATATTCCTTAAAAGAGATGAAGGTAGGGCTTCAGTGAGTCTTCAAGAAGGAAAACTGATGTGGATATGTGCAGGGATATGGAGGACTTTATTCCCTAGAATCCTTCTCTGGGCCGAGGAGTAAAAGGAATATTCCCAGAAAAGGAAAAGAGGAGCATTGTCTTGACTAAAAGAGGAAGAAGGAGGGGCAAGAGACATAGAGGATCAGAGAGCAACAGAGAATCAGGTAATCTTTTTGTTTCCTTAAATGGAAAAGAAAGGAGGGGATTTTTTTTTCATGTCTTTGAACACATGTATGAGTAAAGAAAAATATTAACATATTTAATATATTTTGCTTAATGATATAGTATGTAAACCCCTGGAGTAGCCCTCCAAGAAAAGATAGTAAAGACTCACATTATTTTCCAGTCTTCTGGAATTAAATTTATAGTGTTTGGGGATGGGCTGGTGGCAGTGAGTAGTTCTTATCAGGCTGTTTTATGTGTTACCTGGCAGGTCTCAAGGTGACTATATTGAAGTTACATAACTATGTTCTGAGGAAACCACTCTGAACCAACAGGGCCTTTCCCCAAAGCTCATATATTGTATATGCTGATATGATCCTATCAATGTCCACCTCTCTCACCCTATCACTAACACTCAAGACTATGACTTCTACGATAGGCTTAAACCCTGGCCACTGCTCCCACCTATCACCCCCATTTTTGCTCTTTCTCCTTGTATGGGCTTTGCTATCCTTTCTACACTACCCACACTCCCTTCGCACTGCCAGCCCTGCCTGGTTACTAGTATTTGGCTCAGTAGTTTTAGCTTGGCATAGGCAGCTAACATCAGTCTATGTAACAGAGATAGCACACCAATCACAGGTAAGGGAAGATGAACTCATGGAACAACTTCTGGTTGTCATATATCATTTTGACAAATTATAAATCAGAGGGGAGGGTGCTTGGGTGACTCAGTCGGTTAAGCGTCTGCCTTCGGCTCAGGTCATAATCCCAGGGTCCTTGGATTGAGTCCCACATGGGGCTTCTTGCTCAGTGGGGAGCCTACCTCTCCCTTGTCTCCCCCTCCCCCGCTCATGCATGCTCTCTCTCTCTTGCTCTTGCTCTCGCTGTCTCTCTCAAATAAAAAAAATCTTCAAAAATCAATCAATCGATCAATCAGAGAGGAATTCTAGAAGTCAAGTTGGAACTTCAATATCATCCTCTAGCACTCTTACATCAATACTTTATCGACCACTCAATAGGGATAGAGTCACATCTTGTTTGAAGATTAGTGTCTAGTGTTAGTTTTAGGTGAAAATTCAATATAATAAGAAAAAAATTGCTCTCAAAATCCCTAAATGATCCATAAAGTTGTATATAATATAATCCTCAACAATTCTAGAAGCCAAAACAAACAGTTTTTCCTCTAGGATTAGAATGGATTGCTAATGCTTCAGTTGAGCACCAGAGAAAATCATTAGCATGTGTTTAGAGGCCATATTGTATAAAAAAACATAAACTATGTTTTAAACTCTTGACATAGAATCAGCATAGGAAGATGCTCCCACTAGAAGAGACACAAGGCAACTTGGAGAGACATAGGGACACCAGAATCATAGCTTCCAATTCATATGCACTCATTGAGCGGAAATATGAGCAAAAATATCTATGCATCATAGTAGTTATGACATATTACTCTTAGACTAAAGTAAGGGTGCAAACCTTCTTGGAGAATTGATATTTTCATTCATTTGTTCCAGAAACACATACAATATGCCTACTCTGTACCAAATATCATGTTTGGGTACTGCAGCAGCTAATAGTGGACCAAGACACCTTGATTCTTTAGGAGCTCATTGTCTCATGAGGGAGAGACAGACACTTGAGCCAATATTGATAATTCAGTGCACCAACAGAAGGGCAAGCATAAATTTATGGGAACACAGTGAAAGATCTTATTAACTTGCCTGAGATGGGTCATGGTGGTAATCACAGAAGTTTCAGAGGGGAAGTTCATTGATAATGAATTTATAATTCTCAGTGGAAAAAAAAAAAGCTGGTAGCCCCCATTCTAAAGGTAAAGAATATATCATTCATACCGGAGTTTGTCCGAAAGAAAAGCTCACAGTCTTCCTCGTACTATTTGTTCATTCTTTCATATACTCATTCGCTGAATTTTCTTTTTTTTTTTTTTAATATTTTATTTATTTATTCAACAGAGATAGAGACAGCCAGCGAGAGAGGGAACACAAGCAGGGGGAGTGGGAGAGGAAGAAGCAGGCTTCCAGCGGAGGAGCCTGATGTGGGGCTCGATCCCAGAACGCCGGGACCACGCCCTGAGCCGAAGGCAGACGCTTAACCACTGTGCCACCCAGGCGCCCCATGAATTTTCTAAGCACTACACTGTAGAGACTTGAGTAGGAACTCTGGAGTCCCTCATCCTGGATATCATATATAAATTTGACAATTACCAAGCTCTCTACATCTCAATTTCCTCCTCTTTAACGTGTGAATAGTAAGTGGGATTTTTAAATTCGTTGAGATGATACATGCAAAGTACTTAGCGTAGTGCCTAAAACAGACTAAATGGTCAATATATATGCCTGGTATCAGTCACTCTGCTCTTTTTAAAGAAGACGAGAAGCACTCTGGGAAAAACTAGGGGCAGGATTCTAAGCCAAGGGAAAAGCTTATGCAAACAAACAGGATTAAGAAAACATACCATGTGTTAAGGGAACAAGACAGTTCAGTTTGGTGATTGTGTAGAGTGTGTGGTTGAGGGGAGTGGCAAGTGATGAGATTGGAAAGATAAGTTGGGTGCAGATTGTGAAAGACTTTATAAACTGTATGAACGAGTCTGAACTTTATCCTGCTGGCAAGGAGGAAACAATGGACATCTTTAAGCAGAGAAGCAACGTTATGGTTCTGTTTTGTTTTTTGGTTTTTTGTTTTAGGAAAAACGTTCTGGCAACAGAATATGTCATGGATTGGAGAGAGGAGCATAGGAGGCAGGGATAGTAGTGGGAAATGTTTGCAATAATTCTGGCAAGAAAAATCCAGGGAGGTGGTAATGAGTGGGAAATGAAGTAGAAGAATTGGATTTGACAGATATTTCTAAGGTAGGATTAACATAACACAATGATTGATCAAATGTAAGGAACAAGAGAGAAGGAAGTCTAGAATGACTCTAGCTAGAATTAAGAAAGACAAGAAAACAGAGGCACAGTAGATTTTGTTGGTCAGATAAGTAGTATGTGTATGCCAGACATGTTAGTGGAACTGCTGAACAGGCGGCTGAAAATTGGGTCTGGAGTTCATTGCAAAGCTCTGAGCTAAAGAAATAAATTTGGGAGTCATCAGAGAATAGTGAGCAGTGAAAGCTCTGGGAATGATTCCAGGAAGAGGAGTTCAACATGCTATCTTCTTAGTCTATTGCGTTACTTTCCCTGGTATTCAGTCTTCTGAAATGAAGTGAAGCGTAATCCATGTCACATGGTCTCCAAAAATAAGGTCTTCCAGTCATCCTAGAGCTATTCCACTTTCACCACATTTTATTTCACAAATTGCAACCATAGTTAAGTCACCTCACTTTCTAATGCAGAGGAAGCGTCCTATGGCATTGAATTAATCAAAAGATACATGCTTCTTGGACTTTGTTACTTCGTGATGGTGGACAGAAACCATGGCCTCTCACTACAAATAATTTGCCTCAACTTGTCTCAGCCACAAAATGTTGGAGAACTAAATTGCTCATTTTTTACAAGGCAAGAATCAGCTCATCCTCAGAAAGTAACTGCATATACATTGACGAAGAGGCCGCTCTTTTTATGACAGAAATCAAGGTTCAAAGACCTTCTACCCCTTTACCATTTGTCTTCCTCACAAATCTTTGCAGGGTGGTTCTTCTCTGTAGATAAGTCTAAACTCTTAATTGTGTCTCAGATCTATAATGACTTTGTCTGACTCTTCCAGGACAAGAAATTTCTATTGTAGTTGTTTCTAAAGGGATTGTGTTGATCTTGGTTCCACCTTAAACATCAGTCCTAGGCCAGTTATTTGAAGCAAATGAGTGCCTAAAACACTATCATTTTTTAAAATAGTTCACCATTTCCTTTGGTTGAGTGTGGAGAATTTATGGGCGGGAGCATTATTAGGAACCATCATGCTTCATCACCCTCAAGCTAAATGTTGGGCAAAAAAGAAGTTACAGACTACGAAGGATGCCCACAGCTGACTGATGGACAAGATTAACCAGAATGGCTTAGCGGTTTCCTCATTGCTCAATGTAGCATGTCTTGTCAACAACAGAAGCCAGTTATACCAAATCACCAATGAAAGAATGTAGAATTGAAATTTAGAAACCCTGGGTTCACATCCCAGCTCCCATCTCAAGCAAATCAATTAAATTTTCTAGAGGGTCAGTGTCTCTATTTGTCAGTGTCTCTCTTTATAAAAAACCCTTGCATTTTTTTTTTTAAGAATTAACAGGATAATATGAGTGAAAACACTCAGCATGGTGCCAAGGAAATAAAGATCCAATACTGGGTCTGAATAAGAGTTTGAGATCTAAATGAGATCATGATCTGCTTATGCCGGGTGTTGAGTCTTTGCTGTAATGAGTTAGTGAGATAGAATTATTGAGGTCACAGATCTTGGGTCACATTCATTAGTTGGAGAATGTAGATGACCCATCTTCATATTAACTATCAACAGATACATTCCTATTTGGGTGACTACAAAATTCAAGACTTTTAGGAGGTATTGTGATTTTGTGATTGTGATTCTGATTCTGATTTTTGTGATTTCTGATTGTGATTTTTTCAGGTACTCTGCAATTGAATATACTTTTACCACAACATAAAAAAGCTGTAATCAGCTTTACTGCTGAAGAAATATACTTTTCTACACTTACAGAACTTGAAATAGAAAAGGTAGAACACATCCAATTTAGTAAAGTTTAGTGTAGAGAACTAGCTGCCTCTGAGACCCTAAACTAGAGTTACCTGACTATTGTAACATAGTATGCATGACCAATATCATGCATAATTTGCAAGCCTATTTCTATTCCCTAGGGAATTTGAGTATGTATATTCCCTGCCCCAGTATAAAACTGGGGGGAGAAGGGATTCCAAAGGAGTTAAACGGAATACAAAGAACTGAAGAGAGCAAACTTAGCAAATAAACCAGTTTTTAAAATGTCAAAGGATATTTAAGGTAACTTGCCAAGATAAATAGCATAGGTTCAAAGAAAAAAAAACACTTATAATGAATTGGTATTTGAGAGCTCAATCTCATAGGCCAGTATATGGCATTCTCCTTGTATATAATAGTGAAATAACCTCATATTTAGCAGAAACTCACCAATGGGAAATTGATTTCTGGAGCCCGCCTGACGTTCAACCCACAGCTTGCTACTGATACAAAGAAAGATTAACGCACCTGCTCATAAAGAGTCAGTGGAGGAGCCTTGAGGTTGCATCTTAGTCATGACCAAATCCTCTCCAGCCAACCATGCGACTTCCTGGAACCATCCGTGAGAAGCTGTGGACTTTGTCATCCTGGGCCATTTATCCAGGCATGATGTTTAATTAGTGCACACCAAGTTGATGTGAAAGGCTTGGCAGCTCATCCCCTCACCCCTGTTGGGTTCATTGCCTCATTAGAAAAGCCCTGGATGGCTGACCAGCCAGACAAAATTAACAAGCACATTTTCTAACCATCATCCACAACAGCAGTAACTAACATTTTCAGAAAGATTTCAGGTTTACGAAATGCTGTCTGTATGTAGTGCTCTTTGGTGCAGTGTAGTAGACAGCACCAGACCTTGGATTTGGAAATCCCAAGTCTAAATCTCAATTCTGCTATGATGTGCACTTGGGAGAAGTATTCTGTCCTCGTTTTGTCTCCGTTTCCTGTCTGTGAAATGCCTGCACGGGAGTTGTTTGGATTAACTAAGATGGTACATATGAGAATAACTACACCTTTGCTGGTATTCGGTGATTATTGTTGTGACCCAATCTACTGCCTTCCAACTTCTCCACCCACCTAGTTTAAAGAGCAAAATGTTCTGCCATGTGTCTGAAGGGATGGTGGCCCCAGAGAGGCCCTCTAAATACTCTGAATAGATTGGACTACCACTGACTATAGAGGTTAACTGAGAAGACTATAATAGCAGATTTGGCAGGGAGAGTAGAGTGGAAGATAGTGTCAGATAGGTTTACACGTCTTCAGATAAGATCTCATTGGCAATCCAGACTTCCTAGAAATTATTTTCTAGCTAAAGCAAGATTCTTGTTGGTTGCTGACCCGACGTGGTTATGCTGTGTCCATGTGACCTAAGGGAACACTTTGGACAAAACGCGGAAGACTGTTAAAGTTTGACTCCAGAATAGAGATCTAGCCTCTTGCATCTTTTTTCCCCTACATGTTCTGTTTCGAAATTCCACAACCGAGTCCTGAGCTCCCTCAAGCAAAGGGGGCTGGAGCTCATACAGGAACTGTATTTGAAGGAAAGCAGTGATTACCTCTCCTATCTTTCACAGTCAAATAAATATTTACTAAGTAAGGACACACAGCATACATTAAAATTAATGCTTAGCACAGCTTTGGAAATGTCTGTCATTTCTGTCAATGTTTCAATAGCTCCATGACTGTGAATGGCTCTGCTGTCTCTCAGTGAGAGCTGCCATTTTCCTGACGGTGCTCAGCAGGAGATCGGGGCTGATTATATACTCAGAGCCAAAGGACGAACAGCTAAGCAGAGGAAAACTCAAGGGAGAGAGGACAAGCTTACGTTCAGCAAGGTCTGCAGCCGTTCTGAGTATTTTTGGAGAGTAATTTAATGGTGATTTCAAATAAAGAAAAGGAGCTGCACCTAATAGGGACATTCGTGCTTATAGACTATTAGCAAAAGAACACTGGAGAAAACTGACAATCATCTTTCCTTGGTTAAATAGCCTACGCAGAGCTATGTCTTCTGTATGTCAAGTTGTCACCAGCCCAAGGGTTTAAGAAGGGACAGTTGGCACTTAAAAGATATTGATGCATGTGTTTACCCGAGTGTCATTCATCCAACGCCTGTGCAGTGTGGAGATATTTGGACTTGAGTAATTTTATTTGAGTGCTTTCCCCTCCTCTAGGAATAGCGTCAACTCCTGACACTAATCTGGATGTGAAGCGATAGCTCACAGTTTCATTAATGGTATATTTATGATCTCTTCAAAATGCCAGTGATCTACTCCTCTTGGAAAATATACACAACCATTAAGAAAGCCACTTTTTTTAGCCATTGCTCTTTCCATTGGCACCTTGGGTCCTACTGCAGCTGCAGTCACCAGAAAATGGAAGAAAATTTGACCAGCTATTTTGGGACGGTGAGAGAAACAGATCTGGAGAGCTGTAGAAATGGAGAAAGTAAGAGGTGAGATGGGAAATAGCAAACAGAGAGGTATGTGTTACACAGTTGACTACATTTTCCAAGTATTCAGAAATGAATTAGTGACATTCCTGAAAGTGCTGGAATGTCTTGCTTCATTCCAGCTGTGTTTTCTCTGTGACTCATACATCAGGGTCTCATCTCCTCAGTCCTACTACATGAGTGGTCCTATTTAACATCGGCACCGCCTCCCTGCACTTCTTTTTGTTAGGAAGAAAGGCAGTCCTCTCTACCAATATGTTTATCAATGAAAAATGCTTCCCCATAAAAGGTATTTTACATCATAAAAATGGATTGGAAACTCACTACAGGAGCTCTATCTCTCATGCTTCTTGAAGTTACCTGGGTGTTGGAAACATTTTTCATTATTTCAGCATAAATTGCAAAGAAACTTGAATGTATAATTCCAACATTCGGAATCAACATAGCTTTTAGTTTGGGCTTCCTAAAAGCAAAACCTGAGATGAGGGTTCTTGCAGGGGTGATTTATCGAAGAAGGGTTCTCCGTGTTCTAAGGGTGGGGAAATCAGGACGGCAAAGGGAAAGAAGCCAAGCACACTCTAAGTTCAGGTGAAGTCCGGGCTCAATCTGAACATCTGGGGGAGTCCTGGAGGATAAATAACTCTGCAGAGTTTGTTCCACTTTGAGGCAAGGGAGCTAGAATTTCATACTTCAGAACCAGTAAACCACTAGCTCCAGGATGCCCCAGAGGAATGTAAACTACCAAGCACTTTTGGCTCTTTGAAGATCTAGGCAAAGAATGTCCAATGGCCTGAGGGAAGTCCTCTCGAGAAGGTATGAGCAGTTAGGAGCAAAACATACAGGAGCTCAGGGATGGTATTTGAGGGGATCTGTGTGGAGCAGCAATAGCCCGTGCCATGACATATGATCTTATGGTCATTTATTCACTAAGTAATCATTTCATGCCTACTATGTGCTAGGTACTGGGCCAAGTGCTGGACATATGAAAATGGACAAGAAATGATTTCCTGAAAAACTTCAACAGCTAGAGGAAAGGCCAGACATATAAATGAGATCACAAAATAGAGTGTGGTTGGTATTTTCAAAAATAAAAGTGGGGGCGCCTGGGTGGCACAGCGGTTAAGCGTCTGCCTTCGGCTCAGGGCGTGATCCCGGCGTTATGGGATCGAGCCCCACATCAGGCTCCTCCGCTGTGAGCCTGCTTCTTCCTCTCCCACCCCCCTGCTTGTGTTCCCTCTCTCACTGGCTGTCTCTATCTGTCAAATAAATAAATAAAATCTTTTAAAAAAATAAAAATAAAAATAAAAGTGCTGTGAAATCACAATGAATAGGTACGTAACAACAGGGGTGGATGTCATACAAAACTTCAGAGAGAACATAATCTTAAATATCTGACACTTCTGAATAAGTAGAACTTGAAATCTTTGTGAAAGGATGAAGTTCTGCACACTCAGCTTAGCTGAGCTCGGCTCACACCCTGCATTATTGTTGTTGTTTTTCTGAGACATTCATGAAATATTCACCCAGAAAACATTTAGTGAGAACCTGATATGTTCCAGGAACAACAATGGGCACTGGGGAGACAAAGAAAAAGAACAGTCCCGACCCCTAGAGGAGCTTACGTCCTGAGCTCATCATTTCCCATGTGGAAATTCATATTTTCCATCTGAAAACTAGGGTTTGTCAACTCTTGATACGTATCTATACCCATGAATAGTTCATGAAATATATGGGCTCAAAGGAAGTGCTTCCAATAATTAAGATCTCAAAGCCCCCCGGGGCGGGGAAGGGGGCAGGGACCAAGCAATTTTTCTTTGTTTCATCACTGTGATAGATGCGGATAAAGTTAGCCACAAACTTAAATTCAACTCTTAGAATAAGTGACTATTATCCCCAGTGAAATATCTAAAATGTCTTAATATATGGTCAAAAAATAAAAGCAAAAAAATAGTGAATCTTACGCTCCCTGTGATAGTTACTACCATAGGCAGCCAAGCTAAACCACATATGAAAAAGCATCAGACTGAAAGATGGTGACACCCAGGGCCCAAATCTGGACGAGACTGTCAACAGAAAATGCAGAAGGAAAGCAAAGAATGTGGAGGAAAAGCAAGTCCTAAGTGATTCTTGCCCCACGTCATCTGCTGCAGCCCACTGACTGTGATGCCCTCCTCTGGCCTGTCCAAAACTTGCCCACACTTTCCCAGACAGCCAGGTTCTACCCCTTTCATGAAATAATCGAAACTTTCTCTTAATTCTAACAGTTCTTGTGTCTACACCACTTATTGAGCTCTTTGCAAATCATCTGGTCTTCTTTCTTTTTTTTTTAAGATTTTATTTATTTATTTGAGAGAGAGAGAACACAAGCAGGGGGAGCAGCAGAGGGAGCTGGAGAAGCAAGCTCCCCACTGAGCAGGGAGCCCAACGGGGACACAGGCTCCATCCCCGGACCCTGGGATCATGACCTGAGCTGAAGGCAGATGCTTTAACCAACTGAGCCACCCAGGCACCCCATCTGGTCTTATTTCTTAGCTGTCTCTTATGCCCCCAACAAGCGTGTAAACTCCTGGAAGGTAAAACATTCTTATTCTTTTTCATCGCTCCAGGCTGAGTACAAGGCAAATGGAAGAAGGCAAAACTCATGCTTGCTAATGGAGGGATAGACAGTGTCCCCAAACTCCAAGTGTGCCCTCAAATTCTGACGGACAAAGCACAATATGGGTGCAGGAAGAGATTGTATATTGGCAACAATGCAGATGAGTCATCAAGCTTAGCAAGATTAGCCTGGAAACAAAACAGAGAACCGGGTGAGATCAGGATCTGCATCTAGTGAAAATCATGACAACCCTAATCAAAGGGTTGACAAAAAGCAAAGGGCAAGAATCAATTTAAGGACTAAGTCAGGATCAGAGCTGGCAGGGGCTGAAAGTCAAGAAGTAAGAGAAATAAAATTTGAAAGTTAGGTCTGGGCCATAACTCTGCTGAGATCAACCTCCTTTTTATTTTTAATTTTTTTACATACAGAAAGCTGTACATAATTAATATATATAACTTGATAAGTTTGGACATAAGTATACATCCACCAATCCATCACCACAGTCTATGCCATAAACCTACCCATCATCCCCATGGTTCTTCTTGCCCTCTTCTTCTCTTATTCTTCTTTTCTTCCTCTTCTTCCTCTTCTTCCTCCTCCTCTTCTTCTTCTTCTTCTGCTTCTGCTTCTTCTGTATCTTTTCCTTCTTCTTCTCCTCATTATTATTATTACTTTGTGATAAGAACGCTTAACATAGGATCTAATCTTCTAGCAAAATTTTAGTGTACAATACAGAATTGTTAATGCTACTGTGTACAGTAGCTCTCTAGGACTTACTGATCTTGTATAACCCAAACTTTATTCCCTTTGATTTGTAACTCCTCATTTTTCCCTCCCCCGCAGCCCTTGACCACCATATTTCACTCTCTGCTTCTATGATTTGATGATTTCATATTGTCATTTATTGGTATCATGTAGTATTTGTTCTCCTGTGTCTGGCTTATTTCACTTAGCATAATATCCTACAGGTTCATCCATGTTATTGAAAATGGCAGGGATTCCTTCTTCTTTAAGGCTGAAAATACTCTATTGTGGATGGATAGATAGATAGATGATAGATAGATAGATGATAGATAGATAGATAGATAGATAGATAGATAGATAGATAGATATAGATAGATAGATAGATAACAATATATATACAACATTTTTTAAAATTCATTCATCCATTGTTGGACCTTTAGGTTGCATCCATGTCTTATCAACTGTGAACAGTGCTGCACATGCAAGTGAACATAGACGTGCAGATGTGTCTTTGAGATCCTGATTTCAATTCCTTTGATATATATTCAGACATGGGATTGCCAGAGCATACGGTAGTTCTATTTTCAGTTTTTTGGGGAACCCCCCCATACTGTTTTCTATAGTGACTGCACCAATTTACTTTCTCACAAACAGTATACAAAGGTTCCCTTTTCTCCACATTCTCACCAACATTTGTTACATTTTGGATTTTTGATAAAAGCCGTCGTAACAGGTGTAAAGTAAGTGACCGTCCTCTTTTGATGATGAGTATCCACTTAGTGATTACTGTCGAACTGTGTTGATGGTTGTCTCAAAGGATAAGGAAGTACATGTCTTCACAGCTTATACGAAATTCCATCTTTGAGACTAAAATTCTTAAAGACTACCATAATTCTCTGTTCTTCGATTTAATCTGCTGAAAAGATTACAGAAACTCCGAAATGGCTATGCCCAAAGGAAAGTGCTCCAGGTAACAATTTATCAAGACACTTCTGTTATTTCAAACAAGCATCTTTGACTTTTTATACGAATAAAGGTAAAAATAGGTAGAAGTCAGCTGAAAGTAGTGGGGGAAACCCTCAAGGAAGCAGCAAAACTGAATGCCTAGATCAACACTGTCTGCAGGACTTTCAGTGTTAATGGAAATCTCCTGTATCTGCATTGTCCAATCAATATGGTGGCCACTAGGTATTAAGCAGTTGAAATGTGGCTAGTGTAACTGAAGAGGAACTGAATTTTTTATTTTCATGAATTCTAATTAATGTAAATTTAGATAAGCACACATGGCTAATGGCTCCTACACTGCAGTGCTATGCTAACCTAGATCTTCACCTTAGATTGATGAAGAGAAAACAATAAAATAAGGTGATTAAAGGAAGAGAATAAAAGAGATAAGGACTAAAATTGAGAAAGTGATGAGAATGGGTAACAACGTTGGTCAATAGAAGGAAAGAGTGAACAAGACCATCTGGGAGATCTGTTTTTATTTAGGAGATGTGTTGCTAGGAGATATATCAGCCTAAGACCGGAGTTAAAATAGCTTAGCTAGGAGAGGTTAGACTGGCAAGAGGCCTTGTCAGGAAATATCAACCAGTTTCTACAATCTGGATGAATGTTGAACTAAGAACTCCTTCCATGTTCAACTTCCAGGATCCTAAATAAAGCCATGTGCAGTATCTGTTTCGGTTTTAGATTAGGCCAAGGAATAGCCCTAAAAGCCACTTTGTTTGATGCTACTTTTCAAGGAATGATGGCTCTCATTATTTGAAAGACAGCTCTAACTGGTTCAGTCTTGAATCCCAGAAAAGATCACTGTAGAAAATGACACTCATCCTTACATGTGTTTCACCGATTTACCAAGTGTGTAGATGTTTGTAGCACTTTGTCCCTCAATCCATAGAAAAGCAGATGACTTTCCTTCTCATTGGTGAAATGGAGACCTTTCCACATAGACCATATGACCAAACACAGACCAAACAAACCAATCCACCTTGTTCGTGTTCAATCAGAGACGTTTTCTGAACACTGGGAAACTCTACTGAGGTCATTAAAAATGTCAAGGACATTAAAAATGTCCTGAAGAAGGAGAACAAAAAGAAACATGCTTTCATTTTCTTTAAACATAGGAAGCTGCTCCCAAATCAAATCATTTGCATTGTTTGTTTTGCACCTTCCCCTTGAGTAGGTTATGCCCATCTGACGATCATGTATGTTACACTAAACAGCTATCCATTGGAGGAAGAATAGCTAGTATCTTCAGAGAGCTACACTGTTTAGGAAGCTTTTCTAAACCATTATCTCCTTGATCATCAGATCATCTTTATTTATACAGACACTCGCAAGAGAGGGTAGTCTGCACAAGGTGACCGAGCTGGTGAGTGGGAGAGACCAAGTAGTCCAGGTTTCCTTCAGCCAAATCTTAAATGAAAACACCTACCTCAGGGGGCGTCTGGGTGGTATAGTTGGTTAAGCATCTGACTCTTGGTTTTGGCTCCAGTCATGATCTCATGAGGTGGTGATCTCAGGGTCATGAGATCAAGCCCTGCCTCAGGTTCCAGGGTTAGCGCAGAGTCTGCTTGAGATTATCTTTCCTTCTCACTCTGCCCCTCCCACTTGTGCTCTCTGTCTCTAAAATATATAAATAAATCTTTTTTTAGAAAGGAAGGAAGGAAGGAGGGGTGGGAGGGAAGGAGTGGGGGGTGGGAGGGAGGGAGGAAGGAAGAAAGAGAGAAAGAGAGAGAAATAAAGAAAGCAAGCACTTACCTCAGGATCTGACTCTTGGTCCTGGGAATTATTTCCTTCCTTCCTCAAGAACACACACACAACAAAATTCATACTCCTCAGGCCAAAGAGTGTTTCCAGACTACAGTACCTAAAAATCATTGGCATGCAAACAAAGAGGCATCAACACATTAAGATATTCACCATTAGGTCCACTGCATGTGAGACACAGACCTGGCAAACTTGACCAGAAGTGACTAGAAGGATTTAGGCAAATAAATAAATAAATAAATAAATAAATAAATAAATAAATAAAATTTAAAAATAAAAAAATTTTTCAAGAAAAGAAAAAGAAAGGTGCAAGAAATATTGTTACAAATCAGAAATATGAGGTAGACATTCTAGGTCAGGATTAGTAGCTCATTGATAAAAAGAGCTACTCTCTTCCTCTGTTCCAAACCATGAGCTAAGAGTTTTGCAAATAGTTTCCTTTAAAACAAACAAATTTCATTCTGTAGTGGCTGTGTTGACTATCCAGCATTTATTCCTCCTGAGATGATTGGTCTGTGCCATCATGATAATTCCGTCCTTGTACACCAGCCATTTCTTCAGGAATAAGTTACTAACCCAGTGGTCTTTTCGCTCACTCTTAAGCAAGAGACACAGAATATGTGGCCTCTGTTTCCCAGCAGAAAATAGTGAAACTTAAAGATGGTAATATGCCGAAGGATGGAAAGAGTATTACTGAGTCACTGGATCTCATAACCCTGGAATCCACTGTGCTTTTGAACTTCTTGCAATGTGAAATAACCAATTATCTTATTGCCAGAATGTCTGTTCCTTGCAGCCAATATTATCCCAACTGATATAGTCTATTAGCCTCATTTAAAGATAAGAAAACTGAGGCTTGGAGACATGAAGCAACCAAACCACACAAGTAGTAAGTAGAAAAGCTGGGATTTGAGCACAGGTCCATCTAATTTCAAAGTCCAAGATCTTAACCACAAAACAAACTGAACTTATTTTCTTAAGTTTCTAAAAAATGTTACCCACTGACAATCACTTTACCAAAAACCTCTTTACTTCATATTAGAAAAGTGCTGGACTTGAGCTACAAAAAATTACTTGAGCAATTACCTTTTTAGATCAACCAGCCCTGATTCTTATGTATTACTCTTCTTTTTTTCATTCAAATACAGATGCACACCTTCATGGAACTCATCAAGCACAGCGGTGCTTGATTCTTTTTGCATTTGTTACATGCTTTTAAATATTAGAAATTTGGGTGGGCATATGAAGGGGTTTTTTCTCCATCAGTCACAAACCATTCTCACTGTTGGGGTAGAGCTAGGGACTGGCTTGACCTTAAGTTGTGATCTTTATTTATTCCTGGACTTCTGTTGACAATTCTTACCTTTCCTCGCAGCAAATAACACCCTGCTTTATACCACATCGCACAACTTGCTCAGTTTACCTGTGCCTTATGACAGAAGTCACTATAATAAACGCATATACTCAGCTCTAATAAAAATAAACCTTATGCTTAGATCAAATGTTGGTAGTACACCAGTGAAAGTTCAATGATATACCTGTCAACCTTGTCACAACAGTCAAGAAACACCTATCTGGTTAAAAAGAAAGGTTTGTAAACAACTAATTACAATACAGTCTAAGGGAATTCTAGAAAAGGAGGTCAACATGGAAGATGGAACAATTAATTCTTCTTGAGGGGTTACCAGAGTAGGCTTCACAGAGGTGTGGACTTATGAGCTGGACTTTGAATGATGAGTAGATTTATGCTCATCTGAGAAGGCAAGTTGGGAGGATTGTAGGGAGAGGAATCTAAGTGGAAAGAAGAACATGGGCAAAGTCATGGTGGCGTGACATTTCTGGCTATAGTCACAGAAGAAAGGATGGAGTAGAGAAGCTGGGCATGACTTGTACTAGAAGTGGGTCTTGGTCAGTCCATGTCCAACAATGAGGAAAAGAGAGCTTTGCAAGGATATCTATGAACTTTAAAATAGAAATAATAATCATTCCTAGACTTATAAACACCGCACATTTTATTTTTTAAAAGAGTTTATTTATTTGAGAGAGCACAGGGTTAGGGGCAGAGGGAGAAGCAGACTCCCACTGACCAAGGAGCCTGATGCGGGGCTCAATCCCAGAACCCTGAGATCATGACCTGAGCTGAAGCTAGGTAGGTGCCTAACTGACTGAGCCACTCAGGTGCCCCAACACCCCACACTTTAAAAATTTTTTTAAATATATTATTTAGGTTGGCATTTATAATGACTATTATTTGCACTATATTGATGAAGAAACCAAATTTCAGAAAGGATAGATGTCTTGTTGATAATCACACAGCGAATATTTAGCTTGAGTAAAATGTTCTTTCTATCAGAGCAACAGCATCCCCCCCCTTGAACATCTCATAAAATCAAGGTCATGGGAAGTTAATGTGCATATTTACATTGATGCCAATGAACATAGGATAATTAATTAGTAAATCAAGGAATTTGGAAAGATAGTACATTTTTTTATTCTTTCTGCTTTATATTCTCCAAAAATTGTACTTTCTAATTTCCAAGCAAAAATGAGGAACATTATGAGTGCATTTAAGATATAAACAGTGATATTTCTCTAAATTTCAGAATTGGTCCTTTTTTAAATATATAAGAGTATTGATTTCTGAATTATAAAGTAACATTTTATAAAATCTGAGAGAGACAAGCTCACTTTAATTCAATCATCTATTAATATTTTGATTCATTTTTTTGTTTCTACGTATGTATGCATGTATACACCTCATGGGCCACCAATTTTTTTCTCAGATTGCTCATCCACAGAATTGGAAGGGAAGAAAAGCAGACAATGTGAATTATGTAAAACTATTCATGCTGAACAAGCCACAAAATGGGATTGCTAGGATTTCTCTACGCCTCACTATTGGAGCAAATAGAGGATAGCAAGGAGACCTTGACCCAGTTCAACTGAAGATATCTGAACACTGAGAGCATATTTAAGTTGCTGGTCTTTCTCAAACGCAGAAACCCCAATTGGATATATCAAAGTGAAAGGATGTCACTTTGAGACATGACCCAGTAAGATGTCACAGTTTTATGGTCCTAGTAAGGATGGACTCATTTCATGAGTCTAAGACCCAAAAAGCATAACTACTACTTGCTAGTTCCCATGACGTAGTCTGAATTTTATGCCCATTTTGCCAAAAACATATGGTCAGAATGTGTTAAGATACAACAGTAAACAATAAAATCTAGGAACGTGAAGTTGGTTGTCAGCACAAAAATAGCAGTTAGTAGGGAAGTCAGAAACCAGGAGGACATTCTTGGGAATCTGAAAAGAGAGAAGGCTAACTTGCCCTCTCATTCATGTTTCGTATGAAATATAAAATCTTAGAAGAAGACCATCCAGAATGATGTTCTGAAAAGTACATGATCACAACTTGAAATAAACAAGTTAATCCATGAGTCATCTCATCTACCCCATCCCGAAATACCATACCTCCAAACACAGTTGAATGGAAATCACTGCTACCTATGCCTCATCTCTGTGCTTGTGCCACCACTAAGCATCACCTAACTGCAGTTAATGAAGCATCCAGCCTTGGAATCTGGTTCGCATTCATAATGAGTGAAGGGTCAAATCTCCACGCTTCCCAGCTAATATTCCCTCTCACCAGTGGTTATAAAATCAAACTATTTTCACGGGGCTTCTCTGTGTTGGGAATGTTCATCTTTTGTAGATGTCAACTTTGCAAAACTCTGAGGTTCTTCTTTCATCCCTACATGATATTTCCAATCATTTAAGCAATATGCAGAAATGTATTGATCACTTATACATCAAGCTTTGTGTGACATGCTAGGAGGAACTACAAATTAAAAGAAAATTTACTCTTTCTGTTTCCACAACTTTACAGCCTGTTGAGATAAACATGAATAGCACAGGAGCCAAGTATGTAAGTCAAGGGAAGGTGTAATTAAGGAGTGCATGGTGAGGAGGCCACTCTGATATACTAGAAGAGGATAGGACCCTGTGGGCTATAGGCAGAGTTGTCTAGTGGAAAACATAATGAAGTCAGAACCTAAGTTCAAGTCCTGGCAGCACTATTTTCCAGTTGAGTGATCTTGGGCAACCTCTTTGAGCCTTTGAACTAGATGGCTTTGTCCTCTTCCTGCCATAAAATGCTATAACTTTCCATGACTCATCTTGAATTACAATGAAGGTGGAATAAACTTTGTATAAGTAGAGGGGAACAAAAGGGCATTTAAGATAGGAACAATGTAAATCAGTAGAGCAATGGATTGTGTCTGGAAGGGAAGACCCTAAGGCGATGACAGTAATGCTTTCTGGATTGAGAGTTAACAAAAATAGACTAAGGTCAACACCAGGGCTGCCATTTGCTGTCTTCTCCCAACCCAGGGCCCTCCCTTAAGATTACCAGATCCAGATATCAGAAACCTTACCCAGCCATACCTAGACAGCCATCCAGATAGGCAAAAAGACAAGTTCAGAACAGCTCTGGTCTGAGAAATTTAGCTTTGTCAGGAATCATTTTGTTGTTTATAACAGAAACCCATTCAAACGAGTTTAAGTAGAGAAGGATTTGTTGAAATAATACAGGAGGATCCTGTGAGATCTAGCTGTAGAATGTAGCAAGGAGGCCTCATATGATCTAGAAGGTCATCATGCACCTGCTAGGTCCATCTCACTCTCTGAGCCACATGGTTTCTTTCTCTGCTGGGCATCTACTTCATTCTCCTCTTCGGTATATGAGCTTGGTCATACTTGCCCCAGCCAAAACATAGCCATAGCATAACTCCATAACTGTAGTCTCTCAGGGTCCAGCATAATTAGGCTGCAGCTTTTGTGACTCATTTCAAAATCTAAGGAGAGCACTGAATTGACCAATGGCCAGCTGATGGGTTTATCAATTCTCTAAAATTTCTCTACTTAGCCGGTTGACAGATTTCTAAGTTCTCAAAAATTTCTGTAATTATCGAGGCCAGTAGAACTTGTGGTACCCAATTCTGGCTCTTCCAGGGCTTTGAGTGGGATATTGGTAAGCTAGAAAGAGAATTTAGTTATAATGAGGAAATCAACTGTTTTTGCTACCAGCTACTGTTTTCGCTTAGACGTCTCATGGGTTAAAAAAGATAGTGTAAACAAACCTAATGGCCTAACTATCATTTATAATAGATAACATAAGTTTTATGAGAAAACATGCCTCCAGTTCCAAATTTCAACAAACTTCGGGGACAAGATCTATTTTTAAGTTGGGGCCTATCTCCCTACAATGTCCACCAACTAAACATGACATGAAATGAAGGCATTGGTTAGACTGGGTCTCAACTTACTCCACAAGAACATTCCTTCATACCACAAAATTTCTAACACTCATGAGCACAGATCTGTGCCTTCATGTATAGGACAAAGGCCAATCACTTAGAAAAGAATTTATTTTTAGAATGGTAGATGAATGACTGAGAAGGTAAGATGGCCAGCCTTCCTCCATGACATTAGGGAGATCTTCAAATGAAGGAAACAAAACTCTGATTCACGGGAGTCATAGGCCAGAAACTGTACCAAGGTTTGGACATGCATTTTCTTATTTAATCCTGATAAGATTTTAAAAGAAGGCTATTGCTAACCCCACGGTCCAGACAGAGGAACTGAGATTCAATGAGGATGACTAACTTGTACAAAGTCATGAAAGTTGTGATAGAGTCAATACTCAACACAGAGTGCATCTAACTCCACAGGACATGCTCACTCACCTTCTTCACACTCTAATCAGCATAGTGGTTCCAGACATGGGCTCTGAAACCAGACTACTTGAGTCCTACCCAGCTCCATCCCCGACCAGTCCTATGACAGAGGCCAAGTGAACCTGCATCTCATTTTCCTCAGTGAAAGTAGTTATTGAGAACCCATTTGAAACGCTGTGAGAAGGACTGAGTGCGTTTCAATCTGTGAAGTGTTTAGAAAAATTCCCAATACAACTTAAGCTCTTCACCATTCACTTTGATGCATCCAATTGGGATTCCTGGGCTTGAGGAGGACCAGCAACTTAGATATGCTCTCCAGGTTCAGATATCTTCAGCAGAACTGAAGGTCCCCTTGCATATGCTATTTGCTGCAATAATCAGATATGGAGCAGTCCTATTTTGTGGCTCATTCAGCATGCAGGGTTTTACATAACTCAGATGACCCACTTGTCTCTTCTTCAGCCTTGGTTGATGAGCAATCTGAGAAAGAAATTGGTGGCCAATGAGGTACATACAGACATCCATACATATATGCATAGAAGCGAAAAATGCATCAAAGATGTTGCTATTGTCCCCACATTGCTTTGGAGGCTATAATCTATGAGCAGATGATTAATACCACGAAAATCATTTGCCTAGATCTCACGACAAGCACACAACATATTCGCAAACTAGAAAATGTATCTAAACATTGAAGAAATGTAAGGAAATTCAGGAGAATATACTTACCCAAGGAAACAAGGTGAAAAGCCTGTCAGCACAGACATTTTGGAATGAGGGTGGACCGAATACAGAAGAAGTAGAAGAAGGAATAAAATATGCTATCAGAGTAATCTTCCATGCTGGCCCTAGGGGGATAAACTAAGTAACCTAATAGGTGTTTTCCATCTTTGAATTCTCTGACTAGAATAGCAATGAAGGTTTTAGCTCAGAATTGGGATGCTACAGCCAACTTAGGAGGTCTGCGGAAAGAGGCTTTTATATTACCTACCCACACCATGTCTGGCTTAAACTAGTGCTGACTGATTTCTGTTTTCTTAAGTGCTCACCCACCGTAACAACATTTCTACACACTGTGTGCAATCATCGTGCACACATGCATACAATTATGGCTCAAGATACATGAGCGTTTGTGTATAGATAGATTTTGAAAGGTAATGTTCATCCCTGATGCATTGGTTCTCTGATTTACATTCAATACATAGAGAATGAAAGCATATTTCTTTTAGAAGGGAAAGGGAAAAAAACAGTAGCTGATGTAGTTTGGAATTTATGGGTCAAATATTAATTCCCTGAATATTTCAGTAAATGAGTATTATACTTGTAAGTTGCAATGTTTATCACAAATGATAGTGTGTGTTGGGGGAAAGAGGCTGGTGGGGAGAGAAAGCTATAACTTCCTTCAGACTTCATTATCTACATTACTTGGCCTACCTATTAAAATTATTATGATTATGTCTTTAAAGGTAAAAATATGCTCGTACTGATCACATTAATTTCCTTATGGTGGTAATGAGTTTGAATTACAATGTAAAAATATCAGAACCAAATAACTACTAGCACTCTTCCAAAGGTTATTAAGAACAGAAGATTTCTCCAGATGGTCTAGAAATTATGCCAGTTAAATCATAGTTAAGTAATGTATGGGTCAAATTCCATGATCTCAAATTCAATAAAAGTATTTTTGTTATACTACTTTTTATGATATTATATGAGGTAGATAAATATAATATTAAATGAACAGATTTTATGATGTCAAATGAACAGATTATTACCTGGGGCTTTTTTTTTTTAACGTTTTGCAAACAGGTATTTGTTGAAATGGAGTCTGACCCACAGAAACAAATTTATCTTTATGGATGTGAATCTGACATGGCAGAAACCCTTTCAAAGTTCTATGCCACATGTTCTTTCCATTACTAAACACTTGCAAGGATATGTTCTAAGTGCATGTAAAAGTTATTTCCATTGAATAAGGCATTAAATTCTATATGAATCTCAAAATGCAGTAAATTATTATAAAATACTAACTCAAACTGTTACATGTAAAGACACTCATTGTAAAATACATGGGCTTATGGAAAAATGCCTAAATAACTATATCAGCATTTAATCCCCTCAGATTAGAATCCTTAATTTGCAGGAGATGATTATTGCATACTCAGACTTTTTTCACTTTTTCTTCTTCCAAGGTAGTCTAGTGACATTAAAAATAACTTTCTTGCTTAGAGTCTCCCACCTTGGATTTCCCCCCAAGGGTGCTTGAGCTTACAAAAAAAAGTCTTCGGGCACTTTGTACCAGGGGACGATCACTGTACAATTTATAAACAGCTAGCATCCTCTTCTGTAGGCAGCAGCCAGATGCCGTGTTTAGAGTTTGTGCAGCCCTCATTCATTCGTACATTCTTTTTTCAACTAATAGTTATTCATTGTGCCAGACGCTGTTCTGAGTGTTTCATGTGGCTAGAGACAGAATAACAGTCAAGTAAGGAGCAGAGAAGAAATCCTACATTCTTGAAGCGAGGCTCTGATGATATAGTACTTCCTTTGTTAACAATAATTGCTTGTTACCTTACGACACTATCCTTTAATTAGAAATGCCAATACAGGAAAACGTTAACTAGGTCGCGCACCTATTATCAAATGTAAGACACGTCAAAATTACAAGAAGTTGTAGAAATGCACACTCGTAATAATAATGATAATAATAATATTATAATAATAGTAACATCTACCGCTTATTAGTGCTGAGCATGTACTTGACACCATGACAAACACTTTACATTTAACCACCAGACTGTCAAAGCTCTTAGGGCAGGAACCTTGTATGTGTCTTGTTCGTGACTTCATCTCCAGTGTCATGCAAATTGTAAATATTCAAAAAGTACTTTTGTCAAAGGAATGAATAGATGAAGGAATGAATCTATTATCTCATTAAGTGCCTAAGAGATAGGTATTATTACCTATCTTTACAGATGAGTAAACTTAGGGACGTAAAAGAGAGATGTAGTGTGCGTGGCAAAACTAAGATTTCAATCCAGTTCTGATTGACTTCCAGGGTCTGTGGTTACAACTGCTCTGCAGAGCGCCTCCTGGTATTGTGGGTTCTGTGTCTCAATTCCTCATTAAATGAAACATATTCTTTTTTTTTTTTTAAGATTTTATTTATTTATTCGACAGAGATAGAGACAGCCAGCGAGAGAGGGAACACAAGCAGGGGGAGTGGGAGAGGAAGAAGCAGGCTCATAGCGGAGGAGCCTGATGTGGGGCTCGATCCCAGAACGCCGGGATCACGCCCTGAGCCAAAGGCAGACGCTTAACCGCTGTGCCACCCAGGCGCCCCAGAAACATATTCTTGATTAGAATAAGCATATAATTCTCTTTCATTTGATAAATCGTTTAGATCACCTACTGTTTTTTAAGTTTTTTGTACCGTCCCTCTATAAACACTAATTCAGACTTTATGCTCAATACCTACAATTAACTTTCAAAATAAATGAATCTAAAAACTAGTCTTTTCCCTGCCACCCCCAAAATTTAATGTTTGCATTACCAAAAGCAAGAGAGCCTCTCCGAGATGCACATATGGTTTCAGTAATCCAAACCGCTCTTCTTTGAATTGAAACCTGGTGTAGTGAAAGTAACATGAGTCTGCGTGAGGCCAACCTGGGCTCAAGGGCTCACTGCACTACTTCACCATCTGCATGACCTTAATACTTTAACTACCCATGAACCTCAATTCCTCCAGTGTAAAATGGGAACAATCGGAAGAAATAATGATACAATATCTGCAAAGCTCTGAGCACAGTGTGGCATATAAGAGGCAAGTTAAATATCAGATTCCTTCAGAGAACATGTTGAAAGGAAGCAAACTGCAACAGCCAGAAACAGATAGAAAACACTGGTGTGTGGTGGTTCCGCCGCTCCTGGAGAACACCACCAAGGAGACAGGCAGGGGACCTAACCTGGGAACTCTCTCGAGTGGCACTTCCTGCTGGCCCTGGCCAACTGATGGGTCAAATGGATGCTCTTCTCCAGGAAAGGCACCCAGAGGACGGTCCTTCAGGATGCAGTATGAAAAGGGAGAATTGTCCCCTGATGCTGGGGCTGAGTTTTATTCTTTTTGAGAGGTCACTGCCATCTCAAGTAGGGGAAGTCTCTGGAGTAGAAGCTGGTAGGGGGTCTAAGGTATGAGACTAGATCTCTGAGGTTCAATCCAGCAACAACATATTATGATTCCAACTTCGGACCAATTTGTGAAAGCAATCTAAATGACCTCTGATGGCGCCTGTAAGTGCACCAAAGCAGAGTGCCACAGTGTCGAGGGAAAGAAGCGAAAAAGAAACGTCACATCACCCAGAGTGCAAAACCTCCCAAGCTGGTGAAATTTTCTTAAATGGAACTAGGGAGCAGAACCAAAGAGACTTCAGAAAGGGCAGGGCTCTCTTCCTCTTCTCAGCACCCCAAGAAAAATGCGTCTGTGCTCATTGAGTCTTCCTAAATATATGTGAGTGCAGCCTCAGAGAGAATGTTCTAAAAGCATACAGGAAGAAATAACCTATCACATTTCACATTGAGAAGCCAAGGCTCTGCTCTCTAGCTTGGCAAAGAATACCAACAATATACTGACTATCTGATCTGTGCCTTTTATTGGAGAGAGATTTTTAAAAAAAGAAAAGCTTTTTACCCCCCAAATCTTGTCATTAAGTGGAAGAAGACAGCAGCCAACATGGCAGAGTGAACTGATCACGAAGAGGAGGTACAAGTAATGTGCTACGGAAAAACAAAGATTCAAACTAAGAAACTAGAAGGAAGTTTCATGGAGAAATTGTGTCTTAAATTGAACTTTGAAGAACAAGCAGGATTTATAGTAATAAAAAAAAACACACACAGAAAAAGCAACCTCCCTAATTAAAAAATGGACAATGGCCATTGACAAGCAATTTCCTCTAAAATGCAGTATAAATGACCAATAAACATGAAAAAAAGAGATTAATCTTAACTAATACCCCAAAATGCACGTGAAAATAATACAAAACCATTTTTCATCTATCAGACTGGCAAACATTTTGTAAATGCTAATATCCCTATTGGCACAAATAGGGATATTGTATGTAGTTTTTATGAGGAATAAAGCAATATTCATCAAGGCCCTTAAAAATGTTAATATAATTTCACCCGGTAAATCCAAATCTAATATTCTGTTCAAAGGGAGAGAAAATCAGAGAGATACACAAAGACATATATTAAGGCATAATTTATAAGAATAAAATATTTGAAACTTTTAAATGTTCAACAATATCTATATGGTTAAACAATGTATCCATTACATGTATTTTAGAAGAATATTTAACGACATTGGAAATTTCCCCTTATACATTAAGCGAAAAAGAAGTATTCTAAATACATGTGTTTCTTTTTTTTTTCTTTAAAGATTTTATTTAGTTATTTGAGAGAGAGAATGAGAGAGACAGAGCATGAGATGGGGGAAGGTCGGAGGGAGAAGCAGACTCTGTGCTAAGCAAGGAGCCTGATGCGGGACTCGATCCCGGGACTCCAGGATCATGATCTGAGCCAAAGGCAGTCGCTCAAGCAACTGAGCCACCCAGGTGCCCCAAATACATGTGTTTCTATACATATGTACATGTGCTTTGAAATAAACACTAGAAGATGCATATAAAGATATAATACTATTTCTGGATTATGGGATTATATGAGTTTATTTTATACTCAGTAACCTCTCTCATGTTCCAACGTTTTAATCAGACAAATGTTATTTAAAAACATGTTTTAATGAGTTGAATTTAGGCAAGTAGAGAAGTGAAAATGACATTCTAGGCCAAAGAACAATACAAGTAAAGACAAAAAGACAAATATGAGAGGAACTTATGGAAAGATAGAATAGACCAATAAGGAGGAATGTAGCAGTAAATGAGACTAGAAAAGTAGTTGGAAGAAGATGCTGAAGACCTTGACCGTCATGCTAATGAATTGGTCCTATGAGTAGCAGAGATCCTTAAAGAGGCTGATTGTGTGATCACACTGGTTTATAGGAAGACTATTTAAATGGCAATTTGGGGGTGGAGGATGGATCAAAGAGGGAAAATCAGAAGCAGAGAGACACCATTGTCTATACACTCTAATCTAACACTGGCTTCCAAACTTTTTTACACCATGACCCACACAGTAAGAAATATGTTTTATACTATGACCCAATACAGTTATACGCACACACAGTTATCCCACATGTGACTGAAACAAAGGTTTCATGAAAAAGTGATACCCTTACCTTATGAAATCTACTCTAATACTTTCTGTTCTGTTGTGTTCTATTCCTTTACACTCGATAACACTACATTTTTTTTTACATTTTTTTTAAATCTGGTCACAACCCACAAAAATAATTTCAAGATTTGTATGTGGCAACACATAATATAATATTATATTTTATTATTTTACTGAGATAAGTCCAAGTCTCCCTTTCCTCTCCCCATCATTCCTGAGGAGTGGACCAAGCTCCAATAATTGGGTTAAGACCAAGAATCCAGAGCTGGGTCATAATACTAGGAGCTGAAGCTTTTGGGGGAAAGTGCAAGGGGGAAACAGATTTGATCTCATGATGAGAAATATTTTGGGCTATCTTGCTCCCTTGGCCTCCCTTTCTTCCTAGGAATGCTTCTCCTTCCTATAAATCACTTCCCATATAGCCAGTGAGATAAAAGTCTTAGGCCTTTTCATCACTTCGGCCAACCTACTCCACCCACAGAAAGCCAACAGAAAACAAAGGTTAGCCCAGTAAAAAAGGAGCCTGAAGCAGATAAACAGCGAGCCTAGACATAAGCAATCCTTTCAGCTGGCATGTCATCCAACCTAATTCCTAATACAGGAATTTGGAGCAAAAGCCCAAACCAACAGGAAACTATGGTAAATTGGTGGGCCACTCTTGGTACAACTTTCCTTTGGACACAAGTTCATAGTGACTGTGGATGGAAGATGTGCTTTCACCTATCCTGACAGAAAATAATTCACCAGTCCTAGTAAGAAATAACCCAGGCCTTACCCAGGACAGAGGTTGTAGGGATGCAAGTGGAGGATATATCCAGTACACATATCTGTGTTAGAATCGGTTGGAGTTGAAGACCAGTTGGATTGAGGAAGGGAGGAATGACAGAGAGAGAGAGAGAGCAAGAGAGAGGTTGGGGAAGGGGGGTGGTCTGGTAGGGAATAGCTTCTGGATTTCTAATTTGAGAAGTTGGGATGGAAGCTGAGTGTATTCTGACATCATTAACAAGGAGAGAAATGTGGAAAGAGGAACAGGTTTTATGAAGAAAACAATGAGTTGTGTTTTGGTGGAGGTCCATACCAAGGAAAATTCAAAGCAAAGGGACAGAGGTATGGTATTCTCCTCCCTTGAAGTGTTCCTGTTTCCTATAGAAGAAGGCAGAATATGAAGGGCAGTCAAACCAAATAATAAGTCAATTTATTATTACAAACGTCTGGATTTGGAGTGAGCTCAGGTGTCTCCCACTTCGTGTGTCAAATGCCAACGGCAGCACATACACTGAACCAAGTTTTCTTGTCTACCTGTCCGCTTATCTTCTCACAACAAATCTCGCAACTGGGAGATATAGGGGTCATTACTTCCAGTTTGTAGATGAAAAGCCGAGACACAAAGAGTTTAAGAGGCTTGCCTGAAATCACATTTAGTTCTGGCATTTTTTTTTTTTTTACCACTGCCTGTTTTCCCCTGCAGCCCCCTCTTATTAAACAGTGAGCCTGTAAATTTGATCATGAGAAAAGAGGTGAAAACGCCAGCTGAAGAGGCCCAAGTGGAAGAGTCATCTCTAAAAGGAATTTGGAATATTCCAGAAGCCAGGAGGAAAAGACATGCCTGACTCAGGTTGTAAAATAGAATAAAATTGTTGAACATAAAATCCAGGCCATTAGAAAACATTTCCATAATTTGATGCTAGTTATGTTATGAAATACAGCCCCAATGAAATCAGTCTTAGGGCTTTACAATCACTCAGGAAAATCATTTCAGATAGAGAAGGATAATAAGGGAATTTAAATGTTTCCTGCTTCGAACACTCTGTTGTATTTTCTTAGGCAGAAAAGGGTTTTCAACCATTTTTGAAGCATGTTGACATAAATCATACATGTTTCAACAATTTCAGCAAGTTCGTATGTATGAATTATATTTTTATTAACAATCGGTTTAATCCTTTTGATCTAAAATGACTGAGTCATATTTTCCCTGGTAGACCAGTGTAGTGGAAAAAGAACTTCAACCTTCAGAGAGGCCAGGATTTTAATTCTGGTTCCCCCACCTACTAGCTTGGTGACTGCAACTGGACAAGTTGTAGCAGAATTTATCTGAGCCTCAGTTCCATCACCTAGTTAACTAAGGTCACAGTACCCGTCTTACATAAATGGGTGTGAGGGTGGAAAGAGAGAAACATGTATATAAAGCCCTGAGACAAATGCCCGATGTAACAGAAGCTCAAGGAGTAGTAGCTAGGATGATGAAAAACAAAAGAAAAAGAAAAAACACTATACACCAGCTTTGGAAAGATGCAGTAATTTTTTTGGTAACTGGGGTAAAATTCTTTCTTCAGGTTTCAAACTTTTAATAAAATACAATATATCCTTGCAAAATACATGTTTAGTTCAAACACTCCTATTTTGGGTGACCCTGGAAAAGACACCTTGTCTTCTTTGGCTCAGATTTTGCAAAACACCAGGATAAGAACACTTAACTCTGACCTTTCCAGAAATATGGTGAATATTTGCTTTTCAAAGATCAGTCATGGTTAGAGGTTTCCTATATCAGAAGTTAGTCCAGCTCTTTTCCTCGGGTAAACACATACCGACTCACAATCATGCATATAAAACCAAACCATTTCAGGCAGATAAGAATAAGCCTTTTTGGTCTAGGTTTTCAGAAAGGAAATATGGCCATCTGTCTAGGGAACTCGTCAATGTATTTAGAAATATACATTCTTGGGAAATTCTTCCTTAAAAATAAGCAAAATGTCCACATTTTGAATGTTATTGCCTCATGTTCTAGCCTTAACAGAGTTGAAGTACAATTGGTTGCCACTCTCTGAACAGCACCTCTTTAAATACCGGAGGATTTATAACAGCTTCCTCTCACTCTTCTCTTCTGCAGGACAAATCATCCTAGTGCCTTTAACCTCTGCAGAGCATGCTAGAATGCCCTGACTCTATTAAAGTGCTTGGCACCCCATAGACCTTAATAAAATACTCTGGACAAACTGGCTAACGGGGTTGGGGTTTGCCATAGATCTTATTTCCCAAAGTTCTAAACGTGCTTGTAGCTTTCCTGTCCAAGTTCAAATATAGTATAACACATCACAAGTGCCGAGAAGCAGGAAGTCCATCACTGAATCTGGCACTACCGTCCCGGGTGGAAAATACCGTTTGTTTCCTTGACAATCTCTCCCTGGTAACTGGACAGTGTGGGGAGCAAAGGGTTAATAGCACTCCTATGGAAGAGCCTGTCCACCCTGCCAGTTCTCAGAGGATAGGGAAGGGTGACAGTGCCTGGAAACAGGTGGAATTCCTGGTGCTGCTCAACAGGAAGTTGGGGAAAAGGTCTAAAGGTCTAATGGCCTCGTAATTAAGGGCTTCTTCTCCACGAGGAGTTTATAATCAGGAGCTGTCCTGCAGGAAGAAAAGGAAAGGACAACAAGTGGGAAAGTCACTTTTGCGTTGAGAATTGGCTAGCACAGAGGATGGAAGGCAGAAGACCTTTCCAACATGTTAAGAGCCAAAAGAGTACCTTTTAGTGTTTGTTTTGATTATATTTGCCTGTAACCCAGCAACTGGGCCCAGATGCCAGGAGCCCAAAGAGAACACTGCTGATGACTGGTGTACAGAAAGAAAAAGAATTCCTTTTGTTTTCTTACTTTTATGGTTCTTCTCAAGGTGAGTGAAAAGGGCTAGTCAGGACCTTTTGAAACTGTTTAGAACCCTTACTCATTTTTCTAACAACAGTCAGGATGATTTATAACACCACATGTTCTCATTGGTGGTTTCCTCTTTTTTATTTTTGAAGACAAGACACAAGTGGGAAATGTGAATCTTGAGCCAGAGTTAAGCTGATCTTTTAAGCAACCAAATGAATTTTCCAGTCACTATCCCCCCATCTTGAGGCTTTCCTCCCTGAATCACTGAGCTCTCCCCCTTACAAGGGCAATCATTCCTATGCTCAGTGTCACTCTAAACTTTTGGATTTCAAGAAGCCCATGTTGCTCAATATTCTAAGTTGGTTTTGCTTAATACGTTCACTGTCTGTGTACTGAAAAGAAAAAGTAGCATATTCAATGTTTGAAATTTATTAAATCTATTATAAAATCACACCAAAATGATCTCAAACAGAATTATATTATTTCAACAGATATATAGAAAAAGGACAACACAAAACTAAGTCATTATTGGTAATCTTTGCAACCAGGTGAGTCTTCTTTCTTCAAGCTAAATCCTCGTCTGTTACTGTTTTCCCTTGTTCCTGACTTTAGAAAGAGGGAAGTGTGTGTGTATGTGTATGGGTGAGTGTGTGTGTAGTGGTAGTGGTGGTAATGGTGGTTTTATTCTCATTTAACCATAATCACTCAGGCACTTGAAGATAATTATTAATATAATCCTTGACCTCTTCTTTTCTAGATGAATCAATACAAGTTTTATGATTCTGCCCCTACCCCCACCATGGGTCTTATTTGTATGTTAGAAAATAACTTAAAATTAAAATACTTCATTATTTCCTAGTTAATTTAAAGATCCTAGAATTTCCCATAATGTTTTCGTTTAAATGGAAAAATTACAAGTAAATTTCATTTGGCTGACATATTTGGAGAATGTGGTTTTCTGATTAATCAAATATTCTCTATATATTAATGTTCAAAAATTTGGGAATATATCTAACAATAAAACTGTGTGCTACAGAATTTAACCATTAATGATTCAGATGGCATTTTAGAACCCTGTACTGCTTTCATACCTGTTTTCAGGACTCTATCATGCAACTTCGTAGCCTGAAATCAGCCACGATGGGAGTATTTATAATACAGAAAGCAGTCAATTCTACAAGGAGACTCAGTTGTTAAACATTCACGAGCACACCACTGGCTTTTGGTCATTATTACAAATATAATAATCATTACTTATAAAATACTGCTTCTAAAATCTATGCCTCAAATATACCACAGCATAGTAGAATAAACAGAAAAAGTTAATAACCAAAGTCTATAATTTTCACTCATGCTTAAAGTTTCAAAAATGCAAACTGATTTTATTTATCTTTACTAATCATTTTCTAGTCTTTTATAGCAAAAAAACTTCCTCATGAACTTAAAAGTGAGCAAAATAGTAATACATGCTGAAATGATGGAAAGCTTTAACCTATTTAAAAAGTTAACGGAGCAGATTCTTTACATATTACTATGTAATATGTAATATGTAAAGAATATTTACATATTACTATGTAAAGAATCCTTGACAATCAATAAGTAAAAGCTATGCACCCGATAAAAATTTTGGCAAAGAAATACAAATGGCTACTAATTTTGAAAACAAAAAACCCTATGTATTGTAATAGACAAAATCAAAATAATAGTAAGATTCTGTTTTAACTACAAGACCGGCAAAGCTTAATTTCTTAATAAAACCATCCAATGTTGGTGCAAGTATGGAGGAACAAGCATTCCTATACTGCCAGTGAGAATGTAAAATACTAAAACTTTCTAGAAAATTAAGCATTGTGTGTCAAAAGCCTTAGAAATATATATACTCCATAACCCAGAAATTATCTCTCTAGGAATTTATCCTAAGAAAAGAACCAAAATTTGAAAACAATTAAACATTCAACAATATTAGATTGCTAAAGTAAATTCGATTATTAATATTCCATTAAAACAGCTATGTTGCATCAAGGAGCTCATAGAGCGTTTCACTTTTAAGCAAACAAGGTAAAGGACGGGGGTAAGTCTGATGTCAACAATCTTAAGGAACCAAGTTCAGGGTACATTTGAGACTAGCATAGAACCAACTTATAACCCCAGATTCTTTACATAAAAATTAATATAATTCGTTTTAACTAAGAGCCTTCATTATCAAAAACAAAACAATTAAAATGTGTTACTCTGTTTACCAAGGCAGGAAACCATGCCTTGGGTCTTAAAGGTTCTAATTTTTATTCTTCACGCTATATACAGTCTTTTCTTCTACAACATTTCCAATAAACAGTATGTTTGTCACCCTTTTAACATGTTTTTATTAAACATTTTTCTAGATCTCGCCATGACCCAGACTATGCTATCATCATCTCTTGCTCATCATGGCGATAGCCTCCTTAATTTGTCTCTATTGCCCTCGCCCCTCCATAATGCAGACACTTACCACTCTTAATACTCAATCCTTAATACAACCCAACGTGATCAAGTTTACCTGCTTGGCCCATAGATACCGCTCTGACTTTTTCATTTTTCTCGCTCCAGTCCAGCATCCTTCCTTCAGCTTCTCCAAGGCACAATACACATTCTCTTTACACATACTGCTCCCTGTGCCAGGAATGGGCTTCTCACTGCCCTACCCACCCACTGTCACCTCCATCCTTCTCGATTCTTTTTTTAAATCTTTTCTTCAGATCCCACTTCATTGGTTATTTGTCCCTCAACGAAACCTTCCTTGACCTCTCCAATGATTGTAAGCTCTCCTAGAGCCTTTCTTCAGGTCCCCTGTTAGCCCACCTTTGTGAAAATAACAAAAATTTGTCACTGGATTTCTGGATGTCTGCAGGAAACTCAGCAGTCAGAGCTCTGGCTGGTGTTCAGGCACCACGAACCCCTTGGTCTGGTGCTTTTGGGTGAGGCCCAACCTGAACAACTGTCCTCCTTAACATGTCTCATGGCTGCAACTGAACACTTTTCAAGTGGAGCCATATTTCTTCCTACTCCAGCCTCTCCTGCTCTGCCCTACCAGAATATAACCTTCCGAAGGTCGGTGGTACTGTCTGGATTTGCTTACCGTTGTATTCCCTCTGTCTAACACATTGCCTGGCACAGAACGAGCCCTTGATAGGTATTTACATATCAGTGACTGAATCTAATTTTCCTTTCTCTCACTGTCACTGTCACTATTCTTTCCTCTACTTACCCTTGCCACTTCCACTCTGTTGATAATCCACACACAAAGATCATCAAAACCTTCCCAGAAGTCTCCACACGTGACTATTTACACCAAAATCACACCAGGAATGGAGAGACATTGAGGTCCTCAAAAAAACAGGGAACCACAGTTTTCACTAGAGATCCAACACATGCATTATCATTATTCAGAGTTTCTTTGTTTTTAACGTGTATTTAGTTTTTGTCATTTTCTGCATTTTAAGCGTGAAATGAATCATGGTATATTTAGAAAATGATAAGGATCAATAAGAGCTCAGTTTCGGTTGGCAAATAATCATAAAACACTTCCGAACTACAAAAAAAAGGGGGGGGATTTACAAAAGAAATGACTAGTTCAAAATCATACTAAGAAAAGGAAGGTCCTAAAAAATGAAGTTTAGCAGGCAATCACCAGGTGCACTTAGGGTTAAACAGGGATTTATGAAAGAATAAAATTCAGTCTTCATCCTGGCAGATTTCCTGGCAGATTTTCATGTTTTGGTAAATATGAAAAACCTGGATTTCAGCTTTAAGCAAAGCATGAAAAGAATAATGACGTGTCCATAAGCTTTAGATAGATATGTTATAATTTTATAAATAATTTCTCAGATTAGAAATGAAACAGTAACTAATTAAGATAGATGGAGAAAATATAAGGCAATATGTACATATAGGTTTATGCACTTTAATAGACATTCACCAATTAATGGAGAAATGTGAGAAAGGCAACTTTTAGAGATTAATAAAGACAGTGAAAAGTCTTTCCTCTGATGAATAAGTTATAGCATGTCTTCTAGACTTTCATAGTCAACTAAGATCATGTGGTATTTGAGTGAAAGGGAGATGAGAGGTCTTGCAGGCCAGCCTCTCCTGATTTACAGCTGGCTTCTTACATCATTCACCACACACGTGTTGGGTTTAGACAGCCGAAGAAAGGAGTGTGGGGACTGAGCTTAGATCTCTCTAAGAGATGGTGGTGGGAAGATGATGAGGGTACAGCAAAGAAGCAAAGTGTACGGCTTGTGAGATTAGAGGAGAATCAAGAGAGTCAGAGGTCAACTGAATAGTATGTTCAAAGAGAAAGCAGAAGAAGATCAAGTTTGATGAGGGGGACTGAGGTTTCATTAGAGGTCATAGGTTAGATGTTCTGGTTCTAACTTCCATGTTTTTTCCATAAGGCCATCTTCCCTCCACTCCATTGTTACCTTACCTGAGCTACAGATAGGATCCCCCCTCTCGCTCTGGGGAGCTGCTTACTCGTAATCAAGTTCACTGAAATTTCAATAGAAATGGTGAAAGAGGATGTCTTACTTTGTGTTTTTTTTGAGATAAGGATTTGAGGGAGACAGATAGAGGGTGTATTAATAAGCATATTATTGCTATGGGCAACTGGCTTAGTTTCATAGCGACCCTCTGAGGAAGCATGAAGGATATGCTTCCGCATTGTCAGGAGGGTCATGCTGGGGTAGATATTCACAGACTCACTGGTTGACAGTTTCCCACCTGGGGGAGTAAATATTCAGCATGTCCCAGTTTGCCTTGTACATGTTCTTCAGTGCTAGCAAAAGTCTCTGGGCAGAGAAACAGAGAAGCATGGGTACTTGAGGTGGGAAGCTGTCTGCATGCCAAGGAATTTTCATCACTGCTGCACGTGAACCCAGAGGTAGGCTGTGTAAATATGGGCATCTGCTATTGAGGACAATGCACATTTGATTATGGTAGCACTGTTCACACACTTGGTCGATTGGCTGGACTTAGTTTCTTTTTAACCTATAAGCTATTTGGGCAGATGACCAAGTGATATTCTTCTTTCTTTTTAAATTTTTTAAAAATTTTATGTATGTATGTATGTATGTATTTAGAAGGATAGAGGGAGAGGGAGGGGTACAGAGAGAATCTTAAGCAGGCTCCATGCCCAGCACGGAGCTCGAGGCAGGGCTCAATCTCACAACCCTGAGACCAAGACCTTAGCCAAAATCAAGAGTCAGATGCCCAACCAACTGAGCCACCCAGGTGCCCCAGGTGGTACTATTCTTAAGCACTTGCTAAACTGGGAGAAAATATATACTAGGTGAGAGATTATTTTTTAACAATATTTATCATGTCTTGAGAGTAATAAAATATGGCTTGATAAATATTAGAAAGGATAATACTCTGCCCACTTTTTTGTATCCAGAAACTTCTGGAAAATCTTTCAGTTTCTGCTGAAACCGAAAACAGAAGAAACAGAGAAAACAGAAAGAAAATTATTGAAATATAAATATTATAATTAGCGTTCTATTCTTTTTATTTTAAACTTTATTATTTAGATCCATCTAATACCAAAAGGATTTCATCTGGCTAAAATAAATATTAATATTTTTATGTGTTTTAATCATGTGCAAGTCTATGTAAATATCTCAGTAAAATGTGATTATTCCTAAGTTCATCTAGTGAACTACTGTCATTATCTCAAGAAGCTATACTTCTAACCTTGATAACCAAGGAGTCTTAATTAAATAGATGATAAACCATTTCTTAGTATACCTTCTTAACTTTCTACAGGGAGGTTACTCACATAGATATGCCTTTAACTGGCAACACAGACGATCTGAACTAGGTTCTCACTAGAGAGCCCAGCTATTCCAAACAAATAAAAAACATGGTTGCAAGCAATGCCATTAATAGAGGATTCCCTGAAGCACAAGCCATGTATCCTACCCTCTGGTTTTCTGGGTTGTCCTAGATGAGGTCAGACCATGGAAAACATGCCCACACAGACAGTATTGCTTTGGCCCTTCTAGAACTACTTTTATCCAATCACAATTTGATACTATCCCACTGGCCTACTGAGGGGCTGCAGATAAATCCACAGGTGTAATGGCCCTCTTAAATGTTTAAAAAACAAACATAAACAGACAAAACCTTGCCTTTATCTTCTGAGTGCTTTGTCACTAATGTGTCTCACCTGCTCTGGCCTGCCCCAAACACACATGTAGGAAGGACTCTGTGCCACGCATTACCATGTGTTAATTTACCTCTGCTGTGATTACCTTCCTACTCATTTTTACCCTGGCTCCCATTTTCTTTAACCGTTTTCCCCTTTTTATTGAATTTATTTTTATAATTTGACCTGAATCCTTTGTGTAACTTGAAGAGAAATAAAAAAGAAAGAGGGTAGGTAGGTAGGTGGCTGGGATAAATGATTTGTAAGCATTTAGGGAAAAATACAATGATTATTGGATCCAGTATGGGTTCAATAAGAATAAATCAGGCCAAATTAACAAGTATGGGAAAATATGCATGTAATGTATCCTAATTTCAAGAACATGTTTTCTGTTTCTCGTAATATAATACATCAGATGCTAACTTAGTTAAGTCAATTCATCCCTGATTGAACAATGATAACAAAGGAAGATTGATTGAACAATGATAACAAAGAAGGATTGATTAATGAACTTATTCCAACTTGGAAGAGGTCATTAGTAACACAATTTAAAACTCCCTCCATTGCCTTGAATCTTCAAAGAGATCACAAAAACATTGGGCTTTGAGGATTCCATAAAGCTGGGTGAAATATCTAATAAAATGGAAAACAATATCAAGACTGAAAAACAGTTTGGCAATCTGAAATGGTAGACCAATTATTGCTTTAAAGATTGTATTTAACAACGATAATAATAAAATCTTGATTTAAGAATTAAATGTAAAAGATTTAAAAATTGTATTTCACAGGTTCAAAGTGAAGGAAAAAACTAAGACCTGGATGGGTGAATATTTGTTAAAATAAAAATGCAGGGGAACTGAGTGGTATTACGTTGATTTAATATAAGTACATAACATTATTGCTGTCAAAAGCTAGAACTATTATTGCAAATATTAATTGAAGTCAATATTCAAATGAAAGTCAGTTAAGCTCCCTCTGTACCACCATTAGCATTACACTGTTCGGGTTCAATACCCCATCTTTTAAAGACAGGATCAAATACACATTTGGAGAAAGAAAATTGAGATGGAGAGCCTCTGGAAATCCAGCAACAGATTTAGATGGGTTGGGAGATGGATTTGTTTTCAGACTTTTGGAAGGCGCTCTGGTAAAAAGAGAATGGGCATTTCGTGCTTTCTAAACAGAAAAGGCAAGATTATAAGCTGTTTGAGGGTAGAAACCATGTCCGAAGGATTTTAATGGACTTAGCAAGTCCAATTACACTGCAGGTGTTATCTGATACTCACAGAAGTAAGGAACTGATGTTATTAGAAGACAGATTCCATGTGGCACCTGGGTGTTTCGGTTGGTTGAGCATCTGCCTTTGGCTCAGGTCATGAGCGCAGGGTCCTGGGATCAAGCCCCACATCGCTCCCTGCTCAGCGGGGAGTCTGTTTCTCCCTCTCTTTCTGCCCCTCCCTCCCCCCCCGCTTGTTAGCTCTCTCACTTTCTCTCTCAAATAAATAATATCTTTAAAATAAAAGAAGAGGAAAACGAAGAAAGATTCTAGCACTATATAGAGAAGAACCGTGTAAGTGGAACAACAGACTTTCAAAATATTGAGTTTCATATCACTGGAAATATTTCAGCTGTAAAAACAGTAGGGTGTAGTGGCTCAGATTATGAACATGGGTTCTGGGATAAGGCTGACTTGGGTTCAAATTTCAGCCCTGTGAATTAGCTGTGTGACCTTAGGCAAATTACTTAACCTCTCCAGGTCTCAGTTTCTGTCTGTAAATTATGTATGATATTAACTAGCTTTCAGTTTTGTTGTGATGTTTAAATCAAGACAGTGTTTATAAAGAGTTAGGATGGTATCTGGGACAGTAGTAAACACTCAATAAATCATCATTATTCTGGCAGAAACTGTCTTACAGTCTTCCAAGAATGTTGTGGAAGGAATCCTTGCATCGGATGGGAAGTTGAATGAATGATCTCTTGGTCTTGCTCAATTCAAACATTCTCTGATTCTGTGATTTCTCAGCACTACTCTTTTCTGTATCCTTAGCATTTATAAATGTCTCTAGAATTGCATTTATCTCACTAAACTGAAAGCATTAAATTTAGGCAAACTTCAACCACCTCAAAGAAAGGACTGGTTCTTGTTCATCTTTATACCTCCAAGTGCCTAGCACACTGACATATAGTAAATAATACCATATTCACTTTATAAATGAGTTATCAAACCATTGAATACTTAATTCATCTGAAAATGTAGATTTGCCGTCTTTCAATGAAAATTTCAAGTACAAATGCTTGAAAATATCTGCTTGATCCAACATGCTTCCTTTAAGCCCAGATAAGAAAAGCAAATGATAAAGATTACAATTTATTTATCTCTAACCTTAGCCATTAAGAAACCAACATTTTGAGCACCTACTATGGGCCAGGTGTTTTCTGACATAGTCTCATGTGATCTGTTAACCCATCTATGAAGTAAATATTATTTTATCTAATTTGTAGATAAGGAAATTGAGTCTCTGAGGACTTAAAAATATTCAAGTCATACAACGATTAGGTGATATATACCTAGATTTGAAATCCGGTCTGTTTCATTCAAATACTAAGCTGTCCCTTTTAAAACACTTTTAATTGCAAAAGCACATGCAACATGCTTATTTTGAAAATTCTGAATTTAGCAATACACAAGCTAAAATAGTAAAGCTCCTTTGTAGCTTTTTCCCCAACCCTACCAATCTCTGCCTTATATGCTCCAATCCATGAGAAATCATGTGTAAGAGCACCCTTTTAAATACTGTTCTATGCATTTACATACTTACATGATATATACACAACATTAGTAATGTAATATGTAATATTAAAAATGTAGCATTTAAAAAATAAATATAATTTTTAATGTAATGATGCAAATAGGTCTATCTTAATTGTAATGAAAACATAAAAATTTGTAATAGTGTAAATTTATATGCTCTAATTTATTAAATAATTCCACTATTGTTGGGTATTTAAGTAGCTTCAGATTTTCTCTGATTAGAAACAATACTACACAAACCATATGAGACTCTTGACTCCAGGAAACAAACTGAGTGTTGCGGAAAAGAAGGTGGTTGGGGGAATGGGGTAACTGGGTGGTAGGAATTAAGAAGGGCACGTGATATGATGAGCACTGGGCGTTATGTTCAACTAATGAACCACTGAACATTATACCAAAAACTAATGATGTACTATACGCTGGCTAATAGAATTTAAATTTAAAAAATAAAACAAAATTTTTTTTAAAAAATTAAGAAACAATACTATAGTAAACACCTTTGTACACATATACAAATATTCCTATAGGATGAATTCCTAGAAGTATAGATTTTCAGTCAGAAAGCTATGAATATTTTAAATTTTGTTAGATATCACCCCATTGTCCACCAAACCACTGTACAGATTTACATTTCCACAAACTCAGTACTTGTATATCCATGTCAACACTGGATAACACAAGTTTAAAAGATATTTGACAATCTGATGAATGCAATTATGATTATTATAAGTTTCACTTTCATGATTATTAGCGGTGTAATGTTTTTTTAATAGGTATTTTGCCCATTTGTATGGCTTCTTTGAACTGTTTGATGATATTCTATGTCCATTTTTAAAATGTAGATTATTTTTTCTTTTTCTTTTAAGATTTTATTTATTTATTTATTCAAGAGAGAGAAAGTGAGTGAGAGAGAGCATGAGCAAGCGGAAAGGACAGAGGGAGAAGCAGACTCTCCACTGAGCAGGGAGCCTGATGCAGGGCTCTGATCCCAGGACCCTGAGAATCAGACTTGAGCAGAAGGCAGACACTTAACTGACTGAGCCACCCAGGAGCCCTTAGATTATCTTTTTCTTATTGAATCCTTGGAACTCTTTGCAAATAATATTTCTTTTTGTCATATATGTTGAAAATATCTTCTGCAGGTCTGTCATTTGTCTTTTAACTTGCTTCACCTATAAAACTTATTATGTAAATTAACTGGACAATCTAAGACATTTTAGAAAATCTTTTCACAACCAAGATTGTAAAAATATTTCCCCATGAGTCCTAGTATATTACAGTTTTTTCATGTTTATAATTTTAATCCATCTGGAATTTATTTTTGTACATGGTGTGAGAAGGGAATATAACTATTTCTTCCCAAGTGGAGACATGCTTCCAAAATTAAATCTGAAATAATCGATTATTTCCAACTGATCTGAAATACTGTATCTATTATATACTAACCCTCACATGAACATAGGCTGGTTTTGGATTTTATATTCTTTATTGTGCTCCATTCTGTATTCAATTTGTATTCAACTCTTGTCCCTGTATCTGTATAATAAATTTTATGATATATGAGGCATTAGGCTTCACACTGGTCTTATTTTTGAAAATGATAATTTCCTCTTATAGATAAGTTTTAGAATCAGTTATCAAGGTGAAAAAGAAAAGGCCATTTTGGGGGGGGCGCCTGGGTGGCACAGCGGTTAAGCGTCTGCCTTCGGCTCAGGGCGTGATCCCGGCGTTATGGGATCGAGCCCCACATCAGGCTCCTCCGCTATGAACCTGCTTCTTCCTCTCCCACTCCCCCTGCTTGTGTTCCCTCTCTCGCTGGCTGTCTCTATATCTGTCAAATAAATAAAAATCTTTAAAAAAAAAAAAGAAAAAGAAAAGGCCATTTTGGTTGGGACTACTATGGATTTGTAGATTATTATAAAGGGAATCAACAATATTGAGGCTTTTCATATAAGAATGCAATGTGTCTCTCCATTTTCATGTCATAAGCCTTAAATTCTTTCAGTAAAATTTTTAAATATAATCATGTGGGCTTTGCACATTTCATTGTCTATTTTAGCTACATTATAGAGGTTTTAAAAATTGTCATCTGTGTGATTGGGATCTTCTATCCCCGTTGTATTTTCTAAATGGCGTAGTGACACACACTGTGAGTCATCTACCAAGTAACCCTCTGATCACTCCTTTCTTGCTAATTTCATTTGGGGTCCTAATTTCATTTGGGGTCTGCAATACGCCCATGCCCAGAGGAGGAATCACGGTAAGGTCTCAGTGAGCCACGGCAATCTAAATGGTTGTGCTTTTACTACATGCTTACTCTCTCTAGCACTCTTACCACCAATGCTGGCCATATTAGCTAGTATTATACAAGGTGTGAGGAGAGAAATTCTGATACTATTCACTCCTCGATACAAGTAAAATCTCCTTTGCTCCTGCTCCCATTCTTTCTTCTAACTTTCAATGCCGATGAGCAGGTCTGACCCCTGACTGGGATAAACCGTATGTGGCCAGGTGAAGACAAAAAAGGCAGGATGTTGAGATGCTGTAGCAGACAAAGTGTCTCGGTCCCTGAAAACGTTACTGAGCCACTGAACATACCAATGAACTGATTCCCTTTTCAGGAAATAAGATGGAAGCCTTAACTCAGCATTCTCTAACTGAAGCTGAATGCTTCCAAACCTATTGAGATATTATTGGCCTAGGGGGAAATTAATAGATTTTTGCATGTTTCCCTTGTCCTCACTTCTTTTCTTGAACTCTGCGTTCTATTCATCTTTCAGAGGGTTGTTTGAGAGTTTCTAATTTGCATTCACAAATGATGACGGTTTGGTCTCAAGCTTTCTAATATTTATTCTTAAAATTTCTTGAATTATTCCAAAGGCCGAGACCTCAGTGAAATGTTGAATTGTATTGGTGATTAACAGGTATTGTCCTTTTTAATTCCTGACCTTAATGAGAATGCTTCTAATATTTCAATAGTAAGTTTTGCTGTAATTTCCTGGTAGATATCCTGATAATGAAAAAAGTATCCTTCTAGTTGTGAATTACTGAAAATTCAATTTTGTTTTATTTTGTTTTGTTTGTAATCAGAAATGGATATTAAATTTTATTAACAGCTTGTTTTGGCATCTATCAAGACGATCACATGGTAATTCTACTGTGTTTAGTTAATGTAATGAGCTACCTCAATAGATTTCCTGGTTTTGAGCATCCTTGCTTTTCTGGGATAACCTTATTTAGTCATGGTGAATTATTTCTTTGATACACTGTTGGATTTTTATATGAAATATGTTGTTCAGAAGTTTTGCATTTATATTTATAAGTAATATTGATATAAGGTTTCATTTCTGTATTTGGTTTGCTTTGTTTTATTGTGGGGTTGCAGAGTAACAGTAAGACACAAAGAATGAGTATAAAATCTTTAAACAGCACAGGACTTATACTTTGATGTCTAAAACTTTCTGTATTCTTTCAATTTTTCCATGAATGTCTATTACCTTATAATAAAAATAATTTAAAGATAAATAAATACATACATATATTTTACAAACAGGAATTATCATTTCTATAAGATGTAATAGTTTACCTAGTGCCTCTGCAGTGGGAGTTGGGGATTTAACTATGCTTTCTGTTTTTCTGTGGTAATTAGTTTATTTTTCTTTTCTTCTTTCTCTTGAGTCAATTTTCATTATTATATAGATTTTTGGAAAATTATTCTTTTCACCTAAGAAATTCAATTTTATTGATATAATATTCTCATAACTTTTTAATCTCCTCCATAGTTGTGTTTCTTTCCTTATCTTAATGTTATGTATTTGTGTTGTTTTATCAGAACTATCTGACTTTTCTGTTGATAGTTTAATGGATAAAGTTTGCCTCTTAATTTTAATAGAATTCTGCTTTTAACACTCAATACATTCTACTTAAAAAAAACTGGTGAGGGATTTTTTTAACTCCTTCAATTCAAAGTATTTGTGTATTTTAAATATGTTCTGTTTCTAGTTAATGCACTTGAAGATATTAATTTTTATTTGACTAAACCTGGGTCACATCACGTAAGGTTTCATATGTAGTATTCTCAGTGTTGTTTCTTTTTAAATAGCCTGTAATTTCAGCTTGATTTTTTTAAATCAAAGATTATTGTCAAAGGTATTTTAAAGTTTTTCAGTAGATAGTTTGTGTGTGTGTGTGTTTCTGTTCTTTGGTAGTTTACTTATAGTTTTCTTGCACTCTGATCTGTATTCTGCTTTCAATATTTATTGAGATTATAGAGCTTTTATTTTTGTGGCTGAATGACTGGTCATTTTTAGTAACTGCTCCATGGGTATTGAAAAAGAATATCAGGCACACAGTTCTACACATACATCTACAATCAAGTGCAATGAGTGTGTTATTCAATTCCTCCATATCCTTTTGTGTTTGAGGGCCACTTAATTTGTCATTTTTTGGTAAACATGTCAACAATCTACAATTATCATTATAGTTTTGTAAACTTCTCCTTGTAGATATAACAAATTATACTTCACATATTTAGAAGCTATGTTATTAGGTACAAAAATGATGAATTACTCCTTTAACCAATTAAAATGTTTTCTTTTTCATTTTAGTGTTTTAACCTTGAACTTTATTTTGTCTGGTATTGCTTCATTTTCTCCTAATTCCTTTCTGATAGTACTTCTCTGATTTCTGGTTACTCCCTTTTATTTCCAAAAATTCCTGGTCATTTACTTTTACTTGCAACCTATTTAAATAGCTGTTTGCATTTTTTGTTTCTTAGACCATCATGTTGTTTAACACACCTCCTTCTGGAAACTGACAGATTCTCTGACCCTTAGATAACAAACAGGATATAGAGGAATTATACAACCCATTTAATCAACTTGAATAAAGTTTATGGTTATTAATTTGGTTTGACAATATGAGGTTCTTTATATCTCAATAGAGAAACTTCATTCATTAACATTTATTCTGAAAATTGACACAAACATATTAACTATACAATTTGATTTCTTCTTACTTTTATTTCTGACATTGTGTTTTCTATTTTCAAATCCTCTTGTTTAAATCTTTTATTTTCTTTTATTGTATTCACTGATTTTCTCATTTCTCTTTCTTTCCTGAATTTTGAAGTCACTGCTCTAATACCTTAACTACTTTCTTAGTGAGATGAAAGAAAGTTAAACAGTAAACAGACATATACGATGTTAGATTTAGGATCCTGAATCTAAAAAGCCAAAAAAAAAAAAAAAAAACAAAAACCAAAAAGAAAGAAAGAAAAAGAAAAGTAAAGAAAAAAGCTGTAAAGTTTTGAATGGACTGGTAACCCAATAATGTGTCTACAGTTTTGTAAAATGATAAAGGGGCCATAAGCAAAACAATAACCTATGTACCAACTGAAGGAATTTGAACTAAATTAAATTACATATAAATGTACCCATATGTATAAATATGCACATACGTATTACATTTATACATATAAATATACATATAAACTATTACATATTATATAAATTTACACAAATATGTATAAATTACTATTGATATATATGGAGAAATTCTGCTCAAATATTTAATAAAACCTAAACAATATTGTGATTTTTTCCAGTTTAAAGAGACTAATCTGATAATAAAAGAGAAAATTAGAACCAAGAATAAAACAGACACATTTGTTAGAGTAGACAGATAAATGGAAACAAATGGGGAGTCCAGGAACTTATTTTACTACATACAAAACTCTAGTGTGTGATGAAGGTAATCTTTAGATTAAGTGGGTAAAGAAAGGGTGTTTTTAGCAATACTGTAGCAATTAGTTAATGATTTGGGAAACAGTTGTTTGATCCCTACCTCATATCTCATATTAAAATAAATTAAACATAGGTTGTACAATTAAATGTGAAAATAAAAATCTTGAAATTTGTGGGGGGAAAAACACCCACGTAGATAAGTAATTGTCCCATTAGGGATTTTGAAGGCTTTTCTAATATTACACCAATGGTAGAAAGCCAAAAGAAAATGAGTGATAAATTTGAACACAAAATATTTTAACTTCAGTATATTAAAAAAGCAGTATTATCAAATTTAAAAGCAAAAACTAAGAAAAATATTTTGTTCCATATTATAAGGTGTTAATATCCTTATTCTATAAAGCGACATCACAAGTCACTATAAAAACACAGATACACAATCATACCAATAAAAAATAAGCAAAAGATATACATTATCTAATCACAAAGGGAAAAATACAGAGGAAAGTGTTAACAGTAGTTCTCTCTGTATTTTCAGACTAGATATTACCTTATTTTTTCTTTTGTTTAACTTCTCTGTATTTGCTAAGTTGGCTACGATACATCTTACTTTTATAATCAGGAGATCTAGATCTATCAGGAGGTATATATATAGACATGATGCCAAAAAACGTATTCCTATGTTATATTGAGAGTTTAATACTTGACAGTGAGGAAAGATGGTGCTATCTGGAATCAGAAGTCCTGAGTTCAAGTCCCAGGGCTCATTGAATGATCTTGAGCAAGTCACTGAAATTTGAGCCTCAGTTTCTCCAAATGTAAAACAGAAGAAATAATCCTCATGTCATAACTTGTTGTGAAGAATAGATTTTTTAAAATATATGTGTTGAATGCTTTGTGAGGGTCATTTACAGATGTCAGAGATTCCTATCACAGGTCCAGTGTGTTAGGGCTTTTCCCAGCCTCCAGACAAAATCCGTGCATCTTCTCTTACAAACACCATATCCCTTTGCCTGATGAGGACTTGGGTTCCTAAACTGAGGAGGTGACAGTTGGACATGCCTTGGATTTTGCAATCTCCTCACTGAATGGGACAGGAGCACCTACTAGAGCCTGGTTACATACAGGCTTATAGTTAAACGAAACTGTAGTAATAATCACGATTGCTTTCCTTTTTCCATGTCATATGCTTTATCATTCAGTTCTAGTATCCACAAGAGTTAATTCAATTACCAAACTGATACTACACAATTCTATGTTTATGACATTTAAAAAGTCTCTACTGGGGCGCCTGGGTGGCTAAGTCGGTTAAGTGTCCTACAGTTTCAGCTCAGGTCATGATCTCAGGGTTGTGAGATCTCTCTTGGGATTCTCTCCCTCTCTAAAAAAAAAAAAAGAATCCCTACTAATTTCAAATTTGGTCCTCTGTCATAAGTCAGATGAGAGAGCACTGGCCAATCTCCTTTTTCAATAACAGGAGTAAGTCCTTTGTGAATGCTGCATGATATAGAGGTATAGAGGCAATGCAAAAGGACCAGAAGAACCCAACTTTTCTTTTCTATGATCCCCAATATGCAGAATAGCGCTGATTCCCCATTTATACCTCTATGTGAAATAAAAGCAGAATTACAGTTTTCCAGGTGAAAAGACTTACGCCTCCTTGCCTTTTTTTTTTTTTCCTTTCTGAGTCTAAGCCTATAAAAATCCTTTTAGATTGAAAGATGAGAAGGAAAAAGCGGAGAAAAACCCTAAACATTCTCAAGGAAGAGAGCATGTTGATATATGGAGAACATAATTAACTGCTCTGTTAATCCTCTGAGTTTACAAAAAAGGTGAAATGGACTGAAAGTCATCAAAATAATTTAGAGAAAGAATAAAAATTATTTATTGGTTGACTAAGCTGTTAATTATTGTTGGTTATGGAAAGTATAAAATCTCATTTCTGGAAAACCTTATGAAGGAAGGGAAGGAGAGAGAGAGGGAGAGAAGGGACCAAGGAAAGGAGAAAGCTGAGTTTTTGGTTCAATACCAGCTCAAGGAAATCTCTTTTGCTAGGATAGGCAAATTGGATGTAGTAGAAATTGCCATGAAGAGAAATTGAGTAGGTGTGGATCTTCAATAACTTTGGTATGTAATCCCGAGCATTTTTTCGTGAGACCATTTTCTCATCTGGAATAGATCAGTGGTTTTCAAATTGTGCACTAGCAGAACATTGCTGATCCAGAAGCTAAACCAGAGAGAAGGAGTGGTCTCTATAGAATTTACAGAAAAATGAAGGAAAATAAAGTTCCCTCTTTGCTGTAGTTTATTTATATTTATTATAATAATTCCCACACTGTGTGAATTTTTCTGAACATATAAAACTGTTTCTTAGATTTGAGATTTCAATGAACAAAATATTCTTGATTTTAAGATTTTCTTTTCCATTTTTAAAAAACCTTTGGCACTAAGGTCCCATGTCTGGTAGCGGAGTTCTAGCAAATAGCAAACAGAACGAGCAAGCAGCAAGTAAATAGTACTAGGAGAATTTAGATACGATTAATTTGCTTGGGCTTTTTATTAATAATTATTGTTGATTTTTAAAATTTTGTTTAAATAGTAATGGATTGGTTTTTGGCAGGGGTGCATATTTTAGTTTTGAGTTTCTGGACTAGAGACCTGTCTTTTGACTTTAGAGATTTCCCTTCATCTGTGCCCTCTCACAGTGAAGCTTTAAGGACTTGGATCATACTAGCTTACACTTAAAAACTCCCATGTTCTTTCTATGCATTAAAAAAAAAGCTTCATAGCAACCTTATAAATATTTAATTGTTCTTCTTTTACAGATATAGAAACTGATGCATGGAGTCCAAGGTCATCATTCGTAAGAGCAGGAGCTGGAAACTAGTGAGTAGATGTACGTTGCTGTATTTCGTTTTGTCTTTCTTCTGAACATTAAATCAATAAATACTTAAAACATGCTCCTTGGAATGAGCAGATTTTCAGGATAAACATTAGAAGGATACTAAAGAGTAAACCTGTTCTGCATTTTAGACACTTAAAAAAACCTATAACTGATACTCAACTTTTATGAAACACTGTTCTTAGCAACTTGCTGGGAAATCAACCCTCAACCTAATAGATAGGAGAGAGAATGTGTAGATTCCACATTATGGTGAAAGGGTAACTAACATGAAATCTTCAAGGGGTCAGTCAAGGGTTAGTGGTTAGTGGATGAAAAGTCAAGTCAATTTGGTGCTGGTGGTTATTATACAAAATCTGAACATTGACCTCTTGAGTATAGGCTGTTTAGGAAATCAAATGAATATATTCAAGGACTTCAAGATGTGTATGTTTTAAAATGATTAATGAAACCTTACAATTAAAATTTATATATTAGACAAACATTTGGTTCAGTCAGTCATTATGATATAAGAGAAATTCTGGGCTGGCAAAATTTGCTTGCAAGTTCTAAATTTTTTCCTCTCTAACTGAAAAAAAAAAAAAAAAAGATATTCATTGTAGAAATGTTTAAAAATCTGAGAAGCGGGGCTCCTGGGTGGTTCAGCCTGTTGAGCTTCTGACTCTCGATTTTAGCTCAGGTCATGATCTCAGGGTCCTGGGATTGATCCCCTTGTCGGGTTCTGTGCTGGGTGTGGAGCCTGCATAAAATTCTCCCTCTACCAGGGAGACAAAGGGTGAGAGACTCTTAACAATAGGAAACAAACTAAGGGTTGCTGGAGGGGAGGTGGGTGGGGGGATGCGGTAACAGGGTGATGGGCACTAGGAGGGCACTGATGTGATGCGCACTGCGTGTTATATGCAACTGACAAATAGCTGAACTCTACATCTGAAACTAATGATGTACTAAATGTTGGCTAATGGAATTTAAAAAAAAAGAAGAAGAAAAAGATTCTCTCTTTTCCTTCAGCCCCTCCCTTCCCGCTCTCTAAAAAAAAAGTTTGAGAAGCCACAGTGAAAAAAAATATATATACCCATAATTACATCACCTAGAAAAATTACATCACCTGGAAAAAACTATTAACATTTTCATTATACTTTCCTAATCATTTTTCAATGCCTCAGTACACACATAAAAACACACACACACATACACATGTGGAATAATGCTATATATATATTGTTTTGAACTCTGGTTTTCTCTTATCACAAAATTATGTGAGTATTTCAATGTCATTTAATATTTCTTATAGAATTTGGTAGCTATATATATATTGTTTTACATAGATGAACATATTTTCTTTAACCAATTACTTGTCGGGTATTAATGCCACAATGAACCTCTTGTACATAAATTTTTGATGACAGTCATGAATATTTAATCCAATTTCTAAAAGTTAAATTTCTGGGTTGAAGACTTTTAATATATCCAGAAAGACTGAAACTTGTCATAGACCCACCAACAGAGAACTAAAGGGTCTATTTTTCCATATCCTCCACAACTGGGGAATTATGTATACTCTTTTAACAATTGGTAAATGTAAATACACACACACACACATATACACACACAATGCAGTATATATTTCTGCCAGCTTGTATGTATAAAAGAGTATCGTAGCTTTCATTTTCATAACTGATGAGTTGAACTTTATTCATATTTAGCCATTAGTAACTTTATTTTGATAATATTTGGTAATATTTTGAGAGTATAGAATTCTAGATTTCAAAATACAAAGAAGTTAGGAGACCTGGATTTTAGTTTTCTTTACACCATTAGCTTTGGAAGACCTTAGGTTAAATCATTCTATCTCTTTGGTCCTAAATTTCCTTTTGTATATAAAATATACTCTAAATGGCCACTCACACATTCCTATTGTCCCTGTGAAAAGCAAATTAGATTATTTTTTATGAAAAACAGTTACTGTACCACTATTTTATTAACAATATTAATTAGCTCTTTGAAACTCATTTATAATTACAAGACACATAAAAGGAGGTTCTATCATTTAACTTGAAAATGTTTTTAAATACTTAAACAGATAATTGACAATTCAGTTCAAACAAAGCAGTCCACCCCATAGCAGTATATATGTGAGTGTGTGTATATATGTATATATACATATGTATATATGGTTTATATATAGTTATATAACTTATAGATTATATATAAGTTGCACATTTTCTAAATTTTTTATGAGAAGTCAACTTACTATTGACACATTGATATATTTTCTTTCAAGGTGATCTGCATGTGTGTGCGTGTTATAAAAAATAATCAGTGATCATAATTTTGTATCTAGGTCTTTTACCTAGCAGGAGGCCATTTTTCTATTTAATTACAAAATCTTCCTAACAATTTTAAGCTGCCTAATACATCATATTGGGGATATATTCTTATTTATTTACCATTCCTCTTCTCTTAATCATAAGTTATTTTCAATTACTTACCTGTGCCACTTTTTTTGTATAAGTTTTTTCTCCATTTCTGATTGGTCCCTTAGGAGAGATTCTCAGAGGAAGAATGGGGGGACAAAAAGTGTGACCATTTTAAGACTTTAAATATATATTGTTAATTGTGCTAAAAAGACTTGTGCCAATTTTTAATTCCTACTAGGAATACATAATGGGAGGGCTTAATTTGGGGGTATATTAGTCACCGCTGACTAGCTGATGATGATGATGACTTCTTAAATTTTAAAAGTGATTCATGTTTGTACACACAAAAGTAGCTCAAAAACCATTTTCTTTTCCACTTCTCTCCCCCCTTACCATTAACAGTTTGGCGTGTATACTATCAAACTGTGCTTTAATCCAAAAGTTTTTTGTTACTTTAATTTTAATAATATATTTACTTTGATATGTATTGAAAATGTATATATAAAATAGCCCATTAGACCTGTGATATCATGGGTATTATTGCTTTTGATAAAGCTAAATTATTTTTAAAGTTGATTTAAAAAGAATATATATTAAGTAAATAACATGTCAATATGTAAAAAAAAAAATCTTGAAAGTGATCTGGGAACAATAACTTTAGGAAAATGCCATAGAGGTATATAGCTTCTAGAGTTGACTGCCTCTGACCAGCTCTGTGGTCCTGACCAAGTCACGTCCCTTCTCTGAGCTTTAGTTTCAGTGCAAGTAGCAGGAATCTGGAAATACTGGTCTTTCTGCTAGAAGGGGATGCTTCAGCAAATGGGCAATCTTTCAGCTGAGTCTTTTTCTTCTGAATTTTGGTTAATCTAATCATAGTTGAGCTAAGGTTGCCCTCTTTCCTAAAAAGATCTTCTCTATTAAGAAATTTATGTAAAAATATGAGTTAGGCAGGATATTGGCTTTAAAATGAAGTCCCAAAATTTTACTTTACAAAATATTACTTCTCAATAACTCCATAATAGGAGCAGAAATGTTCAAGTTAATCATAGTCTCCAAATTGGCTAAATTCCTGTATTGCTTTTGAGAAAGTAAAAAAAAAAAAAAAACAAAAACAAAACCCCCAAAAAACAAAGTAAAGTTCTATAACCAAGTAATGTGATTTTAAAGCTAGTGGTTCAACAAGTAGATCATGCATTGACACTCTCACCTATTGTCTCTTATTCATCTTTGCATCCCTAATATTCAGCTCTGAGTGTGGCACACTGTAGCTGCTAAACAGATATTCAACGATTAAATATTACACATGAATGTTCCATATTACGGTAACTAGTTTGATAGAACTGTAAATTTAACTTGTACCTATGGGAGAAGGACATTTTTTTTTTTTTTTGAATTTTAGAGCATTGCTATTGAAACATCCTCTCTGGTATCCAAAGGTACATAGACAAAGATTCATACGGAGTAAGTTTAATATGAGTTATTGCAATTTCTCTTCCTTTGAGAGCTGTTCAGAATCATGAACTATTCACCTTTGTCTTCTTTTCGTCACTCCTCTCTAGGCATGGACACTAGTCAACTGGTTATACATATTTGGATATGGGTTTATGAGAATATATTGATTTTTCTGTAAGGGTTTAGAAAGAAGGTGTTAGTGACTTAACTTTTTGGGTATTTGGTGGATCCATAATTACCGAATTTAAAATTAAAAAAAAAAACTTTTTAAAGACAGTAATTTCCAACGACAGTAAAAGATCTCAAGGATTTAGAATAACCCTTTGAAAATCAGAAACTCAAATAGTAAAAGGCTATATTGAACTGCATGGAAAAGGAGTTTTACATAGGCAGAAAATAACACCAAGTTCAAGAGGTCTGTCATAATATGGTCAAATGTTTAAAGATGGAATAATTGAGACTTCTGAAAAAGCCATACTGAATTCATTTGCTCTTTGTTTTGCTAAAATCATCAGCATGAACAGTTTTCCAGCTGGAATTTAGAAAGTGGGGTTATAAACTGGATTTTTTTTTTGTTTTTTTGTATAGTTTTCAGTAAGGAGGACGTTTCCTTTTTTATATGATATAATGTAAATATTGTAGAGTGAGTAACTCTTGTTTCAGTTGAAATTCTGTCTTTTTCATGTAGCCTGTGGACCAACTCTTCCTTCCACGATTCCTTCCCGCAGGTGACAGAAGGCCCTTTTCCTCCCATAAACACTTTTCTTTGAGAGATCTGGGTGCCTTCCTTTCCTAAACCTTTAAAACCCAAAATGATTTATAGGCTATCCCTATCCTGGTAGAGGTGGGCAAGTAAGTGGATCATATTTGCATGGGTCACTCTGATTAAGGGACTCCGCTGTTTCTTGAACTAAAATTGCAAGATTTATTATTCTGTTAATGCTCATAAAGGCACTCTTTTGATGAGCCATAATTTCCCTTTATGAGGAGCCTGCATGCCAGTCACCCATGATAAGGGAGAAGAAAGTCCAGACTTCTAACATGTTCATATTTCCTTATGAACATTAATAAAGTCTTGAAATCCCATATGACCCCAGGGCATAATGGCATGGGATACAGAAACAAAAGGCAAATTTCACGCAGTCAGCATGTCCCCATGAGATTTCCCTCACATTGTTGGCTGTATACAAAACCTAAGCTTTTCCATTTTTAATGCAAAAAAGTTAGAAATTAACCTTCCTGGTGGAGAAGATAGCCCACCAACTAGGGTTGTGTTATCCTTGTGAATATTCTTAAGGAATGACATAGCAGGAGGTGCGAACTTTCTCCTGTTATCTTAATTGTCCGCTAATGGCAAAGCATAATTACAGTTACTTAAGTGCCAACTTTATCAAGGTTTTCACTAAAACCTTCAGCCACAGCGCTTTCCTTGACTGACCCAGCTTTTATTTATCCAGTTGGTTTACTATTATTTGAAAGAAAACTGCCCCCAATAAAAACAAGCAAACAAAAAGCCTAATCCCCAACCATGTTAAATTTCTTTGTTATTTTAGTTGGAGAGTTAAGGCATTTGTGACTCCAAAAAAGTCGAAAAAATTATGCATGGCATCATTAATTGAAAATTTAGCCTTCCCACATTCAAAAAGCAGGGCTTTGCGGGAGTTTTGCAATAGTTCGCTTCACGGCTTTGGGAAGTCAATTCGCTGCTAAACCAGAAGATGGTCTTCTAAAGACTGTCCTGTATTTGGAATGGAAACTTTAGCCATTGTACCTTTCCCCCAATGCACCCACATGAGAAGCCCGAAAGCCACCCATCGGTCTCTGGATCTCCTCGCTGCCTTTGTCCCTTCTAGACGTAGAGGCTTGGAGAGGAGGTTTAGTTTCCAAGGATTGGAGCGTTTGAAGGGCGGGGCCATCTCCAAGTCCATCTCCCCTTTTTGTCCTCTTCTCCTGGGACGGGAGGGAGGAGCCAGGTCCCCCAGCGGCCGGTTCGGGAGCTCTCTGTCTCGGTCGCTAGAGGTGAGTCTGAAAGGGCGGCAGTCCGTTTAATTGTAGCGCAGGTTAATTTCTCGAGTTCATCGCAGTCGGACGGCCAGCCGCTTCCCGGGTCTTTGCCAAGTGGGTTTATGAGGTCTGAGGCGTGTTGGGGCGCGCTCGCATTCTCGCAAAAGGCTCCTCCCCAGGGCTCATTCCCCGACTGCGGGCAGCCCTTCGGTGCCCCAGGAGCCTTGGGTTTCCTCTGACCTCGGCGCTTCCTCCTCCCTCCCCACCGCCTGGTTCCGTGCGACCCTGCCCCCGGGGAAGGGCGGCCCCCATCTTACGACTTCCGACCCAAGCCAAGCCAGGAGGTACCTTCACGTCGAGGAAGATTTTTATCACAGCCTCCAAAACCCAGCGGTAATAGGGGTTTTCAACCTGAAATACGATTGTTATTTTCCCGGTGCAGGGCTTGACAGAGAAAGTCAGCTTTTTATTAAAGACAAAGAGGTAAATTATCAGCTGGGGCACTGAAGGGACGGCGGAGACCTGGCGCGCTTCCTCTCGTTGCCACGAGGAATTTGTGGGGGAGCGGCAGCCGGCGCTCAGACACCCCTGGGGTCCCGGGGGAGGAGCTCGGGGCAGAAGGACTTCCCCGGGTCCCTCCGGGCACCTGGAAGGGGGAGTCCTCCCAGTTCTGCACAAAGCCAGGGGCATTTCAGTTCTGAGCAGCCTTACCGTCCTCCTCTCTCCTTTCTTCTTTCTCTTCTCTTTCTTTGACTCCCGTCTCCCTTTCGCCTCCGTGCTTTCTCCTCCTTGTTCTCCTCTCCCTACTTTTTCTCTTCCCTCTCCTTGCCCTCCGCCTCCTTTCTTCTCCACCGCACGCGTAGAGTGTCATTTATTTATTTATTTATCACCCCCGCCATCAACACCCTTTTAGGGCTCCCGAGCTTTTCAATGTGAGTGGGAGGAGAAAAGGGCAGGAAGTGTTGACTGCGAGGGGGTGAAATCGTGCCTCTGGGTGAGAGATTCTGCCCCGGAATAAACGATTGGGGAAAATCTTGGAAAATGAGGATTCGGATCTGTTTATGAAAGCCCGCTATCCGATGGGAACCAACTCCGCGCGCGTCTCCTCCTCCCCTTTATTGTATGGGTTTATGGGTCTGTCTTCCCGGACTGTTGTTTGGAGGGCCGGGAGCGGGGGGGGGGGGGGGGGGGAGTGAGTATTAAAGAGGACAATCTAGCCCTGGATCTTCTACACCGCGCCTTCTCCACCGGATGCGCGCTCCCCAATGCAAAGGAATCCAGCAACATCCCCCAATTCAGACGCGGACAAAAGAAACTTTAATTAAGGTCTCTGCCCCGCGCGCTGTGTGTTTCTTTCTCCCGATGCTGGTGATGTCCAACTCGAGGATGCGAGAAATAGAAATGGTACAACCAGCTCGTGCCCTTGAACTTCAATTGCTCCTGACTTGCTGTATTGATTCTTTTTTTATAGTGTAGGCACCCCCCCCCCATCAAATTAAAGCCTTAGGAGACATTCGACCTGGTGAGGGGGAACCCATTCCTTTGCAAAAGAGATAGTTCAGAACGATTTGGGGAAAATTACACTAAATAAAAATTCAAGGTGTGAAAGCCTCATCTTGGTTCTCTTGTCTTCAACACCATGACACCTTATCATTAGAAGCGCTGATTGTTACTTTCCGAGCCTTTAGATGATCAGCCAGAAAAGTGCAAACAACGCGGGGCTGGAGGGTGTAAAGTTATTTAAGTAGGCTTTTTTTTTTTTTCCCTTTTGGTGCGCCGTCAAAACATTTCACAAGTTAGGAAAATAAAGTGGTGGTTCCGAAGCTCGGAATGATGGGTTCCTTCCCTCCCCCATCCCCCCTTTCCATATCAGAAAAGAAATAAATGCACAATGAGCCTTTATTTCGGGGGAGAAGACTTCAAAATACGTGCCAGTAATGGACAATTTGAGCTTTTCACTGGAGATACTCACACCGCAAGCTGGAAAGGGATTAAAAAGCCCCACGTGGTTGATCTGGGTTTAGACTTGCAACCTCTAGTTCCCCATGTATGTTCTTTGCAAAGATTGGCCTCTAGATGGATGCGTGTGAGGGACTCTCTGGGGCCGGGGCTCGGCGCCTCGGGCTGGGCTGATGGTGGGAGAGCTATGAGCGGCCGGGCAGGGTCCTCACTGGGGGCTTCCTCCGCCGGCCAGGGCGGCCGGGCGCCTCCGGGACGCGAGCGCGCACGCCTCAGCCCGGCCGCCGCGCTCCTCGCACCGCCTTCTCCGCAGGTCTTTATTCATCTCATCTCCCTCTTCCCCTTCTCCTCCTCCTTTGCCTCCTTCTCCTCCTCTTCCTCCTCCTCCTCCTCCTCCTCCACCACCACCACCTCCTCCTCCGCCGCTGCCACCTCCTCCTCTTGCATCTCACTGGCCTGGCTCTGTGTTGCTCTGAGTGACAAAGACAATGTCCCAGCCTTAACTTTGCAACCACCTTGCCTCCTTCTGGGGTTCAGCGGGGGGGAGGGGGGACAGCAGCCGCAGCCTCAGCCTCAGCATCTCCTCCAGCTTCTCCTTCTGCTCTTCTCCAGCTCTTGGATAATTCTCTATCCCCCCCCCCCCC